>NC_088791.1:343355006-343655006 GCF_011386835.1 Chrysemys picta bellii
GTAAATAGTCGTGTCTAGACAAGAAAAAGAACCTACATGGGCCAATGGCATTGTTCCATTGTCCAGGTTGTAGATTAGACTGCCATTCATCAGTCAGTCAAGTTGAGAAGCGTAACCACAAAAATCAGCTGTGCATTTCCAAATCCCAACACAATGGAGTCACTTCTCCATTGTATTTTTCCAGTAGTGGAAAAGAGGAGGTTGAAAATCTGCCACATGTTGCTGGTTAAGAGGATCAGAGTCAAAGCACTGCCGTATGAAAATATGTAACAAAGCAACATCTTCTGGTGGTGTAATTTTATCTCGTTTCTTTCTCAGAATCTCATTCATTTTTTAGACATTTCATGTCCTTTATAAACACATGGTTTCAGTCATAATGGGTTCCAAGCTGCAGGAAGAGCATTCTTTAATAAGGCAAGAAACATTATACTCATTGTTTCCTCATTACCTCTGGCCACTTCAAAAATCTGTTGGAGTACAGTTAATCTCTGACAGTGTGGAGAAAGTATACAGGCATTTAAAATGCAGAGAGTCTGTTGATAAGTTCTAAATATTTGTAACGTACCTACCACAATGGTATGCAAGCATAAGCAAAACAATAGAGAGCAAACTATGAAAGATTCACTATCCTACCCTTGTCTCAAATATTTCAATGATGTGTGCATGGTATTTTCATGAAGATTCTTGTGTGAAAGCTAATTTAAAGAGATAGGTGTTTTTTGTTGGGAAGGTGAAAGGATCTGTAGTCTAGTCATTCATAGAAGAGAGTTTCAAAGCTGTAGGCCAAAGTACCTGAGAAGTGCAGTTGCCATAATTGGTCAAGGCCATGGAAAGAGGATGTGTAAAATATTCAGGGCCCTGCCCACTAAAGATCTTTAAGATCAACAGGATGTTAAAATGGATTCAGTATTCCATCAAGAGCTGGCATGGTGTGTTCTGCATTAGAGGATCAAGTATCCCATTCTACGCAAGTAAGAAGATTGGCAGTTGTATGTTATACCATCTGGAGGTTCTTCACTGCGTTCAGTTAACCCCAGGTACAGCATATTGCAGTAACTGATCCTGGAGACAGCAAACTGATTCTATGATCAGGGTCCATGTCAGACAGGAATATCTAGATACCCATACCATGGTAATAGGATACAGAAACCAGTTCGCATGAAGTCTTATTAACTTTGCTGACAGCCTTCACCCTGCTTTTCAGAGGAAGGGTTGTTGTTTTTTTATTTAAAACACTATGCATAGCAAAGTCTCATTTCCAGATTGGTTTTTATAACTTAGAATATTAAATTCCTAATTTATATGGCAAATAGAATTCATACTAGACAACAAGCCAGAGATTGTCACTGGAACTTTTCTGGGGGGAAAAGGATATGAAATCTTGCTTAGAAATATTTCTCTCTGCCTCAGTCAGGTGCTCTGAAAAAAGTGCTGATGAAGAAAATCTGCCCTTCCCTGAACAGCAGCATATGTTGGTTTAAGTGACAACTTAAAATGCAAGTCTTCCCTTACTGAATAAATCCTATATTTAATTCCATTACTACAGATACCTTGGCACTGAAAGATGCAAGAGGCTTCTAAGCAATTCTGTTAGGGGAAGTTTAAAAGTGGATTTCAAATTCCCAATTGAACTGTGAACGAGAGCTAATTCAAGTTCTGTGTAGATATTACATATTTGGCCAAAGTTCCTAAGACTGGTGAAACTGCAAACCCATCACCTTTGGATTGTCATTCAAGCGTCCTAAGGGATGTCAAGTAGGACTATATTTAAATTGCGCAACTAGGTAGCAACTAGGAAACCAAAGGGTCGAAACAGATTATGTTTAGTATTTATTTTGTGCTCCTAATCAGAAACTGTCTCCATTTGTTTAGAATGTTTTACCAAAGTCTTTTTTAAAGTTTCCTTAGCTATGTTAAGACTTCAAATAATGCAATTTTGACAGTTTATGCTGTTTGGATAGGATTGTCCAACGCATGCAGCATTGGCCTAGCTCTGCTCCTATTTCAGTCAGTAGTACAACTGCCAATAACTTCGATGAGAGCAGAATTTGGCCAAACAGTGAGCACATTTTTTGAATGATCCCACCCTTTACACTTTGCATTTTTACCGAGACACTGAAGACAAGTTATTTATACTTATTGCATTAGCACTCAGAAGTCCCAATGTGCTTGGTACTATACAAACAAAAATAGAACCAGCTCTTATTTTTATTTTGGATTACAGTTCCTAGTTTATTTCAATTCTGTTTTCATGCATTTGTTATAACATTTCAATTGGAAACACTATAGGGAACGGTTTGCTTGAAAGCTCTCAAAATTAAAATTGAAAAAATAAATGGAAGTATTTGCTGACTTTAGCTGTTGTAAAAGAGGTCACAAAAACCTTTATTTTGGGGTCAAGTCTATTCTGATAGCGTTCTCATAAAGTTAAGATTACTAAGCAAATTCACTGAAATGACTGCTACATCGCTGAAAAACTGAATGAGTTCGTGTTACTCGACTCTAGTTCTCCTCTAATCAAATCAGTTTCCCAAGACAGCTTCCTAATAAAATGCTAAAACAAGTATTGGTAGTGGAAAGGAAGACCATTACCTAGAGCCCAACTGAAGTCAAAAGATATGACTGATATTTACCTTCAAATGACAATTTTGTAAGAACTTTAAGTTAGGACCTTTATATGAGAGATGGCAGTTAAAAATCGAGGGAGGTGAATCAGATTTTTTTTTTTTTAAGTGCACATTACATAGGGGTTACATTGGTCAGATATTGAATTTAGAACATGTGCTACACAGAGCAAAAATCCACAAGGAGTCCTTGAAAAGCAGTTTATCATTCGTAGCATCCAATTTTTACATCTCAATGTCTTGTATTATTTTTGAACAGCTAATTGGTTGTTTGAAGAGTACTTTGAAGTTGTAAAGCAGTACATAAGTATATTAAATACATAAACAGATCAAAAGTAATTAAACCGTACGATAGATAGAAGATCTATTGAAAATGCCGATCTGCTTTCTATGGAAGTGGCTCGAGCACAACTGCTATATTCTCCTCTGTGCAGCGAATGCCACTTCCAGAAGAGGAATGAACGAAGAGCTCCTACTACATAAAACTTAACATCCAGCCCAGAAGATTTGTGCAGAGTTACAGTGCATGCTGAATTTCCAAGTCATGAATACCTATGAAAATATGCCTTCTCATTGTGGAATCACCCAACACCAAATGCTTTTCTTCCTCGTGAGGACAAAAAGCTGACTAGGTGTGAGAAAGTGGAGAGCGAGAATTCAGGTCTTGAATCCCATGCCTAAAATGAATTAACTTCAATAGAATGTGAACAAAGTTAGACTCTGCTTGTCCTGCAAAACCACAAATTTTATGGTGATCTTCAGTGGGGCTGCATGAATCATTCCTTTAAATGCTCACTGCCTAATGTCACAAAGAGATCCAACAGTTTTAGGATACTCATTGGGATATCAAGCATGCCAAAATATTAACATAAGACATGTCATTTCTATTGATAGTATGACTTTCTAGTTTCCTCTAGCTACCCTCACATTATTTGTTTTCTAGCTGATCATGATCAGTTTCACACAGCTGTGCATGTACATGAATCTGCAATCTTGCACAGTACTGTGTAGCACTGCCTGGTGACCCCATGGCTAGCTACTCATTTGGACAATCTGTAACGAGGTCAACAATAGTGCTTGCTCGTGATCTTTTTAGCCAAAGCTCCCATATTAAGCTGTTTCACTCCAGTGCCAGATGGAAAGCTGTGTTAAACTGGGATGCACTAAAAAGTGTGATTCTTTTGAACCTGTCTGCATTTGCCTCAAGGTTAAGGGTTCAGGACAGTAACATCTAATTCATAAAGCAAGAGCCTTCTTCCAGATCCAGAGTTGTAATGTGCTCTGGTGACTACGACAGTCATGGTCCAGACACCCCAAGGGAAGAAAAGAAGGGTTAAACTGCCAAAATAAGAAGTTAATCCAACTGATTGCATACTGCTATAAAAATATATCGAGTAAGGTCTTTTATGAAAGCTTGTAATGTTCTGAACTTGACGATCGCTATGAGGTACGTCTGCAGTCTGTGGTTATGAATGTATGTATTTGTGACTACAGAAATCTATGCTCAATCTGTGGTGCAACTTCAGCTCCACCTCGTAACAGAACAGTGAGCAGTCAAGCTGGGAAAGACGCCTCCCAAACTAGTTATTTACATGAAACCAGCTTCTTGTGACTATCCAGTGTCCAGCCCAGGAAAATAAAATGGTAGACCATTAGAGTTTATGAAGAGAAATGGAGGAGATAAACTGAAATCTAACATCAAGTCAGGAGAAAGTTTCCCCACTCTAATTAACCATGAGTCTCTGTAGACTGGGGGGGGAGGGAGAAGAGGAAAAAGCCTTTTGAAAGCAGGAATGGAACGGAGGTTTTTTTATCCAGAACTTGGGAGACAGTCTCGAGGTAGGAGGCTGTCCAGGAATGCTGGATCTCTCCTATAGCTAGGGGGTATGGTGGGAAACTGTTTATAAGGCAATAGATAACTACCATTAGAAAAGAGAATTTATCTAAAGTAGAACCTCAGTTTCGAACACCAGAGTTATGAACTGACCAGTCAACCACACACCTCATTTGGAAATGGAAGTACTCCATCAGGCAGCAGCAGAGACAAAAAAAAAAAGCAAATACAGTACAGTACCGTGTAAAACGTAAACTACTAAAAAATAAAGGGAAAGTTTAAAAAAAGATTTGACAAGGAAAAGAAACTTTCTGTGCTTGTTTCACTTAAATTAAAATGGTTAAAAGCAGCATTTTTCTTCTGCTTAGTAAAGTTTCAAAGCTGTATTAAGTCAATGTTCAGTTGTATACTTTTGAAAATGTAACTCTGAACAAAACGTTATGGCTGAACATTTCAGGGTTACGAACCACGTCCATTCCTGAGGTGTTCAGAACTCTGAGGTGCTACTGTCATATCAAAGTGTAAAGCCTTAGGTTCTGGCTTCGTTTATTTTCTGTGTAACTTGTAAACATTCGTGTTCCCTTACTAGATCATCTTTAACTCAAAAGTTTTTCCTATTAAATAAATTATGTTTATTTTTATCCCAAGCAGGTCTCTGGATGTAAACTGTGTGGAGAGCATGTACCAATGAGCTGGTGTGGGGATGACAAACCGGGGTGAACAGTCCTAGTGTCTGGTAGTTAAGAACTCAGGGAAGGTGTATTTGGGAAGACTCAGAACTGGAAGGGTTGTTGGATTCACCCTGCGAAGAGTAACTGGGCTGGTGAGACCTTATGTTTGTGGGCTGGCTACTGGGGTCAGGAATCTGAACCATAGCAGCACAGCACAAAGGCTTCCCAAAGTTATAGGGTGGGCGGTGACCGAACCCCTTACTGGTTTGGGTGATCCCCAAACCATCACATGGCATAGTTGTTACAGGAGTTGTACCCCAGTATCAGCAAATTGAAGTTCACGTTCCAAACACTTACTAAACGGACAATCATGGATTCCAAAGTGAGGGAGCAAAGTACAAGCTTTCAGTTTGATCTTTTGTTTATTTTGGGCTTATAAAAACAACACACAGAAAAGGCTAAATGAGCAGGATGAGTCAGTCACAGTGACACCCCCTGGGAAAATTCCTCTTCTTTCCTTGGTGCTTTAAAATACAGACGTTCATTGCCCCCTTCCATTCTAAATTCTACACCCGAGACATGGCATAGGATAACAGGGAAAATTCATTCTATTCCAGGGCAGAAATGCTTAAAATGTTTTCAAAAACCTTAAACATTTCTCCTTTGCATAGTTTAGCTCCCCCTGGGATTATAGGCACGAACAAAGGCAATCTGAACACATGCACACTAGATGGGACAGCACTAGTGACATGCTTAGTGCTACTGCCTGTTGATTCATCACCTGCTGTCACCAAATCTGACTTCTAACTGGGATCCTTTCTGGATTATCTCAGATTATCGTCCCTTTCTCTTTTGTTAGAGGGTTACAGGAATGTGATGAGGTTTTCCTGTAACATGTAAGAGCTTTTGAGCTCCATGTGTCCTGTATTCTCTATACCAAGGTAGGTGCAATTGTCACTGAAGTTTAATAAAACAGTAAATCAAGAGGCTTACAGTGTAACTGATCCCTTTGAAACATAATACTCAATATACCATAACATGTGGTCCGAGAGTTACTGCTCCCTAAACTGAAAAGGTATCATGGTAATACTTTTTCCTCCTGTCCTAGTTAAAATACTGCAGCACAACAGAAAAATCAAGGACAATTACTAAGTGTCAGACAAGAGGATGCCATCATGTGATGAGAGATGTCAGTTTACAATTAGTGAAGATTTCTAAATAGTGGGATCAATTTTGGCACGTACACTACAAATGTATCTTCCAATGTACCAGCAATGAGGAGCAATACTCTCACTGCAAAAACTTACATCAGAATAGGAATAGGGAGGGGACTGTATGGCTCCCAGGACTGTCAATGGGATATTGGAAATTTTCACCTCAAGATCATTGTACCTGGTTTGAGTCTGAACCAAACAGCTACTAAAATATTTACCAATGAATGGTTCTTCTGTTCCAGTGAAATACATTAGGTGGGGTCAGTCCAGCTCCTAACTGACTGGGGTCCTAAAATTACCTTCCTAATTGTCAGCCTCACAGACTAGCAAAGGAGTGAATTCCCAGAAGACACTTCAAAATTGAAGTGCACTGATGGGTTGTGTAAGGAAGTTTCCCTCTGTCGATGCCTATTCTGTGGCTAAGGGTAGTCAATCCAGTATTCTGCAAGCACTAATATTCAGAGTAAATGTTTTCTAGAGGTTATAGGACTAGTATCTAATTTTATGCTACAATATCATTCTGTGACCCACTATCGTGCTCTGCTCCAGAGAGCACACAACTTAAGAACATATGAAGGTTCAGAGTGCTTAAACAGTTGGATATTTTTATACAAAAATAGAGCCTATCGCACAGGTGCTTGAGACCCAGTTCAATTTCTTGTAGGCATTACAAAAAATGGTTCTTGACAAGTGGGAGGACAGGGACTTGCTCAAGGAGGGTATTCCATGTCCAAAGAAAGAATGGAAGAAAATGCAGAGAGGTGCAAGAAGCAGACAAATATGCAGTGCAGGCCTATAGAGCGAGCCAAAGGATACACAAAGAACTAAACCACATGTGACATAAGGTACGTCCACACTACCGTCAGATCGGCGGGTAGCGATCGATTATCGGGGATCGATTTATCATGTCTCATCTAGACGCAATAAACAGATCCCCGAACGCGCTCCCCGTCGACTCCGGAACTCCACCAGGGCGAGAGGCGGAAGCGGAGTCGACGGGGAAGCCGTGTCCGTCAATCCCGCGACATGAGGATGGGAGGTAAGTCGATCTAAGATACGTCGACTTCAGCTATGCTATTCTTGTAGCTGAAGTTGCATATCTTAGATCGATTCCCCCACCCCCGCCCGACCCCAGTGTAGACCAGGCCATACTGTTGATCTTGTAGAAAGGAGTAAGAACATCAAATTTAAGTTAGTGATTTTGAGTATTCTAATCATGAAGGCTCTATCAGGTTGTCTTCAAAGGAACTGCTTTAATCTACATTTATTAAATGACAGTCATGGTCAATGATTAATTAAGTAGAATTTCTGCAAATACTGTGCTAATGAGGATGCACTCAGCTGGTACCAAGTAATTGTGTTGCTTAACCTGGGGTGAAGTTTTAAGCTAATCTGTCAACAAAGTCAATACTCTGAGCTTCTATCATGCTTTTCACATGAAGTTCTTCAAGCACTTTATAAATAAGCCAAAAATGAAAGAAATCCAGATGCAATGCAGGATCATTACTTAGTATAATGTACTCTCCAGCCTTCCAGACTTGCCAATGTAAAATGGCAACTTCTCTTAATCAGGACAGGATCTTGGGTGGGAAGGAAACAGGCATGGCCAAGTTAGGTGGATACTGTACTGGTAATTACATATTACCAACCTACATGTGTGCACACCCCACCCCTCCCAAAAGAATGCTAAGTCATTTAAGATATGACAGTAAAAAAAACACTCCTGTTTTTTTCTCTCATCAGTCCATGAATGTAGGATCAGTTGACAATTTTTATAAAGGCCGGTTGCTTCCTCAATGCTGTACAATGTCAAAAACAACCACCAGCCCCCAACAGCTTGATTCAATGTTAATTTCCTAGATTCCCACATTGGGGGAACAAAATATTCTACTTCTGCATCCCTGGTAGCCATGTTATGCCTTTCAGACAAAGATGAAAATTAGAATCAGTGTTCTGGTTGTTCACATCATTAAGCAACAAAAAAATGCAAAGAAACAGTGCTATCCCTGCTTTTTAGTTACCTTTCTACAAACACTCAAATTTACCGTTCAGACCAGCTTTCTGTCTAAAGCTTGACTGTTCCAACTGCTCTAAAAATATATCGAGTCAACCAGATTGCCCTGACATTTAGTGCACCTCATGGGGGCACAGGCTATGGTCGGTGATCTAAATTTGGGGACATTAGACCAAGGCGTTCCCAAGTGACAGCTCCCAGAAAAAACAGCTTTTCTTAAAGTTGACACATTCTGGCAAGTTTTTTGCTCACAGATAATGAGCAAACCAGGACTCCCATCACTGAACCAGTGTCTCAAATGCTCGATGGTTCTCCCAGCAGAGTACACAGCACCCACCAGCCCTTTGTGGAAAATCAAATTAAAATATTATTTGAAAAAGAGTTTGTTTCTCCAATTAGGCATGCTAAGGCTCACGCATCTAATGGATAACACTGAGCAGGTACAGAGAGATGCTAACTATCTGGAAAATGCACTATCACAGGACCTGGTGGCTCTGCTGGTATGGTACACTCATTAACCTAAGCACTGTCCCAGACACTGAGCTCATATCTAACCTAGGGCAGAAATCTGAAGTAAAACCAACAGGCATATTGTTCCAATCTGCGTCTATTGAAGTGAGATTTTTATTTTGGGAAAACAATCTGAGTACAGCACACTATTCTGAAGGCATTGAAACTACTTTCTGAAAAGAAAAACTACACAAGCAAATGCTTACTGGGAGGGGAGGGTTATGGAGAGGAAAAAGGGACATGGGAGTGAGTGACAGGGAGAATGGGGCAGGGGCTTCTAGGCAGCAGAGGAAGCTGTGGGAGTGGAAGAGGAAGACAATTTTGGAGCTATGCCCCTTTTTTGTGCAGGGCCTTGCAAGCAATCTTCCAGTTAGACACTGTAGATCTCGCAAACTAATAATTCGTTAGCCCACTATGTACATTTTTGCTTCCAACATGCTTACAATGGAAAAAGCCAACTGAAGCCTGGAATATTTTTTAGCAAGCTCAGTTGACATTCTATTTTTCATCTTAGAATTTGACATTTCAAAGGTCACTTTTGCAGCTAGGTTTAAGGTTGGGTCTACCTAAAGTACTTATATTGCCCTCATTATCATAGTATCTGAGCATCTCACAATCTTTAACGTATTTATCCTCACTACACTTTAGTGAAAGGATGGCGCTAGTATCCCCATTTTACAGATGGGACCTGAGGCACAGAGGTCAAGTGACTTGCCCAAGGTCCACATAGCTAGCCTGGTGGAACTGGGACTTGAAGCCAGGTCTCCCCAGTCCGGGCTAGAGACTTAACCACTGCCCATCCTTCCTCCTCCAGTAAACTGTTGATAAGAAGTGGGCAAACAACCAGTTTCTGTTGGTTAATTATGGTGCATACAGATGATCAAGTGCACATTATACAAGCCACCCACGCTGAATTGCATTTGGCTTCCACCCTCAAGACTTGAAAGAGATCTAAGTTCACTTGTGTACATTTGTATGGGACAATTAGCATCCCACTAGCCTATTTAGCCTAGAAGGCTAGGCTATGATGACTGGAGAACAAGTGAAATGATGAGGATCTTGCAAAAGCCAAATGAGCAAAAATGAAAAACAGAGGGGGGGGAATTTTAGACTGACTCTTCAAAAACTTTGTTTCTGCTTATTTTGCTCCAGTGACTAATGTTTTGGAGAGAAGACATCTTTGTCAGTCACTGAAGAGAAGTATAAACAAAGAAAGATTTTTTTTGTCTTGTTTTGAAAAGTGACTAAAAAAATCCCATCCTCTCCATCGCTTATTTTTAGTCACTTGATTCCCCCCCCCCCCCCGATCTCATCTCACTTATTCATAGACCCTTTCAAAGCTAGATAAAACCTAACTCTTCTAATGTTAAAAAAAAAAAAGCCACTCTTAGAAGTTTGTTTCTGGAAAAATGTTCAGATCTTCTTTGTACACAGGGCACCTCAGAAAAGGCACAAGCCCAAAGTTTTGGTTTTTTTTTTTTAAAAAAAGACAATTGCACATCACACCCTTAAGGCAACACCTTTTATTTGGAATATTAAGTAGAAAAAATTCCAAAGGTGGTGAGACAGGGACAATTCCAATCTCCCTCAGTTAGCAAGACAGGAAAACCTAGTTCTGGAGAATGAGTGGCTAAAAGGAGACACCCCCACGGGTAAGTGGGGAATAAATGTGGGGGTGAAGTTGCAAAAATGAGTGTTTAGTCTATGCAGGAGCCAGCATAGTTCTGCTCCCAGTTGGGATAAGGCCTTACTTAGATTGTTACGCCTTATGACTGCATTTCACTTAGAGAGGATGTCCAAATTGGAGCTTCCCTAAAGCTCAGAGTGTTTGGTTCAGATTTTTAATCTAATTTAAGCGGTCCCAGTTCACCTTTGACAGCAACATAAAAGGTGAGTGGCGAATGAGTAAACATACCTCGTTTTGTCACCAGAAACAGCCACAGTACTTTCCTGAACGTCTAGGTTAACAAGGTAGACACAACATTGAATGAACGTATATCTAATGTGCCCATTACTCTGGTATTGGACTCAGGGGAGGCTGTGCAACAAGTGCTGAAGAATAAATGAGAGGCTGGATTTTGCACAATTAAAAACAACAAATACTGCAGAAATCCTAAAATAATGACCTCCCTTCACAGTGCACCCACAGATTTGCTTACGTTAAAGTTTCCTTCCACCTCTTGGAAGTTCTCACCTTTAAGCCTCTGAAAGAATGGACTGCGATGCCTCCAATATTTGATACAAGTTCTCTCAAGAACAACTTGTCAGTGATCATACACAGCACTGTACCTTTAAAGAAAGGAAGGGGCATGTTTGGAGCAAAGGCAGGAAAGCAGGATTAGCAGCAGCCTGAGAAAGTGCATGACTGACCGGAATTGTTGGGATGCATCTTCCAACAGCTTGGGCCAAAGGAAATAAATGGCGGCTACCAATAAAAGGAGTTTAGCTTACATTTGTTCTGTGGATCAGTTTAATCCGACCAGACATTTTTAAAAGTGCCATGTGATCATGATCACTAGCTTTGAGGATGTACAGTACAGAACAAAAGCAACAAAGCCATTTAGGGCTTCCCGGCACGAAGGATGTAAGGTACCTATATGATCTCCGTTACCATAGCACCTGATCATGTTGTAATCTTTAGTGTATTTATCCTTACAACACTCTCCCTGGGAGGGTTGGAAGTGCTATTATCCCCACTCTACAGAGAGACTAAAATGACTTACTCAAGGTCACAAAAATCTGGGGCAGATCAAGGAACTGAACCTTGGCCTCCCAAGTCCCAAGCTAGCACACAAGCTATTGGAATATTGTTCCTCTGACACTGGTCATTTCTAATGACCAGCGTGAGTGCAAGATCATGTCGTCCCTTTAGGTCTTTTCCTCTGCCAAACCTCCCTATGTCCAATTTCTATGACTCGGCATCTGTAATAAGAAGTCTGTAGTCACAGCTTGGTCCCTTGGGGTCTCTAATAGTTTTCACTACCTACATAAATAAAAATGAAGTTATTACAAAACTGCAAATATGGATTAATGTTCATCATTTAACCTTGTGACCAGCTGAAGCAGAACACTCTGGGAACAGTCTGAAGCACAGAAATCTTGGTACAAAACTAGGCTCTGAGATCTCCAAGGCAGGGACTGTCATGCTTTGTTTCTACAGCACAATGGGTCCCTGAGCCTGACTGCAAGCCTCAAGGGACTACTGAAATACAAATCAGTACATTTGGCTGGGTGACTAAGGAGCACACAGAGGGTCAAAAAAATGACACTTAGGGCTGCAAATGGCCATCTTTATGAGCCATGCTCTAAATTACTGATGCTACATCTAGTCTTATTTTCCCAAAGATTTCACTGAGGCGGGGCAACACTAACATTTATTTCTTCCTGGTTAGATGAAAAGGTCAGCACATCTCTGGTTCATTTTTAGCCTTGTAGTTCACCTTTAAAGGCAAGGCTTCTGGTGAGGAAAGCAGACTCTAGCACATGCCGAATGCTGTTCACGTACAGAACACAGCATGGCCACAGCACCCCATTCCCAATCCCACTGGCTCACTAATCTGTGCCAGGATCCAGGGGCGGCCTTTGGTTTTTCAAGCCTTTCATGGATTCACTCCAGCTTCACTCATGGACTTTGCCTTTCCTGCTCATTTAGCACTTTCCTCTCCATTCCTCAACATCTGGCCACTGTTGGCATCAAGGTCTTCTCTCTCCTTCCTGCTGATATAAAATTATTCTACTTAACTGCCAGGGGGCAAATTTGTCACGTACACATGGGAGAAAGAAGAAGGACAAAATGCAGGGTCAGCTATAGGTAGTCAGGAAGTTCCTTCAAGAGGAAATGTAGCCAAACTCCAAACCTGGAGAGAATGGACCTTTCTGTGCCTGCATCCTGTAGATAGCTAACCACTTAGTTTGCAAAATAAGCAAGGAGAAGGGAGCAAGTAGATGGACAATAAGGGGCAGATACATGTAGCTTGCTAATTATGTATGGTAATGATGGCAAATTTTGGCCAATCATAGAGCGATAAATTATCATAAGCAACTGCATATAATGCTTTGGTGTAAGTGTTTTCTTTGTTCTTGCTGACTTATGAGCTCGAACCCAATGGCAATTGAAATAAACGGATCGCCCCTCCCGGGGCTCCTTGCTTGGTTAGCGGTGTCCGTCTCTCCTTATTCCTCAGCTAGAACGGACAGAAATTTCTATGATATTGCCAACTGGAAAAGGCTCATTTTAAATCTCAGGTGGAAGTCTTTTCTCCCTTGTCTGCATCTCTAAAATAGCAGAAGGAACATCCACTGCAATTGAGGTTGCTTGTATTTAAGACTCCCTCCCACCCACTCCATGAGGGACTGAGATCCAGGGGTGTCTCCCCTTCCTCCGGCCAGATAGCCTTGGTGAAAAACCTGCAGAGAGGAACCAGCCAGAGACTCCAGCTGGTCAGAGCAGCTGCAGAGGCAGCCAAAACAGGGACCTTTGGACAGGGACAAGATAACTTTCTACAGTTCTGACTGAACTACCTCTGCCCTGTGCTAATTGGGTGTTTGTTTCAACCTTCTCCCTGTCTCTTCAGTCTCCTCACTTCAGCTTCACTCCTCCCATGTCCTGCCCCACCCCCTCATTCTCCTTCTCCCCTTCAGCTTATCCCTCCTAACTAAACCTCACCCCATAAGAACATAAGAATGGCCATACTGGGTCAAACCAAAGGTCCATCCAGTCCAGTATCCTGTCTACCAACAGTAGCCAATGCCAGGTGCCCCAGAGGGAGTGAACCTAACAGGTAATGATCAAGTGATCTCTCTCCTGCCATCCATCTCTACCCTCTGACAACAGAGGCTAGGGACACCATTCCTTACCCCTCCTGGCTAATAGCCATTAATGGACTTAACCTCCATGAATTTATCTAGTTCTCTTTTAAACCCTGT
This sequence comes from Chrysemys picta bellii, assembly GCF_011386835.1. Lineage (NCBI taxonomy): Eukaryota > Metazoa > Chordata > Testudines > Emydidae > Chrysemys > Chrysemys picta. The sequence goes on from NC_088791.1 coordinate 343,368,800, forward strand.
TACAGACCTAGCCTTCACAAACTCCTCAGCCAAGGAGTTCCACAGGCTGACTGTGCACTGTGTGAAGAACTTCCTTTTATTTGTTTTAAACCTGCTACCTATTAATTTCATTTGGTGGCCCCTAGTTCTTAGATTATGGGAACAAGTAAATAATTTTTTCCTATTCACTTTCTCCACACCACTCATGATTTTATATACCTCTATCATATTCCCCCTAGTCTCCTCTTTTCCAAGATGAAGAGTCCTAGCCTCTTTAATCTCTCCTCGTATGGGATCTGTTCCAAACCCCTAATCTTTTTAGTTGCCCTTCTCTGAACCTTTTCTAATGCCAGTATATCTTTTTTGAGATAAGACCACATCTGTACACAGTATTCAAGATGTGGGCGTACCATGGATTTATATAAGGGCAATAAGATAGAGAATAAGACGGAGACTATCCCTTTTTTAATGATGATCTCTAACATCCCGTTTGCTTTTTTGACTGCCACTGCACACTACGGACGTCTGGACGTCTTCAGAGAACTATCCACGATGACTCCAAGATCTCTTTCCTGATTAGTTGTAGCTAAATTAGCCCCCATCATATTGTATGTACCATTGGGGTATTTTTTTCCAATGTGCATTACTTTACATTTATCCACATTAAATTTCATTTGCCATTTTATTGCCCAATCACTTAGTTTTGTGAGATCTTTTTGAAGTTCTTCACAGTCTGCTTTGGTCTTAACTATCTTGACCAGTTTAGCATCATCTGCAAACTTTGCCACCTCACTGTTTACCCCTTTCTCCAGATCATTTATGAATAAGTTGAATATGATTGGTCCTAGGACTGACCTTTGGGGCACACCACGAGTTACCTCTCTCCATTCTGAAAATTTGCCATTTATTCCTACCCTTTGTTCCCTGTCTTTTAACCAGTTCTCAATCCATGAAAGGCTCTTCCCTCTTATCCAATGACAACTTAATTTACGTAAGAGCCTTTGGTGAGGGACCTTGTCAAAGGCTTTCTGGAAATCGAAGTACACTATGTCCACTGGATCCCTCCTGTCCACATGTTTGTTGACTCCTTCAAAGAACTCTAATAGATTAGTAAGACATGATTTCCCTTTACAGAAACTATGTTGACTTTTGCCTAACAATTTATCCCCCCTGCCCTCCAAGAGTCACAGAACTAACATGACATTCGCTGCCATCACACTGCTTACTCTGCTTGCGTGATATCCCTTCCTCCAAACAGCATGTCTTGTCTATTTCGACTGTAAGCTCTTTGGGGGCAGGGACTGTCTGCTACTATGTGTTTGTATAGCACCTAGTCCAATGGGGCCCATTCTTGGTTGGTCCTCAGGCACTACTGAGATTAGCAGGATGTTAAGACTTTCCCTCCACTTAATATATGGAGATATACCTATCTCCTAGAACTGGAAGGGACCCTGAAAGGTCATTGAGTCCAGCCCCCTGCATTCACTAGCAGGACCAAATACTGATTTTTGCCCCAGATCCCTAAGTGGCCCCCTCAAGGATTGAACTCACAATTCTGGGTTTAGCAGGCCAATGCTCAAACTACTAAGCTATCCCTCCCCCCAACCTGCAACTGCTTCAGGAGAATCGTAAAAGCCGGGCTAATCATGTCTGAAGAGAGATTTCACCCCAAAAGGTAGTTTTGCAAACACCAGTCTCAAGGCAGAGATCATTGTCACCATGGTGAAGCGTGTGGATTGTAAATGAGTTGATTATGAAAAGAACAATTTGGAAGTCTTGTATTTGCTGCCCTTTCACCTTCCTTCCCACCCCCAAGTGGATGGGCTGGTACAAGTATCCAAACCCTTCTTTGTGTTCCATTTTCTCTTTTTGAATGGGGACGGAAGACAATGACTTCATTTACATAATTTAATGAGCTAGAGCTTGTTTTATCTGATCGACGGAGCAGCAATAAGACCTCATAAAAGAATATCCACAATTGCACCCCAGAAGTTATAAAAGAAAAATAGCTTGGCAGAACCCCTTGCTCCTCAAGGCTGGTCATGATCAAGCATTTGTCCAATGGCAACAGTTTATATACAGCCAATTAAATCCGTCTCCTGGGAGAAATTCCTCCCTCATAGCATCATAGTATTTGACACACAAGGACTTTTCACAGGCCCTGAAAGCGATGTTAGACGAGGGAATGTCCAGAGGCAGAGAACCATCAGGATGCGCTTGCAGATGTAAGAGTGGGTGGCACTGGTATATTTCTGAAGCAAAACATTTAGCAGCTATTTCCATTCTTTTACCTTGTTAACATTATTCTCTGAGGCAACCCTACCTATGGCTTTGCCATTCCACCTTAATGCAAACAGGGGATCTGGTGGTTATTCCCCTTTATCACCACCCTGCCAGTTTCCACGTGGAATCTGTAAGTCGCCGCTGTCTATCTGTTCAGCCTATTGCTGTACAAACCTTGAAAGCATGTTCTGTGGCCTTGCAGCCAAGAGGAGAATCCGGGGACCTGGCTTTGCCATTGACTTCTTGGGCAACATTGTGCAAGTCACTTGACCTCTCTAAATATCTTCCACCCCATATGAAAATTGTGGAAATATCAGGATCCTGTACCGCAGAAAGGTGCTACAAGGTATTCCGGAAGGTGGTGTTGTAGACTATTCACCTGGCATCAGGGCTCATACTTGCTCTATAATCCGTGTGCAATTTTTTCTTTCCATTCCCTGCACAAGTTAAATTCCTCCTAATGTTTTCCTGTCTCCAGCAAGTAAAATTCACTCCCCCCATGCCCGGTCATTGCCAACCATGCCCACCAGCAGCCAACAGCTTTCCTCTTGCCCAGCAGCAGTTTTCCTCCTGCTTGAAAGATGGGGCTCAGACAAGCTGCAGCTCCCACTGTCTATGAAGGAGACAGATGCTATGAATGGCACCCGCTAGCCAATTGTGGAAAGACTAGCATTTGGTCTTAACCCTTCCTCTGCAGAAGGGACAGAACTTCCCAATTCAGCCACCTTAGTGGCTCTTCTCTCTCCAACCCTTGCCGCAATCACAGACAATTGAGATATGGGCGGGGGGATGGGAGGGAAGGACATGAGAAGTATTCAGAATAATCTTCACATTAGCTCAGTTTTAAGACATATACTTAGACTGAGGTTTCAGAAGGTGACAGACAGGCAAGAAGAGATTGTGCAGAATGAACATTCAGTGCTCACTTAAATTCAGGGCACTTTACCATACAACGCCGCAAGAACTTGGGCAGCATTTGCTGAGCCAAACTGGCAACAGATACCTGAGAAGAGCACCCTGGGACTGCTCTGAGATAACCACAGCTGCACACAATCCTGTCTGGGTTACATGCCACACAGAGACGTTTAACCTAGATGATGCAATTCCACAGCAACACAGGAAAATCAATTAGACCAGTTAATGATACACCAACGTAAGTAAGCACGGACCAAAACACTTGTTAAATTCCCCCAAAATGCAGCCTTTTTAGAAAGAGAAGCTCAGGAAAAGTAAAGCTTAATTATGGGTTTTTTTGTTTTGTTTTAAAGAAAAACCCAATTACCCACATTCCACAGACATTACGCCATTAAAGACATAAAGCCATTACATATACATTAGTCTATTTAATGGCTGCCACAAAGTTTCTCCCTATAAATCCAATGTCATTGTGCCCAGATGTTGCTACCCTCAGAGTATTAGACTGACTTCATAACCGTGAAGCTAGGAAAGACTGTCCCAGTTTACACAGCAGGTACCTCTGTCAATTTCTCACCAGTGGGTCCTACAAACGATCTAGAGACTCTTGGTATAAGCAAGGTCTGCAGGATTCCATGAGGCTCTCATATTCCTAAGGGCTGGAAGGTATCAGGCTCAATGGATACTCATGGTAATAGTGACCATCTCGAGATGGAATCTCATTGATAAGATAGACATCCTAAAATTGGGGACCAATATGCACAGCAAGAGACAGTCCCTGTCCTGAAGAGCTTGCATTCTAAAGAGTCAAATGCCGGGAGAGGAATCAGAGGCACAGAGAGATTAAGTAACTGACCCAAAAATCACTCAGCAGGTAAGTGCCAGGGCTGGGAATGAAACAAATCTCTTGACTCCCAGTCCACTGGATCATTCTGCAGTTCTTCTGGATCAGCAGGTTGTTTAAAGAAGGACAACTCTCTGTCCGAGCTTAGATGAGGCACCACGCATGTGCATACCTTGGAGCAAATGTGCTTCCCCTTAAGCAATACACTTCCGAGGAGGAATAATGCTAAACCCCTCCCTTTCTGATCTAGCACTGGAGGGACATACATTTGTTGGTTCTTGCAATTAATTAGAACCATTCTTCACTTCTTTCTAAAACCCTCCAAAACACAGACAATTAAGAGCATTCATTCCATGTGGCAGGAGGAACTGCTTTTAAGTGGCACTGTGGTCCTGTGCATTGGACACTACACTGGGAGTCGAGACACAAATTCTATTCCAGCTCAGCAGCTGCCAATTCACTGCACAATGCTGCGTGAGTCACAGCTGCGGAGCCTCAGTCCTCTGCCAGTTGTGAAACATGTTCCCCTTTACAAGTGTTGGGCATGAAACAGGAGCTCCCCTCCCACTTCCATTCAGATGGATGAGGAATTAGTGGTCAGTTTAGCAGATGGCTGGAGGTATGTTACCATTGCAAAAAAAGTGTGTTCTTAAGCCACATTAGCTAACCTGAATTAAAAAGCAGTGAAGAAACAGCAACTTGGCTTTTCACTCAGGTTAGGTGCTTGAGTTCAACCCCAGGCTCCTTTACAGGATTTAACTTGAGCAGTTAACATGAGGTGCCATGTCTTCACTGATATTTTAACCAAAGACAGCAACCCGGGTTAGTTAACCCAAGCTGTGTGTGTGTGTGTATATATTTTGCGCAGTGTTGACATACCCTCCAGAGCCATGTCTTCTTGCTCTCTCGGTTCTCAATTGAAAAAATAATTCTTCCTTGAAAGCAAAGTGCCTGAAGAGACCAACCACAAGCAGTCTAGCCTATCTGAATCAGGCATTTCAGACAAGCACTTGCCAAGCGTTAATCTCTGAAATGTTACAAAGTAGCAGCCGTGTTAGTCTGTATCCGCAAAAAGAACAGGAGTATTTGTGGCACCTTTTCAGAGACTAAAATTTATTTCAGCATAAGCTTTCGTGGGCTACAGCTCACTTCTTCAGATGCATAGAGTGAAACACACAGACAGAAGATATTTATACATACAGAGAACATGGAAAGGTGGATACCAATTGTAAGAGGCCAATCAATTGAGATGAGCGATCAGTAGCAGCAGAAGAAAAAACTTTGAAGTGATAATCGACATGACCCATAAAAAGGTGAGGAGAAAAAATTCAATTAGTGTAATGACCCAACCATTCCCAGTCTCTGTTTAGACCCAAGTTAATTGTGTCTAATTTGCATATTAATTCGAATTCAGCAGTCTCTCTTTGGAGACTCTTTTTGAAGTTTTTTTTTGTTGCAAAACTGACACCTTCAAGTCTGTCACTGAGTGATTAGAGAGGTTGAAGTGTTCTCCCACTGGTTTTTGAATGTTATGATTCCTGATGTCAGATTTGTGTCCATTTATTCTTTTGCGTAGAGACTGTCCAGTTTGGCCAATGTACATGGCAGAGGGGCATTGCTGGCACATGATGGCATATATCACGTTGGTAGATGTGCAGATGAATGAGCCCCTGATGGTGTGGCTGATGTGGTTAGGTCCTATGATGGTGTCACTTGAATAGATATGTGGACAGAGCTGGCATCAGGCTTTGTTGCAAGGATAGGTTCCTGGGTTAGCGTTTTTGTTGTATGGTGTGCGGTTGCTGGTGAATATTTGCTTAAGGTTGGGAGGCTGTCTGTAAGCGAGGACTGGTCTGTCTCCCAAGATCTGTGAGAGTGAGGGATCATCTTTCAGGATAGGTTGTAGATCTTTGATGATGCGCTGGAGAGGTTTCAGTTGGGGGCTGACGGTGATGGCTAGTGCCGTTCTGTTATTTTCTTTATTGGGCCTGTCCTGTAGTAGGTGGCTTCTGGGTACTCTTCTGGCTCTGTCAATCTGTTTTTTCACTTCAGCAGGTGGGTATTGTAGTTTTAAGAATGCTTGATAGAGATCTTGTAGGTGTTAGTCTCTGTCCGAGGGATTGGAGCAAATGCGGTTGTATCTTAGAGCTTGGCTGTAGACAATGGATCATGTGGTGTGTCCTGGACGGAAGCTGGAGGCATGTAGGTAAGTACAGCGGTCAGTGGGTTTCCGGTATAGGGTGGTGTTTATGTGACCATCGTTTATTAGCACAGTAGTGTCTAGGAAATGGACCGCTTGTGTGGATTGGTCTAGCCTGAGGTTGATGGTGGGATGGAAATTATTGAAATCATGGTGGAATTCATCGAGGGCTTCTTTTCCATGGGTCCAGATGATGAAGATGTCATCAATGTAGCGCAAGTAGAGTAGGGGCGTTAGGGGACAAGAGCTAAGGAATCTTAGCTAAATCTCTGAAATATTTGACACATACCAAAGAAAGCAATTCTGACACTCCCTGCACGTCTCAGGTAGGCACTCAACTAATTCTTTCCTCTCCTCCCCCTCCCTTCCTCTGGAAAGGTAATGCAAGCAGCTTACATTTTGCTGAAAGATCAGACACCTGAAATGTAAGGCAAAGGGGAGTCAGTCAATGCCCTCAAGGGCTGTTGTGCTGTCTCATGAAAGAAGCTGGAAAGACAAGACAGAGCCTAACACTGAAACCAGGAATCAGATAGACAGGGCTAGTAGCTGATCTGGAATGTCTGACCCGTTCTCACATGGCCAAGTTGTGTGCAGAAAGACTCAATTATGATACGTTTCAGAGTGGTAGCCGTGTTAGTCCATATCAGCAAAAACAACAAGGAGTACTTACTTGTGGCACCTTAGAGACTAACAAATTTATTATTTTTAAATAAATGTGTTCGTCTCTAAGGTGTCACAAGCACTCCTCGTTCAATTATGATACTTACAGTCAAAGGCTAAGTATCAGAGAGGTAGCAGTGTTAGTCTGGATCTGTAAAAAGCAACAGAGTCCTGTGGCACCTTTAAGACTAACAGATGTATTGGAGCATAAGCTTTTGTGGGTGAATACCCACTTCGTCAGACTCATGTCAAAGGTTAGGTTTTTTGGTTTGTTTAAAGTTACCACACCCAATTTATCCACACAGTCATTCAGGAACTCGGGTGAAGGACTAACTTTGACCAAGTACCACAGGAGAGGATCCCCAAATAATTCCTTTTCAGAGCTCAAGGTTCTCCCAAAGGGATTAAATTAGGAAACTCACAGCGAAGTAGACCAGGAACACCTCTCTCTGGATTTTTATTTAAATTGCAAATTCCTGGGGCAGCGGTTGTCTTTTCATTATAAGTTTGTGCTGTGACTAGTCCAACAGGGTCGCAGTCCATGACTGGGGCATCTAGACAACCACAACACAAATATTGTATCACTTCCCTACAACAATCTTAATTGGATGAAGTCTTCTCTGGATAAAAAGAGGGAAAGGTCTTGGGACATTTCATTTAGTGGAGTGGACTGGTCTGCTACTGTACATTTTTCTGAGTACTCTTATAGGCTCAGAAGCCCTCTCTCAGAGACAGATTAGACAGAGACAGAGCCCTTTAGAGACAGATTAGATCATCCACCAATAGAGAAAGGAGGCAGAAACTGGTAGGAAACAAGCCTTGTGTTTCACTTGGGGCGCTTAAAAAAAAAAGCCCATCCTCCTCTAGAGCGTGTGGGATTTATGTAACAACTAAAATAAGGAGAAGCCAGGATGGAGCCATAATTGCCAGGGAAGACTTATGATCTGAAGTGAAAGGCACTAGAGGTGGCAGAAGAGGCAAAATTTGGATTAAAGGAAGCTGAGGTAGTTTTCAGAGTAATGGAAACGGAGGGAGCTGGAGGAGTAGACAGTTAAGGCATGCACATGAAGTACTGATTGCAGAAGCCGGCTCTGAAGGTTGAGGCTGTTGGATGTAGAGGCTGTGGGAGCACGAGTTGACGGGTTGGTCCGGAAACAGGGCAGGCTCCTTCCAGCTGCTCTCGAGAAAGCGCTTTGCAAGGCATTCAAGAGGTCAGAGATGAAAGCTCTGGGTCTGCGTGAGGCTCTGTGCCAAACTCCCTTGGGGCTATCAGTCTGTTCAGCCTTTTTAATTGGAGCCTCTCTTTGCTGCACAGCCTGCCTGAGGTGGCCACAGATGCGGAGGGATGGTCTGCTGTAGCAGCAGGCACTGCTTAGGTAAAGCTATCCCAGAAGTCTCCAGAGTAGTTCTGCAGGATGAAGCATTTTCTTTAGTTGGAGTTTCAGCCATTTTGAGTGAGCTGTGGACACATTTCATTTTTAAAAGCTGCTGCTGCTGCAAACTCACTAACGTGAAGCCAGAAGAACAAGCCGGTCACAGCAGCTCTCGGGAGGGACCAAAAGAAGGTACCAAGCCTCCAGCATTGGGATTTGTCTGCTGATGTCTATTACAACAAGGAGGAATTAAAATCTGCTGTGGACCAGGTGCTAGACACAGCCAAATCAGGCAGCTAAAAACCAAACAATTGAACAACCCCGTTCATTTCTTCAGAACTGACTGTGCACCAGGGACTAAGTTCCTGGGCGATTCAGTTGCCTCTGTAATAGAAAGTGTTCTCCAGTTACCTGCGTTTCTAATGCCCTCTACCGAATTCGAAGCTCCGGCTGCTCTCACATCCTTGTGCACGGTGCGCTTTTGCTCTTCGTATTTACAATAAATGATATTCTCTCATTCCCCCTCTAACCCAGACATGCACTGCATTTTCTCCCAGCCCCCCCTCCCTCCCCCGTTTTTTTTTGGCAGGGGCAGAGGGAGCGGGTAAGGAACCAATTCCTCCAACTTTTCCAGAATTTAACACCTTCGTTAAAAGAAGTTAAGTACTTCCGCAAAGAAAGTTTTCCAAGAGCCGACTGAGGCAGCACGGTCTTCCCATGACTGCAAACTGCTCCACTGCCTCCCTGGCTCAGAGCTTTCCCAACTTACAGATATGAAAACTGACCAGAGTTGTCAGTTTCCACAGCAGCTATCCAGAACCTTGTGGGCAGCAGTGAAACTGATAAGGATCACATCAATTTTATTCTGTTACTGACTGCTTTCCCTGTGCTCACAGCTTTGCCAATGGGGCTCTTCCCTTAGGAGACCTCATCTCCTTTTCATCTAACGCAGACCATAAAGTTTCCACTACTTTTCTAGCATTTGAGAGATCAAGAACTGTAAGCAAGTAAATTGGCTGCAACTCAAACCTAATCGGATGCAAATTGTGCTTGCTGACAAGGGGAAACATTTAGAGGCCTAGGTGGCCTCTATGCTAACTACTGAGTAAGTTGCCCTATCTTTTGATACAATGGTTCAGTCAGTTAACTGTGGAATTCATTCCCACAAAATACATTGCTAAAGAAGAACAGTAACATCTGAAGTTAAAACAGCAAGACTTTAAAGGGCTGGAAAGGATCTGAACCCACATGTTTCAGAGTATAAGCCAACCTCTAAATGAAGGGAGGTTAGAAGAAGCTCTCTTTGTGGGGTGGGTTATTCCATCACTTCCAACTGCAGAGTTTCTTGCACATGCCTCTGAAGCAGCTGATTCTGCCCATGGATGAAGACAAGATATCGGACTGTTCGGCTAATCTGGCATGTGTTGGGATTCTCTCAGAGCTCTTTTCCACTCACTTTATCCAGAACACCTTGGCCAGTTCTGGGGAAACACTTCATCCAGTTCTTGGGAATCCAACAAATCAGTTCAACCCCAGACTCATCACTGCGGTTTCTTTACTGGCATACAATCAAACTGCACTCGAGTTGGGGGCATACCACACATCCAATGTACATAATCATGAATCAATAGTATTAAGTGTATCGTGCACTTTATGACTGATCTAATTTATGATTAATCTAATTTTTGTAACCAATCCCTGTACAGATCATGAACTGTCCAAGAGCTACAAAGTGTGCTAGTGAGCAAAGCTGCAACTTTATCAACAACTCCTCACTTTTTTTTTAAATCTAACTATATATGTAATGTACAAGGCCACTTGCGAGTTTCTGCTTTGTCCATTGTTAACCTCGGTTTCCTTACTTCTTTTTGCATTGTTTATGCAAGGCCTACAGCATGGCAATCCCCATGTTATGTTTTAGCCTTGGGAATAGCTTATTAGAGCTATCAAAGTTCCTAAATATTTGGCTTTCACAGTGGCCCTTAGTGCCCTTTGACTCAGACCAGGCCAGGCAGCTCCAGCTGCTCCTCTCTGGTGCGAAACTTGTAATAGGCATCCATTTCTGACACTTCCAGGAGAGGCTGTCACGCACTCTACTAAGAGATATTTCTTGAGGGCTATCCTGAGACTTTGTGCAGTAACAAGTGACTGCCATGAGCATGGAACATCAGTGCTCAGAGCTTTGCAATTCCTTCCTAGTCAGTTACAGGTGCATTTCAAGTTACTGCTCATCTCTGTGGTCCTCAACGGTCAGGAAGATACACCTCAGCCTATGCCACATATGGCGGTAGAGACTGACTGAGATGCTCTTGCTGTGTGGGTTGTTGGGTTAACTCCCTGGAGCAGAAGCAGAATCCCCACCTTTGGGATTCCCTCCCCTTCGTGGTACAACAGACTCTGAATTTGGGAAGTTTGGATTGGTACCGACTATGTTTTGTTGACTATTTTTAAAATCTGACCTATTCAAGTAGGATGGGGAGTTAGCTGCAGTTCTGGCAACAACAGTTTAGTGACATGATTTGGGGAAGGCTGCATATGTAACTTGGGGGTGTTAAGTTGTAATTTGTTGCCATGGCAGTAGAATGGTCAGGTATGGGGGAAATGGAAGGACTTTGGGGCAAGTATTGGTTTTAGTTGGGGCTGGCATCTACTGGCAGTTGGTATGTTAAGGATTGTATCTCTGTCTTTGTGAGAATTCTAGAAAGAAAAGAAAATTCCAAAACAAGCGTTGAACAACAGTTTGATCTTCCACCTCCTTTGTGCAACTACTGGGGGGGGAGGGCCCACACGACTTTCCCAAGACCAATGTATATGAGTGTAATCTAAGACCAGGCATTCGAGAGGGCTAAGAAATAAGCTTTGAAAAGATGTAACTGTTTAGCGGCTCACTGCAGCCCAGGCTGGACTTCTGGCTACAGCAGTGATTTGGTCAGGGTTCCGAGTGGGCCAGCAGTGAAGCAGAATTCAGAATGGTATGCAGAACAAAACAGATCATGCTCCCCTCAAGGAGCCAGTCGAGACAGAGTATTCTAAGAATTCACCACTTGTTCACGTAAATTAAACATGGGTCACTACCACGGTGAAGAGCTGGATTAGAGCTGCAGTCAAAACAGTTTTTCCTCATATAGTTTAGAAGCATTTCACTGAGCCAGCAAGAGTTACTTAGGAAGCGTGAGCTCCAAGTCTGCTTGTGCACATAAACAGGTCTGCAGGGGGCTCAAATAATAAAATGAGTGCAGGTATTTACTCGGAATTTCACTAGGCTCATTCATACTAGGAAAGATGTTTTCAGGGACTTTAATCTTCCCTTTGGGAGAGACTATTCCCAGCACAGAAGCAGCTGTCACTAGCTAACTTCTCCTGAAAGTTAGGGATCCAGAGAGCACAAGAGAATTTCAGACATTACAGGATTATAGAAGGACACTGTCACATGTAGAAGGTGAGCAGAAAAGCCATTTACCCCATTTGGGCCGTATTTCAGGTCCTCAAGACACAGCTCTTTCCTGCAGTAGCATACATCACAGCACCTGCACCACATATGGGGATAAAACTCCTTATGCCAAATGAAGTGTCTGTAAATTCAATTTTTTAGAATTAACAAACCCTGGTCTTAGCAGGCAAGTGAGAAGGGAACTAATTGTTTCTTCTTGTTTTCAGATGTAATCTTACCTGTCTTCTTTAAGGAGTTTAACAAGTCACTGTGGTCTGGAAGAAAGAGCATGGAATTAGTAGCCCAGGGGCCCTAAATTCTAATCCTGGCTCTGCCATTGGCCAAGTAGGCTCAGATAAGGTACTTCACCTTTGTTTTAGCTTCTCTAACGGTAAAATGGGGATAACATCTACCCACTGCCTCACAACAGTGAGGCAAAGATTAGCTACTTAATATCTACATCCAAAGGCTAACTGGTGGACTCGGGCTTGTCTACACTACCGCGCAGGGTCGATCTAAGATACGCAACTTCAGCTACGTGAATAGCATAGCTGAAGTCGACGTACTTAGATCTACTTAACGCAGTGTCTTCACTGCGGTAAGTCGACAGCTGATGCTCTCCTATCGACTCCGCTTGTGCTCCTCGTTCTGGTGGGGTACCGAGTCGACGGGAGAGCGCTCAGCAGTCAATTTATCGACCCCCGCTGGAGTGATCGCTGAGTAGTGTAGACAAGCCCCTAAACAATTGTATTTTTTAGAACTCAGTTCACCTTTAGGGGCACAGAAGATCATTTAATCTCTATCCATTTTGTAGACAGCATTTGCATAAATGCAGACAGAACCGCAACTGTCTTTGGATCCAAACACAAGATCTCTCTCTCTCTCTAATGAAGCCATCCTCCAACAGATGATATATAGTCAACACGTATCTGGCCCCCCTTACTGTAGTATCAGATTGCCTCACAACCCTTACGATATGTCTACACTACAAGCGCTACAGTGGCTCAGCTGCAGCTACACTACCGTAGTGTAGATACTTGCTACAGAAAAGTTTTCCCTGTATAGTTAATCCATCCCCTCGAGAGGCGGTAGATAGGTCGATGGAAGAATTCTTCCTTCAGCCTGTGTCTACACTAGGGTTTAGGGCAGCTTAACTACATCTTTTGCACTCTCTTGAGTGATGTAGCTAGGTTGACCTAAGTGTTAAGTGTAGACTAGGCCTTGATGTATTATTGTCACCACACATCTGTAGGGTAGGGAAATACTATTATCCCATTTGACAGATGGAGAACTCAGTCGAGGTTTAAGTGACTTGCCTAAAGACACACGGGAAGTCAGTGGAAGAACAAGGAATTAAACCCAGATCTCCTGAATCCCAGGCTGCAGCCCTAACCATTGGACAACCCTTCCTCAATAACAACACAGGGTAAACATGAGAAAGAGAGAAGGATACAAGATTTTAATCTTTGGCAGGCAAGCTCAATGCTTCTTCAGGCTTGTCTTCACTGGAAGTTTAATCATACTTAAAGAATCAAGTTACATGGTGATGCTGTCCTCAGCTGCTGGTGGCCAAGCTGAGATCACCATTGTGTCAGGTAGTCACACGCAAGCCTCTGGTCCCATGGCTAGCGGACATGGAAACCATGACTCGGCCTGCTCTATACTGGCCAGCGTTGTGTCAACTAACCCAATTGTTAAGTCATTTCAAAACACAAATATATCCCCAGCTGTTGCACAACACTTCGATACCATGGTGACAAAGTGCTTTACAAGATAGATACAGATTGACAGAGTTGATTTTTCTGGTAATCCATTGCAGGCAGCATCCACAGCCTGGGGAAAAGGCAGACATTCTCTCCCCACCCCTACCTGACATACCAACGCAAGTGATTTCTTGCTTCGCGTTTGATGTCCCTGAATAGATGCCCTCCAGGTTTCCTTTCTAATAAAACTCACAGTATAAACACATGCAATGAAATCAGCAAGAGTAATACTTCTATTACCTGCCACTGGCATACAATTCTTCCTGCCTGCTCAGATAGGAAACTGGTGACGTATAACAAGAATGAAAGGAGGAGCATGCATGCAAGACAAAAAATGAAGACAAGACTGCTGAACATTTTCTAGAGTTTTCAAGCACACAGCAATTTTATTTGAAAACTACTTTAATAAGGGTGGTTTGTGCCACACTAGCTGATAATCTGACTCAGAAATAGCAATTAAATATTAATTTGAGACATTTAGGCTGCCAGAAATCACCTGAAAGAAAACAAGATCAGAAGGTACTAAGGAGACTGATTTTTATATATTATACTCTAGCTGCATCTAAATCCTCAGCACAAAGCTCCGTCTTTTCCGGGAAGATTAACATATTTAACACTACTAAACTCTATGTAATCTGCAATCATGGAAATAGTAATTCAATCAAGGCTAGCACCAGTTAAATTTTACTCATTGCTAGCCTAATAAGTGTCTTTATACCACAGACAAAAAAGACAAGGTTCAAACAGAGCTCTTTTTAGCCAGACAAGGAATAAATTGCAGGCTGGTGAGGAATCCACAGCATTTGCAGCCAGTATTGCTAATCTAGTTTGGAAATAAAAATGTACTTCAGCTGAGAACCAGCAACTTGCAGTAAACCCTGAAAGAAGCTGCAAGTGATTTTATGTCATCCAGCCAACACACCACCACGGACTGATCGGCACTGGCAGAAGACTGCAGCAGTGTCTCAGCTTTCCTTCTCCAGCATGGAGAGCTCTTAAGGTATTGATTCAACTAAGCATGAATGGCAGGCAATATAAGTAACTGAGGAGACACCGGAAATGGGGAGACGGTGGAGGTTTATAATCTTAAATAAAAAGAAACAATCAGAAGCACTAGCATCTTAGTGCAGCAGGAGAACCTGCAGCAGATAACAAGGAATAGCATAATCAGGAAGAATCTCCGCAGTCCAAGCAAACATGCCTAGGGAGAAGGCTGCTGTAATATGGCTTAATACGATAGACGTGATTTGCCTCTTTTACTGTTAACTTTGTTTTCTGTGTCTTATTTAAAACGGAAATCTCCACAAACATATCCAGTTTCACAGGGCAAATTATTATCCTTGATCACATTACTCCATCGCCTGTGCAAGCTATTAAAACCTTTAACAAACTCCAATTAAGACAGTAGCACATACATTTATTGAAAAGACTGACTGCAAGCAACACAAAAGGCCTGATCTTAGTTCTGGCATGCATCTCCAGCTAATCATCAGCAGAGCCCACTATAACATTTCATTTGCCATTCTGAAGTGACTGAAAGAAAACAATGCAAAAGCAGCATTCTGTTCTCCTCTGAGCAGCAGTAGGATACCTTTAATTATGGCCTTCCAACAAGGCAGACAATGATTTAGCTAAACAGGAAGTGAAAAAGATATTCCAGTTGCAGTATTTTTAAACAGATGCTTGATTTGTAAATACTGTTATTCTACAAGGGTCCATTTGTTCCTACATTTCTCTGCACCTTCGCTCACCAACCCCGAAAGGACAAGGAGAATGAGCTAAATGGTGGCAAAATCCAGTATTAAAATTCACAGCACTGAGCCACTGCATAATGAAAGATGCATGTGCATTATCTTCATTGCACAGAAGAACATCACTATGGGCACATTTATCTACTTACCATTACATAGAGTGCTTGAAGAGTCAAACATAGGCTACTAAAAAAATAATTCATACACAATTACCTCAAGATGGCGTGGAGCTGTCTAAACCTCACTTTGACAGCATGGAAAAAGTAGTGATTTTTCCACTGTACATGAGGACCTCATTTAATCATGTACGTCAGAAGTGTACGTTAGTTGGTAGCATTCTGCTACACTGTACTCATGATCATCTCCTTTCCCCCCTACCCCCAAAATATGCATGTGGTATTATCAATGGGAATCATGTAAACCTTTCTGATACAAATATGATTAGCTCAAGCACAAAAATGAACAGGATTGGAAGATTTAGACACTAGGCGGTCTGCAGTATGTTGAATAGAACTGAAATATGTGAGAAATTCATTTGTCAACTAAGAAAGATACCTACCAAGATGTAATAAGCAGTACTAGAAGCTAAAAATCTTCCTTTGAGACCCACACTAAAAGGCTTCTCCCAAACTAAATATCAGCAACACCATAAAACAGGCAGCAGCAGCATCCCAGGGGTGTGCAGCAAGCACTTTTAACCCATTTTTATCAATACTTACTTGGTATGAACAGTGTCTTTACACACAACCCTCTCCTGAAATTCTCATAAAATGGCTGTCCAGACAGCACCTCACTTTCTGTATTAGTAGGGTGACCAAATAGCAAATGTGAAAAAGCGGGACGGGGTGGGGGGGTAATAGGAGCCTATATAAGAAAAAGACCCAAAAATCAGGACTGTCCCAATTTTATAGGGACATGTGGTCACCCTATGTATTAGGCTACCTACCCAAAAAGATATACAAGTTGGGCATATGTTCACCCCATGAGCATAATATGGAAAGGAGCTCTCTCCCAACAAAGGAAAGAAGCAGAGAACTGCCCGTGTATCTGACTTGATTTGCTTTAACAGCAGTCCCCCACCACCACCAAGACAGTTTAAAGTAGACTGAAGCGACACCAAAATGTAAGTCATTTCAGAGAAGGTAAAAGGATTAGCATCCCTTTCCAGGCAGATGTCAAACCGCATTAGTGCTGGCTGTGGCAGCAGATACAAACTCCACCCCACCCAGGGACAGAAGAGACTAAATGTTTTTGCTCCCCGTTAATCAAAGTGTCTCATTATAGTACATCTTACAAATGCACACAATATATTTCAATAAAGCAATCCACTCCCAAGGAAGTGAAATCAGGTTTTTGCTCTGCACTGGTGAGATAGCGAGGGCCTTTTGCTGAGAAGGAAGCAGGCATTCAGATTTCTTCCATCAAAGAGGGGGAGGGAATTCTCATTTGCTAGATTAAATATTTAAGGTGTTAGAAACGCTTTGCTGGAATGTAATTCACAGTTTCCTAAAAAAATCCACTATTTAACAGAATTACCAGTCTCTGTTTCCACCCTCCCCAGGAAACCAACCAAACCCAGGTCATATGAAATCAACAGCTGCTTCTATCACAACTGCACTATTTGATCGCTCTTCCGCCCATTACCAAATAGATAGTAATTAAAATACATTCAGAGGAGTACTGGCCATTCTCATTTCCCCCTCTTGACCCCACTGGAGCAAACACCAGTTGATTTTTTTTTTGGAGGAGTGGGGGGGGGGGGGAGAAGAGAGAGGCTGAATTTAAAACATTAAAGGTAGAGATCACAGTCAAGCATCATTCAGCTGCATCCTGAGAAAGCAACCCCATTTCAACCGGGGGAAATGAATCAATGCACAGAGAGGTGGGGACAGAGGGCGGCTTCCCGCAGCAGTTTCCCAACCCGTCGTTCTCCGAACACGATGACAATCGCCCCAGGAGGAGGGACCCTCCCCCACCGGGCTGGGCTGGGCCCGGCTCTGGGCCCCACCGGGCAGAGCGAGCCCAGCCCCACAGGGGGATCGCCGGGCGGGCTCCATTAGCCGGGGGGCGAGGGGCTGCTCCCCCGCCACGGCCCCAGGGCAGGGGGCTCAGCTCCCCGGGGGCGAGGACAGAGCCCGATGGACGGGGGACCCTGGGGGGCGGCCGCCCCGCCGCCGAGGGAGAGGCCGGGGCCCGTGGGAGGCTCAGCGGGGCCCCGCTGCCGAGCCGGGGAGTGGCGGGGGGGGGGGGTCACGGGGGTCTCTGCTCCGGCCGGAGCCGCCGGGCGGGGCCGGGTCACTCACCGCTCTGCTCGCCCAGGAAAACCAGCTTGAATTTCCGCAGCGGGTTGCCGAAGTCGCCGCCCGTCGACATGATGGAGCCGCCGCCGCCGCCCCGCGCTCGCTCCGCTCCGCTCCCCGCGGCGGGACCCGCGATCGCGCGCTCGGCGGCCGGGAGGCTGGAGCCAGGCAGGGGCCCCGGGGCTGCTGGCAGCGGCGGACAGTCCCCGCCGCCCCTCCGCCCGCACTCCGGTTACCAAGGGGGAGAGCGCGGCGCAACCGCTCGCAACGCACAGCGCAACCGAGCCTGCTGCTCTCGAGCCGGGACTCGGCGCGCGCCGCGCCCGCCCCGCCCACACACGGGCGCGCGCCCGCACGCCCGCACCGCCCAATCAGGGGGCAGGGCGCGGCGCGCGTCGGGGGCCATGCGGAGTGTGGCAGCGCGAGCAGAGGGCGGGGCCGGAGGGAAGAGGGGCGGGGCGGAGAGGCCTGGCGCCGCCGCAGGCCGGGTGGAGCGCTGTAGGATCTGGGGGTGGCGAGCTCCCTCCCGCCCTTCGACCAGGCGTTAACCCTGAAACCTAACGAGGGCAGACCCCAATCAAGGCTGTTAACTAATTCACTGCTGACCAACTCAGCTGCTGCTGCCAGGTGCAGTGGTGGTTCCTGGGTGGGGATGTGGGAGCTAAGCAGCTGGCTGCTGTCAAGGTTTCCTGGGTTGGGAAGCTCTGCCACCGAAAATCTTTTGAGTCATCTGGTGCTATGCCCTTGAGAAGGAAGAGCTGTATCCGCCCCATCGCTAATAAGAAGAGTCCCTCAGCAGTAGAGGGAGGCACATTTTTCGGACAAATAGGTTGTTTGTTAATAGTGAATTTAGAGCCATAGAGTTTAAGGCCAGAAAGGCCCAGCAGATCATCTAGTCTGACCTCCTACATATCACAGGCCAGCAGCCAGCACCTGCACACTAAACCTATCAACCGAAATGAGACCGAAGTATTACAGCCCACAGGAGACTAGATTGTCATGTGTTACAGGGAGAGACTAGGAAAGATGGAGCTGCACCTGAGCCTGAAGCTCCCACAGTAAATTTGACATGAATTTGCCAGATCATATCAACTTGTAATTTTTAAACACCGTTTACAACACAGCCAGACAAAGACGTTCAGCTGTTACCAACCTTGTAACTTTTAGCCCATGGGGCATGGGAAACACAAGTTTAATTCCCCTCACAGCCTGATATGAAGAAGAGATTTTAATTTGGGTCTCTCATATTGCAGGAAAGTGTCCTAGGCCCTGGGCTATGGAATATTCTGGGGTGGGTTTTCCTTAGGGTATGTGTACACTGAAAATGTTGCCGTGCTGGACCATGTCAACATAAACACTCCCTACAGCCACAGGAGGGGTTCTCCCATGGCCGTATTAATCCACCTCAGTAGCTAGGTCAATGGAAAAATTCTTCTGTCAACCTAGTGCTGTCTACACCAGGGGTTACGTCAGCATCTCTCAGGAATGTGGATTTTTCACACCCCTGAGAGACATCGCTATCCCCAGGGCCGACTCCAGGCACCAGCTGAGCAAGCAGGTGCTTGGGGCGGCCAAAGGGAAGGGGGGGCATGTTGGGCTCTTCAGCGGCAATTCAGCGCTGGGTCCCTGTCTCTCTCGGAGGGAAGGACCTGCCGCCGAATTGCTGCTGAAGAAGAAAGCAGCTCTCCCCCCACCAGCAACTCCTGCCGCCCCAGCCCTGGGCTCTTCCCCCGCCCCACACCCCCTGCCACCCCAGCTCTGGCCCCCACCTGCACCCTCCTGCTGCCCCAGCCCTGGGCTCTCCCCCGCCCACACCCCCTGTTGCCCCAGCTCTGGCCCCCACCTGCACCCTCCTGCCACCCCAGCCCTGGGCTCTTCCCCCGCCCCACACCCCCTGCCACCCCAGCTCTGGCCCCCCCCCGCACCTCCTGCCGCCCCAGCCCTGGGCTCTCCCCCACCCACACCCCCTGTTGCCCCAGCTCTGGCCCCCACCTGCACCCTCCTGCCACCCCAGCCCTGGGCTCTTCCCTCCCCCACCCCCCGCACCTCCTGCCGCCCCAGCCCTGGGCTCTCCCCCAAAGAAGGAATTGGGGGGACTAAATGGACGGTGCACCTCTCTATCTGAAGCCTACCAAGGGAGGTAAGTGGATCCCACTAGAATTTAAAATGAAAAGTAAGGTGGGGAGGCTCTGGACCTGGGCAGCTTTAGATACCGTACCAGGCACTTAGGAGGATTTCCACTTCTGAGCCAGGAAGCAGAAATTGACTTTTCCTTTCCAGATATAGCTAATATTCAGAAAGGGAATCCAGCACTTGCCTTCCAGATTTGCATACGAAGAGTCAGGGGAGGAGCAGAGCCGCCGTGGCCGGAGGCTCTGCTCCTCCCCTGACTCTTCGGCTCTGTTTAAGAGCTGAGCTGCCCAAGCGCTACCGGCTTTGGGCAGCCCCCATGCCTCTGGACCCTGCGCCGCCGGAGCCCGGGAGGGGAAGTGCCCGGCCAGCGGCTGGGGTCCGGAGGCAAGGGGGCTGCCTGAAGCCCATAGCGCTCGGGCAGCTCGGCTCTTAAACAGAGCCAAAGAGTCAGGGAAGGAGCAGAGCCGCCGCGGGAGGGGAAGTGCCTGGCCGGCATTTTCCCGGACATGTTCGGCTTTTTGGCAATTCCCCCCGGACGGGGGTTTGATTGCCGAAAAGCCGGACATGTCCGGGAAAAATCGGACGTATGGTAACCCTAAATGTGCATCCAGATATCCTCCAATCACACAAGCTGAAAATTGTTCCACTTTACCGCAGTTCTGTAACCATATGGGAACCAATCCTGTTTGTGTTCTGTGCATCTCCAAAATTCCTGCTGAATGACCCGCCCTGGGAGTGAGTTACCAGTGACCCAGGGCTGGGGCAGCAGGAGGGTGCAGTTGAGAGGGGGAGAGCCCAGGGCTGGGGTGGGGGGCAGCCAAAAAATTTTTTGCTTGGGGCAGCAAAAAACATAGATTCGGCCCTGATGACTAGGGCCCTACCAATTTCATGGCCGTGAAAAACGCGCCATGGACCGTGAAATAAGCCCTTCTCCATGAAATCTGATGTCCCCTTGTTCCTAGGAGCACCTCAGCAAAGGGGGCTGCTAGCTTTCCAACTCCAAAATGATTTCTCACTAACCAGTAGCAATCTGGGGTTGCAAAGTTCCAGAGTGCGAGTGTCATTTGCTTCTGTCAATGCAGCTCTCATTCTGGTGTCCCTGTCATGAAGTGTTGGGGTGAGCAAGCGTGGCACACAGATCCAGGAATGTGGCTTTTCACATCCGAAAGTTCTGTAGCCACTGCTTGTTGTCCCACACCTGCATTACGATGCGATCCCACCTGTCAGTGTTTGTTTCTCAGGCCCAGATGTGACACTCCTCCACCATCTGCAGCTGCTCGAGGAATGTCATGAACAACCTGGAATTGTTTTTTGTTGTGTCCCTCAGCAAACTGTCCTCCGAGAAATCATCATGACCCCCCATTACTGCAAAACTTGCTGTGGATCTGCAAATACAGGAGAATTATGCATCCTGGATTTGCAACATTCATCACAATAGCACAGAGCTCTGCAGGCTCCGTGCTTCTGTCAAGGATGGCGGATACCGAAAAGTGCCACACAGGTTTGTGGGATTTTTAAAAAGAGGTGTGCAAATTATAGGATACGGATGGCATTATGGGATGGAGAAAGGTGCATGCTGGGAACTTGACCCTTAGATTCCTGGGAGAGCCATTTCTATCCCACAACACATTGCAAAAATTTCCCAAAAGGCCTGGCACCAGATGGTAGCATATGGCACACTGGGATACCTACCCATGGCACACCGCAATTTGCATCAGCACAAGCACTCCTGGTGACTACGTGCAACACCAATGCAAGCAGTCAAGTCTGCGTGTGCCTGGTCAATACACAAACTTTGGCAGCTGTACGGCAATGTAATTTGCATCAACCAAAGTTTGTAGTGCAGTCATGGCCTCAGTGAGTCAGTGTGAGAGCCTGGTGGATTAGGAGCCAGGAGTTCCTGGCACCTGCTCCTGGGCTTCAAACACACTTTTTTTCTCTGACAATGACTGTGTCAAATGATCCCCCTCCTCCTTTATGCTAAAAGGGAACCCCAGCCCTTCAAGTTTCCTCTTCCTCTTGCACCCAAAAAGCTGCAGCAGCAATTTCGCACTCCTACCTGCCTCCTCGTTGTCTCTCATCCCACTGATGATGAAAGCACTGGCACCGTGTCCCAATGAGCCATTTAAAAAACTGAGTCATGAATGATTTAAATCTCTCACATTGTCACAGCTTGGCAGCCCCCCACACCCCCCGCACGGGAAACCTAAAGGAAAAGGTACAGCCTATCAAAACTCCTGCTATTAAAAAAAAATTCCCCATGGCATCTAAACTGAGCAGCGGGTATATTTTTTTTCTCCTGAAAGGTGTTCATTTGTATTGTACTCTCAGAAATAGCCATCAAGGTGGATCTGGACTTTGGAACTATAATTACTTTGGACTAGCTCCAGATTCTTATAAAACAATCTGTCACTGCTGCTTTGGCTTCTACAGGCTTTTAGACAGCTGCTGCTGCTCCCGGTAAAGATAAGGCATTTGCAGCGCTCTCTTCTCATACAGCTTTTTCCTCTGCCATCCTCCCCTCCCCAAGGCTCCAGCTCCAGACCTGCAAAATCTCACCCATTTTGGCTTCAGTGCAATCTGTTTTAACAAGACATTTAAAATCTTGTCCTTCCCCGTCTTTCTTTGAACCCTGGAGGGAATTAGAATTTTCCAGACTGCCAGCCAAACCGATCCTTTGGAGGATGCCCGGCGTATAGTCCAGAGGACAAGCTGTACTTGGTACATAGGGTTACCATACGTCCGGATTTTCCCGGACATGTCCGGCTTTTGGGGGCTCAAACCCCCGTCTGGGGGGAAATCCCCAAAAGCCGGGCATGTCCGGGAAAATCGGGAGGGAGGGCTCGGCCGGGGCCTCTTTGGCGGGGCCGGTGCGGGGCCGGGCTGGGGTCGCGGGGCCGGGAGCCGGGCCGGGCGCGCGGTGCCGGGCCGGGGTCCAGGGGCGCAGTGCCGGGCCGGGAGCCGGTCCGGGATCGCGGGGCCGGGAGCTGGTCCGGGGGGTGCGCTGGGCCGCGGGGCGCGCTGGGCCGCGGGGCCGGGGGGTGCGTGGGGCCAGGGGGTGCGCTGGGCCGCGGGGCCGGGAGCCAGGGGGTGCGCGGGGACGGGGGGTGCACTGGGCCGCGGGGCCGGGGGGTGCGCTGGGCCGCGGGGCCGGGAGCCGGGGGGCCAGGCCGGGAGCCGGTCGGGGGACCGGGGTCGCGGGGCCGGGCCACCGGGGGGGGGCGCCAGGCCGCCGGGGGCCGGCAGTGCTGGGCGGGCCGGGGGTGGTGGGCCGGGGCCGGCACCCCAGGGCCCGAGCCGACCCAGGCTGGAGCCGCCGGGGGGCCAGCCTGGGCCGCACCTCCTCCCCCCACACCCCCCCTTACCTGCTTCAGGCTTCCCGCGAATTAAATGTTTGCGGGAAGCAGGGGAGGGGGCGGAGACTTTGGGGAGGGGGCGGAGTTGGGGCGGGGGGCATGGGCGGGGCTGGGGGCGGGGCCGGGGCCCCGTGGAGTGTCCTCCATTTGGAGGCACAAAATATGGTAACCCTATTGGTACAGATCAGCAAGGGTATGCACAATTGTGGCTTTCAGCGACCTTTGTGTTCCCTTGAGCCAGAGGGAAATCCAGCCACAGAGTTGGTCCCTGCCTAAATTAGAGCAAGGGGCCATTCCAGCAGCCAGAGAATAGAGACCACTGGGCCATGTTCTCTTTTCCCTGGCCACATCCCTATGCTAGATGCTGAAAAGGTCACCAAGCCATACAAGGATGTCCCCATGCATGGGGAATTCTCCAGGGGGCATGAAAAACAGCTCTATGGCTGTTTCGTGCAGGTGGGTGATGCAAAGCAGGGCCAAAAATCAGGATCCATTTTTTGCCCCCTTTGCAAAGGTTTATATCTTCCTTATTCATTAATGCTTGCAACCCTTGGTCAGCCAGAGTCTGTCAAACAAGTGGCTTTCTTTGAAGCGGTGATCTACCATGGTGGTTTTATTTAGCCTGAGAAAATGTACCACTTTCATTACTATCCCTTATTTGCTGAGCACCAGCAGTGCACAAACGTGGCAGAAAATGATCAACGGAGGCTGGAAATAACAAACCTGCCCTCAGAAACACAGGCAAAAGTCCCAGCAAAATCAATGGCATTCACAGTATGGCCTAGTGGATAGAGCACTGGATGGGGACTCAAAATACCTTTGTTCTATTCTTGGCTCTGTCACTGGCCAGCTGGGTGACCTTGGGCAAACCACTGCTCCTCTCTGTGCCTCAGTTTCCCCATCTGTAAAATGGGAAAATGAGCACTACTAATGAAAAGCACTCAATAAAAGCTAGGGATTATTGCTATTGCTTATTAATTATTATTATTATATCCACACATCTTTGGGCAGAATTGGGTCCTTGCCATCTAGATTAGATACAAGAGCAAATTCAGTCACACTCAGCCTGTAGTCAGTAAGTGCCAATCCCCCAAATCTCCTACAGAAATTGAGCAGTAACATAACTTGATGTAAGTTACACATCAGGCGTAAATTGCCAACAGGTGTAGGTGGGCGTAAGTGGCTACAGGGTGTGACTTCCGGAATTCAGGGAGTGTGCAAAATGAGTGTGATTTACATGCTGAGAGGGAGGAAAATGGGATGTTGGCAGAAAATAACTGGCAGGAAGGTGTAATATAAAGCAGTCCCCCTATTTTAACTTACTTCTGCACCTCCTGCAAATCCCCAGGTAGCAAACAGAGGCCTGGCAGAAGCAGACGCAATTTCCATTAACTTCAGTGGGAGCTGCATTCCCTTATGTTAGGGCTGTATTTTCACAGAATGCCAATAAAGGGGTATAATTTATGCTTGTATTGCACACCAAGTAAATGCCAGACTGGCGCACGTAAGGGGTGGCTTGCCCCTTAAGGGCCAGGGCTAGCCAGCTCTGATTAGAATATAAAAATGACCATACTGGGTCAGACCAAAGGTCCATCTAGCCCAGCATCCTGTCTTCCGACAGTGGCCAATGCCAGGTGCCCCAGAGGGAACGAACAGAATGGTAATCATCGAGTGATCCACCCCCTGTCACCCATTCCCAGCTTCTGGCAAACAGAGCCTAGGGATATCATCCCTGCCCATCCTGGCTAATAGCCATTGATGGATCTATCCTCCATGAATTTATCTAGTTCTTTTTTGAACTCCGTTATAGTCTTGGCCTTCACAACATCCTCTGGCAAGGAGTTCCACAGGTTGACTCTGCATTGTGTGAAGAAATACTTCCTTTTGTTTGTTTTAAAGCTGCTGCCTATTAATTTCATTTGGTGACCACTAGTTCGTGTGTAATGAGTAGGAGTAAATAACACTTCCTTATTTACTTTCTCCACACCAGTCATGATATCTCCCCTTAGTCGTCTCTTTTCCAAGCCCAAAAGTCCCAATTTTATTAATCCTCCTCATACAGAAGCGGTTCCATGCCCCTGATCATTTTTGTTGCCCTTTTCTGAACCTTTTCCAATTCCCATGTATCTTTTTTGAGATGGGGCGACCACATCTGCAGGCAGTATTCAAGATGTGGGCGTACCATGGATTTATATAGAGGCAATATGATATTTTCTGTCTTATTATCTATCCCTTTCTTAATGATGCCCAACATTCTGTTCGCTTTTTTGACTGCCGCTGCACATTGAGTGGATGTTTTCAGAGAACTCTCCACAATGACTCTAAGATCTCTTTCTTTTGCGGTAACAGCTAATTTAGACCCCATCATTTTATATGTATAGTTTGAGATTGATTGAGAAAAGGGTTTGGGCCTGGCAGCTGGAACCAGATGGCTGAGCTTGACCCAGGTAAAGCTGGCGAGACATTGAATGGGGACCTAGCTCTGGGAAGAAGGGGAGAGAGTGACCGAACCGGGGTTTGGAGGGCCAGTGTGTAAGGACTCATTAAATAGCACCGAGGAATGTTGTAATGACCTGTGGACTGTGAGTTATTAAGGGGCCTTGATGGGGGGGGACATTGATAGCAGGGCACCACAGATTGATGTGACTTCTGCCACATGGGGGCGCTCAGGAGGCAGATGGCCCCACTACGGCACAAGTTACGTGACTTTGAACTCACATTTCCTGACCAATTGACATGCCTGTTTATATAATGGCGGTATTAGAACCTGAGGGCTGGATTTGCTTTTCCTAGTGCTGGAGGATACAGATTGTGCCAAAAGGTAGCTTTTCACCACAACTGTGGGGGCAGCTTTAAGTTCCACCGGGGGCTCCATAGGATTCTCGCTAGCAGAAGCTGCTGTGGAACTGCCCTGAATCAGCACGTCCCCTGCCTCTGTTTGGTCATGCCTCCTTGCAAGCCAACGTCACCTGCCTTTTGGGTGCAGCTAGCCAGCTGCAGGCCTCCCAGTGGAGGAGAGGCTAGAGCCTCTCTGCACCACTGCAGCCTCCAACCGCGATGAAGGGCCATGCCAGCGGAGTGACTCTGGCACCTTTGAACATTCCTGCAGCGGTGGGGATGGCACAACACTTCCTGGAGAGCTCACAGGAGGCCTGATCTCAGTGTCACTAAAGATGGATGATGCCGAACCCCTGCTTCTCTATGGAGGCCCACAGCGTCTGGCTGCAATGGCTCAGCGCTTCCCCTGAACCTATTTACCTGAATTGCCATTTACAAAATACAATGCTATTCAACAGCAGTGGAAAGAAACTCTTTTACCATAGAAACAAAGACCAAATAAGCTGTTCCAGCGCTTCACGCCTCTCAGTGCAGTGAGATGGGCCCAGGACATCATTCACCTTTCTGAGCAGAGTTCGTTTGTTCTTGTACTTCTGCCGATCAGCATCATATCTTAACCCCACCCCTGGAAAATCAATAGTAATAGCAGAGTCCCTGGTAGACTTCATGGAATCGCTGGCACTTCTCCCTTGTGGGGGCCAAAACTCTGCTTGGGGTGGGGTGATCGGTTAATTTTTTTAGATGTTATGAATTTCCTGTTTTGGTTGGTTGGGGGGTGGCAGTGATCAGTGTTCTGTAATTCTGATGGTGGAAAGGCTTTTTCAAAGAGGAAGATTTTTCAGCATTTCCTGAAGACTGACAGACTCTAGATTTTCCTGGCTGTCTCTGGAAGTTTGTTCCATAGCTGGATCCCCTAGACCCAGAATGCTTTGTCTCCGGCTCTCACGTGCTTCGTCCTAGGCTTTGCTATCTGTGTTGTCCCAAAGAAGCACAGCTGGCACAGTGATTCATAGATAGAAATGCAGCTGGGACTTGATCCATAA
The DNA here is from genome assembly GCF_011386835.1 of Chrysemys picta bellii. Taxonomy (NCBI): domain Eukaryota; kingdom Metazoa; phylum Chordata; order Testudines; family Emydidae; genus Chrysemys; species Chrysemys picta. The sequence continues at coordinate 343,395,668 of NC_088791.1, forward strand.
ACTCCTTTAGAAATTAGGACCAAGCCTTAAATTGGCATCAGAAGCTTTCTTTGGGTCACTTTTATCTCCTTTATTTCCCAGCTCAACCTTTCTTCCCTGATTAGGCCATTTCTCTGCTCTTCCTGGGGGACTTGTTGCTCTCACTACACCGTCTTCTGTCTTCCTTTTGCTCACTCCCTTCTGCCTGACTGCTATCATTCCCAGTCACCAGCGGCCTAATTCCAACTCCTTGCTCTCAGGTGTTATCCCAGTCAGCCCCATTCCAGCCCTTGCTTCCATCCTATGCCCTGCACCCTTGTGTACATTCAAATTAGCTGATATGTTCTTGTTAACATTATCTAGATTTGAAATCTCTACGGGCTCCTGGAAGGACATTTTCAATGGAGGGCCCTCTAACTGTGTCCTCTGAAGCCAACACTGTTTAAGGTACCTCCAGTTTTGGAGGCCCAATCTGAGACAGCTTGAGCTTGATTTTTCAAGGGTGCCAAGCAACTGTACCTCCTACTGGCGTCAGCTAGAGAAGTGAGCCCTCAGCATCTCCGCTAATCAGGAGTTTTGAGCTGGCCATCGGGAACTCGTGGCACCCAAAATCTGAGAGCACTTTTAGGCACTACAGCTTTTATGTCGGAGGTGTACCCATTTTTGTACATTTATTTTTGAGCAAATCTATCTAAGGGCTTGTCCACACCGACAGTGCCGCGTAGTTATACCTGTGCAGCTGCAGCATTATAGTGAAGACGCTACTACGCCAATGGGAGATGTCAATGGGAGAGACTCTCCTGTTGCCGTAGCGTTGTCTATGTAACACCGACAGACCACAGTCATTGGCAAGCAGAATCGAACCTGGGATTTCTGGAGCTAAATGCATGAGCTAAAAGCCACGTGGCTCTTAGCTAAGGCTGTAGCAGCCTCATTAATCTCTAAGTGGTCTCGGTGCCACTAGAGGGGACAGAACACCACACCCAGGAGGTGAGTGGGTTACATCTACACCAGGGGTAGGTCAGTATAACTATGTTGCTCACGCCCCTGCGAGACGTAACTCTACTGATGTACCTTTGTAGTGTAGACCTGGCCTTAATCTAGTTGACATGACTCAACAAATATTGCAATCAGTGTGTGGAGTGTCTTTTTTTTTTTTAGTATTATTTTTAAAGAACTCTGTTCATGCCCCCAGAGAAGACTGTTTGATGGGAGCACTTAAACAATAAATACACCAAACAGACTGGCATTCCTAACTCCCAGATGCCACCATGATTCCCAACTGTCATTCTGAGCCACCACTCCCAATCCAGGGGCCAACTCACACTCCCAGCCACCCCGTCCCAATTCTCTTATCCACTGGCCGCTTCTCAACTACCCACCCCCAAAGGTCATCTCCTCTTCAGCTGCCTGCTCACTGCCGCTGCTCTCAGCTGCCCCAGAACCATATGAGCCCAGCATCCCATCCTTTCTCCTGTTAAAGGGACATCATCCAAAAACACTTCACTTGCTCTTTGACTAGCAACATAGAGAAAAACCCTCTCTCTTCCTGTGCCCATGACTAGACCCACTGAGTTCGTAAATCACACAGGTTGTCTGTGTGGTCAGGTGTCTGACTCGTGGGTAGACACGTTTTTCCCCCCTTCAAGTGGGTCAGCACCAATTGTGAATTTCCTTTGAGCTTCATGATTCCGTTTCCTCTCTTTCCTGTCACATGCTTGATAAGCGAGAAAGGTACAATGAACCTTTCCGCTCTGAGCATTTTCTCAGTCAGATCTCACCACTACCAAAGCCCATCATTTAGGAGCAGTATTAGAAGGTGTTCTGAAGACTGTAGATCCTATTTTTGATTATTGGAATCGTATGCCTCTGACATGACTAACTACCTCTCTGAGGGGCTCTTTCAGGCCTTAAGCTGTTAGTGAACTGAGGGGGAAATGGAACTTTATTAAAGTGATTAATCTTAGATAAGTTTTAATAGGACAGGAGCCAGCGTTCTCATTTTCCTTTGTACTTGGCACTGGTGGAGTGCCTCCATCTCTCCCTGCTTGTGCAGTATCATAATGCCATTTGTCTTGTGTACTTTATTCCTCTGATGGGGGCTGGGGAATCCGGGCAGCTAAAAGTCTGTTTTCAATGGATTTAACGTCATTTTAAGTGAACAGATTTTCTTTATTTTTAATTTGCTTATTTGCCGATATTGACCCTGATTCTTCACTCATTGGATCCCATGGACTTCAGAGCGAGTTTTGTGGCTTGTATTGGGAGAACTGGGGCCAGCGGGTTTTTATTATTAATAACCATTGATCGATTGTTGTGTCCAAGGATCCTGATGAGGATCAGCATCCCATTGTGCTGGCTGCTGTACAAATAAATAGGAAGATCTATTGCCTGCCCCAAAGAGCTTTCAACGTACACCTCTACGCTGATATAACGCAACCCGATATAACACGAATTTGGATATAGCGCGGTAAAGCAGCGCTCCGGGGGGGCGGGGCTGTGCACTCCGGCGGATCAAAGCAAGTTCAATATAACGCGGTTTCACCTATAACGCGGTAAGGTTTTTTGGCTCCCAAGGACAGCGTTCTATCGGGGTAGAGGGTATATGGGCCTGATCCAAACCCCTTTGAAGTCAATGGGAGTCTTTCCATTGACTTCAATAGACTTTTTTGTCCCTTAGCACCTAATCCAATGACATTCAAAGGGTGGGAGAGAACAATGCCGGCAAAGGTTTACTGTTTTATACACATACATTTGTGTGTTCACTGGCTTTTATTCTGGTTTGTAATGAGACGAATCAATAAGGAAATTATAGACCAGGGGTAGGCAACCTATGGCATATGTGCCGAAGGTGGCACGCGAGCTGATTTTCAGTGGCACTCACACTGCCCGGGTCCTGGCCACTGGTCCGGAGGGCTCGGCATTTTAATTTAATTTTAAATGAAGCTTCTTAAACATTTAAAAAACCTTATTTACTTTAAATACAAAAATACATCTCTACCCCGATATAGCGCGACCCGATATAACACTAATTCGGATATAACGCGGGGGGGGGGGGGGGCGGCTGCGCACTCCGGCGGATCAAAGCAAGTTTGATATAACACAGTTTCACCTATAACGCAGTAAGATTTTTTGGCTCCCGAGGACAGCGTTGTATCAGGGTAGAGGTGTAGTTTAGTTATATATTATAGACTTATAGAAAGAGACCTTCTAAAAATGTTAAAATGTATTACTAGCACTCAAAACCTTAAATTAGAGTGAATAAATGAAGATTCGGCACACCACTTCTGAAAGGTTGCCGACCCCCGTTATAGACTTTCCCCAACTGCATCTCAGCCCAACCATCATATGACGGCTGGTTTTTTATGGCATCCTGGTAGAGGTGGCTCTCAAAAGAACTGGCAGGGTAGCAGCCTTATGGATCAGTTCAGGCAGGGCCGGCCTTATGGGTGGGCAAAGTGGGTGACTGCCCAGGACGGTGTGCTCATGGGGACGATGTGATCAAGGGGCAAGGAGCAGGGCAAGCCTGGAGTGCAAGGCCATGGAACGGAGCTTGGGGCAATGGCGTGGAAGGCAGCAGGGCTCAGGGGTGATGGGGAGGCAGCAGGGACCAGAGGGGGGCTGGCAGGGGCGTGGGGAGATGAGGAGGGGTTGTGAGAGGCAGTGATATCCAGGGGCAATGGGATGGGGTGGGCGGGAAGTCCAGGGAGGCAGCAAGGCACCAAAATACAAGTTCACCCAGGGTGCCACTTTCCCTAAGGCCGGCCCTGAGTTCAGGGAAGGTGAGGGATGGCACAGAATAAGTGCAATGACATTTGTGTAAAGAGCAGACAAGTAAGTGGCTGAAGCTGGCGTTGTGGTGGAGCAATATGACTTTTTGTGGCAAGTAACAACTTCTGCATGGCATAGCCAGGGGCTGTCTCCATAGCTGTGCAACAGGGAGTCTGGGAAAGGCAGGAAACTATTCTGTTTTTGAGTGCATGGGAGGGGGGTTGTAACTGAGAAGGAAGATGGCTATACAGGAACTTTGCTGCTTTTCTGTGCATATTCTTATTATTTGTATTGCCAATCACAGGCCAGAACTCTACTGGGCTAGGCACTGCTTGTACACATACAACCAAAAGACTTACAACTTGAGAAGATACTATGGTGATCTGGCCACTAACTGGGGGTACGTCCAGACTACCCACCGAATCAGCGAGTAATAATCGATCTATCAGGGATCGACATATTGCGTCTCATCTAGACACAATATATTGATCCCTGAACGCGCTCCCGTCGACTCCGGAACGCCACCAGGGCGAGCAGTGGTAGCGGAGTCGACGGGGGAGTCGCAGCCGTTGATCCTGCGCCGTGAGGACCCGAGGTAAGTCGAAATAAGATACGCTGACTTCAGCTACGCTATTCCCATAGCTGAAGTTGCATATCTTACATCGAACCCCCACTCCCCAGTGTAGACCAGCCCTGGGACTCTTTAATCCAGTGGCGGAAGGAATAACAAAAACCCATGACTAGAAACTGAAGCCAGACAAATTCAACTGAGAAACAAGGCACAATTTAGTTACAGTGCAGATGATTAACTGCTGGAAAAAAAATGTCAAGGGAAGTGGTAGATTCTCCATCTCTTGAAGTCCCAAATCAAGACTGAATGCCTTTCTGGAAGATACGCTTTAGCTGCAAGTTATTGGTCTCAGTACAAGAGTAACTGTCTGGCTTCCTCTGTATCACAGGCCATAGAATGTCAGACTGGACGATCTCATGGCCCCTTTTAGCCTTAATATGTACAATATGTGCCACAGAAAAAACTAAGATCTGTAGATGGAACATACTTTAACAGAGACATTATGAGACTGAACATCTGTGACGTTGTGCAGTCTATATGGTTTTATAAAAACTTGATAATAAGTCAATATAATGTAACTGAGATAGTTTTAGAGAAAATACGGTAATAAGTGAATGTAAGTAACTGGGATATGCCTCATGCAAAAGGTCTCTTGTAAGGTATCATTACAAAGCTTATAATCTACTGAGTGTGATCATCTGATTTGTATAAATGTACCACTCTTGTATCTAAAACTAGAAATATAAAATGTAACTCTGAGGGCCTATTGTAATTGTGTAAAGTGTGGACCATTAATGATGGTTTGGAATCTTGATGACTCCCATTGTCTGCAGATGGCTGTATTTACCTGTGAGTCTTCCTGTATATGTGTGTGCTGGCAAGTGAGTAATGAAGTCTTGCAGTGACATGTGATCATGTCACCTGAACTGGAATCCATCTTTAACCTGGTGCTTTTCCAGTGAGGGGGGGTGGAAACCCAGAGAGACAAAGAGTTCCCGCCTTATGCAAAAGATATATAAAGGGGGGGAAGAGAACAGAGAAGAGGGAGAGGAGCCATCATGAAGAATCCCCTAGCTATCACCTGAGCTGCAACAAGAGCTGTACCAGGGGAAAGAATTGTGCCCAGGCCTGGAAGGTGTCCAGTCTGAGAAAAACTTACTGAAACATCTCTGAGGGTGAGATTATCTGTATTTAGTTTGATTAGGCATAGATTTGCGCATTTTATTTTATTTTGCTTGGTGACTTACTTTGTTCTGTCTGTTACTACTTTGAACCACTTAAATCCTACTGTCTGTATTTAATAAAATCACTTTCTATTTAGTAATTCACTCAGAGTATGTATTAATACCTGGGGGAGCAAACAACTGTGCATATCTCTCTATCAGTGTTATAGAGGGCGAACAATTTATGAGTTTGCCCTGCATAAACTTTATGCAGGGTAAAACGGATTTATCTGGGTTTAGACCCCATTGGGAGTTGGGCATCTGAGTGCTAAAGACAAGCGCACTACTGTGAGCTGTTTTCGGGTAAACTTGCAGCTTTGGGACAAGTGATTCAGACCCTGGGTCTGTGTCTGGAGCCAGACGGGAGTGTCTGGCTCAGCAAGACAGGGTGCTGGAGTCCTGAGCTGGCAGGGAAAACAGAAGCAGGGGTAGTCTTTGCACATCGGGTGGCAGCTCCCAAGGGGGTTTCTGTGATCCAACCCGTCACAACATCATTTAGAGAGTGGGGGTAAAGAATCATTCTACTACACTTGACAATGATTGCACTAGTACTGCCCAAATCTGGATTGATTTTAATGCCTCATTTCTACTTCCTACATTCTGGGTGTTGGAATCAGCCAGAATGCCAGGTAATGCCTTATCTGACAATGGCATGATATATAAATTCCCATCAACAAAGAGATCTTGGAGTCATTGTGGATAATTCTCTGAAAACATCCAATGTGCAGCGGCAGTCAAAAAAGCGAACAGAATGTTGGGAATCATTCGGAAAGGGATAGATAAGACAGAAAATATCATATTGCCTCTAAATAAATCCATGGTACTCACACATCTTGAACATTGCACGCAGATATGGTCGCCCCATCTCAAAAAAGACACATGGGAATTGGAAAAGGTTCAGAAAAGGGCAACAAAAATGATTAGGGGTATAGAACAGCTTCCATATGAGAAGAAATTAAAAAGACTGGGTCGTTTCAGCTTGGAAAAGAGACGACTAAGGGGGGGATATGATATAGGACTATAAAACCATGACTGGTGTGGAGAAAGTAAATAAGGAAGTGTTATTTACTCCTTCTCATAACAGAAGAAATAGGGGGTCACCAAACGAGATTAATAGGCAGCAGGTTTAAAACAAACAAAAAGAAGTATTTTTTTCACACAACGCACAGTCAACCTGTGGAACTCCTTGCCAGAGGATGTTGTGAAGGCCAAGACTATAACAGAGTTCAAAAAAGAACTAGATTAATTAATGGAGGATAGGTCCATCAATGGCTATTAGCCAGGATGGGCCGGGATGGTGATCCTAGCCTCAGTTTTGCCAGAAGCTGAAAATGGGCAACAGGGTATGGATCACTTGATGATTACCTGTTCTATTCATTCCCTCTGAAGCACCTGGCATTGACCACTCTCGGAAGACAGGATACTGGGCTAGATGGACCTTTGGTCTGACCCAGTAAGGCTGTTCTTATGTTCTTAACTACAGCAATCTGTTCTCAAGCATGACTTTTATTTCCGTGCTTCAAAGTTTTTAAGCCCTCCTGTCTGGGAATGTTAGTGGTGGCTCAGACATGCCTGGAACGAAGAACATTCATTGCTTGAACTGTTTTAGAGGTCTCCAACAAGCTGTCGTTTGTCTTAGGGGTCCTGCTTGGGGACAATGTAGCTAGATCAAAGTACAGTGCAATGTCAAATTAGAATCAGTAGCAGTCCCTGTTAGTCAGGAGGAACAAAATAAATGAAGCATAAGTGTAGGGCTGTGGTTCTGTGCTCCAGAAAATGCAGGCCAGGAGGAGGGGCGGATAAAGGTGGCTTAAAGCTATTTTTTGCATCCTTCCTCTTAGGGGTTGCTATGGGAGCCAATGGGCCTTTGGTGGAAAGTAGAGCAGCCCAGAGCTGCTCTCTGTTATAGCTTCCCCCTCAGGTCAATGTGGCAAGCAGGGCCGCCCAGAGGATTCAAGGGGCCTGGGGCAAAGCAATTTTGGGGGCCCCTTCAATAACAAAAAGTTGCAATACCATAGAATACTATATTCTCGTGGGGGCCCCTGTGTGGCCTGGGGCAAATTGCCCCACTTGCCCCCCGCTCTGGGCGGCCCTGGTGGCAAGACCAACGCTAAGAGAAAGGGAGCTGGACTCTAGTTTTTCCTATGGATTATCAGCAATGTTGTTTATTCAGGCCACTGATTTCAAAAGGGGCCACTGTATGGGGTGCCTGACATGAGACGACTTGGAGTTGATTTTTTCAGAGGTGCTGAAAATCAGGCCTGGAGCGTTTCAAGCTGGGCATTCAAAAAGTGAGACCTCAGCAATGAATGGCCACTCTTGAATATTTTGGCCTGTGCTCCAGTCAGCTACAACCTCTTACATGGTTCATCCATTAGAGAAAGACAAAGATTCCCCCATGCACTAATGTGGTTTACAGTTGCAAACCCACCAACACCAAGGGGGGTGAGTAAGAAGGTGACATGTTTACTGTCCTTTTTCAGACTAGAACTTCACTTTAAGGGTTGACTGGGAACATGAAATGCAGGCTGCAGCATCTCCCACTAAAACACTAAATGTTCAGGTTGTTGGGTCATATAAATGCTCTCTTTGGTTGCTTTTTACTTAAGACACTGTCAGAAATTGACATTCAGAGGAGCAGGATTGTATCCAAAGAGCTCACAAGTACAAATCTAGTTGTTGGAGGTATATTATAATACTGTCAGAAGGATTATAATTGAAAGAAGAGTTTGGTTCAGTGGGTAAAATCTCTAGAAATAATGGCAACGTATCCCTTTGCAGGGGTTGGAAGTAGCAAGTAGCATCATGCTAAGAGGTGTATTCCCCTCCCCCCACCCTCCATTTAATAAAGAGGCCGCACACAGGAGGCCACATGTCCAGGTGAGAATGACTGATCTGGTAATGGCTAGGAGTTCCATGGTTATTTATTCAGGGGCAAATCCTGCCTCTTGCCTCTGTACCACTGGAGGCTCCCTTGGTAGGCAAACTGCTGTGGTTCTGATGCACCACAAGGCTGCAGAGTGCCCACCTCTACACAGTGAGGAGCTGAATGCTGGGGGGAGGACACCTTGTGCAGCAGCACGCAGAAGAGGGCAGGGAATGTGAGGACGAGGTGCAGCCCAGAGGGAGGAGTCTAATAGTCACCCCCAGCAGAGCTTCCACCCCATCCACCAACACTGGAAGGAGAACAGCTTTCATGAGTGTCATGTTTCGTTGTGTCCTGAACTCACCCCTGCAGCCCCTCCCACCCAATCCCTGATTTGGACACTCGGGAAACAGCGACAGCTTCTCAATGTCTAAGAAAGACCATTAAAAGGCATGAGGAAGACAATGGTCCTGACTTCTCAAAAGCCTGTAGTCTAGGAGGAGGGGAACCTGTCAGAATTGCGGTGAGTCTTGCATTACTTGACACAACTGATCAATGGCTGACGCGCGCAATTGTGAATGGGGACACATGGTTCACTGAGATCAGTCAAGGGGAACAAATGGTACTTAGCAGCAGCATCCCTCTCTCTAATGTAGATAAGGCCTGGGTGTAAGAGAAATCATTGGGAATTGGGTGATGCACTGGGCAGATTTGCCCCTATGGACCTGGTTCTGCAGAGAACTCAAAAATCCCCTTGATTTCGCTCATGATTAACCGGTGATAACTCTGCAATGTTATGACACTGTGATATCGCCATATGTTAAAAGATGGCAACACCAGTCACAGTGTAACCAGCTGGCATCACAATATGTAGCTGCTGCTGGCTGCCAGCCGTCTGACTGTATCTGATGGGACACACCTGTGGGTCAGTCACCACCTCTCAGCACATCATAGGACTGGCAGGGACCTCTTGGGTCACCAACTCCAGTTCCTTGGGTTGCCAATTTTCTAATTGCACAAAACCGAATACCCCTTCCCTGCCCCTGCTCTGAAGCCCCACCCCCGCTTGCTCTATCCCCCATCCCTTGGTCACTCGCTCTCCCCCACTCTCACTCACTTTCATTGGACTGGGGCAGAGGGTTGGGATGTGGGAAGGGGGATCAGGGCTCTGACTGGCAGTGCGAGCTCTGGGGTGTGGGAAAGGGCTCTGGGCTGGGGCAGGGGAGGTATGGGCTCTGGGCTGGGGGCTCCAGGTGGGCCTGAAATGAGGGATTCAGGGTGCAGAGGGCTCTGGGGTGGGGTGGGGGTGAGGACTTCGGCTGGGCATGCAGGCTCTGGGGTGGGGCTGGGGATGAGGAGTTTGGGGTGCAGGAAAGGGCTCCAGGCTGGGGGTGCAGGCTCCAGGTGAGGCCAGAAATGAGGGATTCAGGATGCGGGAGAGGGCTCTGGGCTTGGGCGGTGGGTGAGGACTCCAGCTGGGGGTGCAGGCTCTGAGCTGGGGCTGGAGATTAGGAGCTTGGGGTGTCAGAGAGGGCTGGGGGCTGGAGCAGGGGGGGTATGGGCTCTGGGCTGGGGGCTCCAGGTGGGCCTGAAATGAGGGATTCAGGGTGCAGAGGGCTCTGGGCTGGGGTGGGGGTGAGGACTTCAGCTGGGCATGCAGGCTCTGGGGTGGGGCTGGGGATGAGGAGTTTGGGGTGCAGGAAAGGGCTCCAGGCTGGGGCAGGGGAGGTATGGGCTCTGGGCTGGGGGTGCAGCCTCCAGGTGGGGCCAGAAATGAGGTGTTTAGGGTGCGGGAGAGGGCTCCGGGCTGGGGCAGGGGTTTGGAGTTTGGAGGGGGGGAGGACTCTGGCTGGGTGGGTGCAGGCTCTGGGGTGGTGCCAGAGATGAAGGGTTTGGGGTGCAGGAAGGGACTGCAGGTTGGGGCAAGGGAGGTATGGACTGGGGGCGTGGGCTCTGGGTGGGGCCAGAAATGAGGGGTTCAGGGTGCGGGAGAGGGTTCTGGCCTGGGGCAGGGGGTTGGGGTGTGTGTGTGGGGGGCTGAGGGCTCTGGGATGGTGCTGAAGATGAGGGGTTTGGGGTGCAAGAGGGGGCTCAGGGCTGGGTGTTGGGGGGTGCGGAGTGCGGGCTCCAGGAGAGAGTTTGGGTGCAGAAGGGGACTCCAGGGCATGCTGTGGCAGGGAGTTGGGGTTTCAGAGGGGGTTTGGGATGCGGGGTCCCAGTGGCACTTCCAGGAGCCATGTGGAGCTAGGGCAGGCAGGGAGCCTGCCTTAGCCCCAGACCCCCGCTGCGCTACCGACCAGTCTTTTAACAGCCTGGTCAGCAGTGCCGACCGGAGCTGCCAGGGTCCCTTTTCGACTGGGCGTTCCGGTAAAAAAACAGACACCTGGCAACCCTGCCAGTCCCTGCTATCGCCGGCAACCCCCTCCATAAAATCCTGTTCATAAACCTATCAAGCGCCATCTTATAACGACTGTAGTTTCATTGTTTATCCCCCTCCCTCCCCCCCAACACACACACTGCTCCAGAGCCTCACTTCTCTTCTAACTTCCAGCCTGGATTTATTCCTGGCCAGTGTATACCCCTCCTGAGGCAACGTGCTGCTGTAAATCACCTTGCCTTGGACACGCCCCACCTGCCACGCCATGACAGTGCGTCTCGTGTCACACCCAGTGGTCGGGGAGGTGGGGTTGACAGATCGCTGGACGTGGCAGCTCTTTGGGGCCGGGACTGCCTCTGTTCTGTGGTTCTGGTTTGTACAGCACCTAGCGCAGTGGGGTCCCGGACCAGGATGCGGGGGCCCCTGGGCATTCTGGTACTACAGATAATAGGGTCCCAGTGGAGAGGCAGAGTGGTTGTGGGGGGGTCCCTGCCCTATGGTGACTGAGGGGATCCCCCATTGTGGGGCTGCCCATGGAGAACGGGGGCTGGGCAGTGACCCCGATTCCTCCTTTAGGGGCACCAGGAGCTGCCCTGCTGCCGCTCCTATGGCCCCTCCAGCCCAGCCCCGAGGCAGCAGGCGGCTGGGATCGGCCTCGCGCAACCCGGTCATCCCAGCCTCCGCCCCCGCGGGGCCCTTGGCCACACTCAACATGGCCGCCCGGGCGGGCCAGCCCAGCACCAAGCCGGCTGCTGGGGCGGCCTCCTCCGGCCCCGCGGGGCTTGACTGACGCTGCAACCGTCCAATGACAAAGGACGGTGCGCGGGCCAATCAGGGCGTGAGGGGCTGGGGGAAGCTGTCAGGTTAGGGTGTCTCTACTGCCTGTGCAGCTTGGTTGCGCTGTGCAGAGGCTGCCACGTTTCCCGTCCAGTTCTGCCCCTGCCTGATCTTTGCTCCCGGCGGCGCCGCCGTCACCACGCGGGGGTTGAACTCCACTGGGGGGCGAGGCCTCCGGCTGCAGAGCGTCCCCTCCCAGGCAGCAGCCCGCCCTGCTGCCGCTGAGTCACTGGTGCTGGGGGCACCCCAGGGCGCCCAGGGGCTGCTTGGGCCAGGGCTGCTGAGAGCCACTGAACCAAGCTGCAAACCCTGTATGTGATGGAAACCACTTCACCGGGGGGGCAGCAGCACCCCCAGTTCCAGCACCTATGCCCAGGCTGCACTGGCCTAAAAGGGAACGGGGCCAGGCCCTTAGTCTGTCTTAGATTCGTAGATTGCAAGCTCAGAACTTAGAAGGGACCACTGTGATCATCTAGTCCGACCTCCTGCGTCACATGGGTCTCGATCCAAGCCGCCTGTGGAGAAAGCTGCTGCAGCCAGCTGTATTATTATTATTTTTGCCGTAGCATGTGATGCTCCGTTTCCATGTGAACAGGACCCCTCCCCGCACCCCGAGACTTTCCAAACAGCAATGGTCTGTCTTGCTCCTGATGGTGCGGAGAGACAATAGGTCTGTGCTGCGCGATAGTCCAGCTTCGTCCCAGCAGCCTCCACTGAATCCAGATGGAGCTTTGAATGAAGGAGTTTGTCATCTCTGCAGGCTGCATCTCTGTGTAAAAGATCAGGCCAGCGTCTGTGTCTGAGGGCTGGCTGCCTTTGACCTGCAGGGCTGCTTTTGGACCAACACTAGGTTGAAAGGAATGTAGCAGTCCATGTAACTTCATGTCACAGCAGCTTAACCCTGGTGCTGCATCACATAAGAACATAAGAATGGCTATACTGCGTCAGACTAAAGGTCCAAATAGCCCAGTGTCCGGTCTTCCGAGAGTGGTCAATACCAGGTGCCCCAGAGGGAATGAACAGAACGGTAATCACCAAGTGATCCATCCCCCATCGCCCGTTCCCAGCTTCTGGCAAACAGAGGCTAGGGACACCATCCCTGCTCATTCTGGCTAATAGCTATTGATGGACCTATGCTCCATGAATTTATCCAGTTCTTTTTTGAATTCAGTTATAATCTTGGCCTTCAAAACATCCTCTGGCAAGGAGTTCCACAGGTTGACTGTGCGTTGTGTGAAAAAATACTTCCTTTTGTTTGTTTTAAACCCGCTGCCTATTAATTTCATTTGGTGGCCCCTATTTCTTGTGTTATGAGAAGGAGTAAATAACACTTCCTTATTTACTTTCTCCACACCAGTCATGATTTCATAGACCTCTATCATATCCCCTCTTAGTCGTCCCTTTTCCAAGCTGAAAAGTTCCCGTCGTATTAATCTCTCCTCATATGGCAGCCGTTCCATACCCCTAATCATTTTTGTTGCCCTTTTCTGAATCATTTCCAAGTCCAATATATCTTTTTGGAGCTGGGGCGACCACATCTGTACGCAGTATTCAAGATGTGGGCGTACTATGGATTTATATAGAGGCAATATGGTATTCTCTGTCTTATTAGCTGTCCCTTTCTTAATGATTCCCAGCATTCTGTTCACTTTTTTGACTGCCGCTGCACATTGAGTGGATGTTTTCAGAGAACTCTCCACAATGACTCCAAGATCTCTTTTCACATTTTTATATGAAGTGATCTAATGCCTTTATATTGCAAACGCAGGGTGCAAGAAGGAAAGCAACAGCATCCAACTCCTGACAAAATAGTTTCTGGGCATCCTATAAAATAAGGATTTTGTTTAAAGTGCTCAAATAGAACTGGCTCATGTGTCTGCCTAGAAATGGGACCTTGCGTAATAGAAGATTTCTGCCAGTTACAAAGATAGCTTGGAAAATGTCATCGTGGTTTAGATTATAGAAAGAGCCTGGAGATCAGCATCCTTGTATTATGACTTGCTTAATGGCAAATCATTAAATTCATTTCATGTTCTTGTCCAAATCCTGTGTGGCATTAAAGATGGCATTGGTTCAGGGCCTGACGTTCAAAGGTGACTTTAATGGGAACCGTAGATGCTGAGCAGCTCTGAGATATCAAGCCTTTAGTGACTGTTGCAGATATAGAATAGACTTTTGAAAATATTGTTAGTTCAGTTAGTCTCCATGGCAGAACTGGTGTTGTGCAGAGACGCACTGTCTGTCTCTCTGCCCACAGAGATATAAACGGTGTGTGTGTCATTACCCTCCACTGGATGGAATCAGAATGGTTTGTCATAGCCCCTATACTGCGAACAGCTACTAGAGATTCTCCTTTAGCTAACATTGTAGGAGTCTGATTTCTGGAGGCTGAGGATCTGGGTTCTCTTGCTGTTGCTATGAGGTTCCAAATATTCACAAGCTGCAGCTCTGCGACAGGCAGCCATGAAATCCTAGATTTCTTACAGTATTTCCTGTTAGCTACATGGTGCAATTAGTCCTTGTGAAAGGTGCCCTGACTGAAATTCTCCACTTAGCCTCAGCAGGCAGTCAGTATGCAGGCTGCCCCAAGCCATTAGGAATGGGATTTCTGTTGTAGACAGCTGTCCATTACAGTCTGCTCGCCGGCCACTCACTCATTTCACACAGGCTCCCAAATCAGATGGCAATAACATATGACCAGTACTGAGCTAGTCTGAAATTGAACCATCAACATGCAGCTAAAGCAGGGGTCAGCAACCTTTGGCATGCGGCCCGCAAGGGTTCTTACCCTGGCGGGCTGGGATGGTTTGTTTACCTGTCATGTCCACAGGTTCGGCTGATTGCGGCTCCCACTGGCTGCGATTCGCCGCTCTAGGGCAATGGGGGTGGCGGGAAGCGGCGGCCAGCACATCCCTCGGCCCATGCCGCTTCCCGCAGTCCCCATTGGCTTGGAGCAGTGAACCATGGCCAGTGGAAGCCGCGATCGGCCGAACCTGCAGATGCGGCAGGTAAACAAACCGGCCCGGCCCGCCAGGGTGCTTACCCTGGCGAGCTGTGTGCCAAAGGTTGCTGATCCCGGAGCTAAAGGTTCCATAACACGTACCCCCCTGGTCACGTCCTTTGGTAGTTATATTCTCACTCACTTTCCCAGGGGCACACGATACATGGGACTGTTCAGATGGGGCAGCCCTCCCTGTTGCGTTCTTTATTTTTCTACAACACCTGCTGCTTTTTACATCTTCCTTCTCTCCTCCCCCCGTCAAAACAGATCTGTTTAAAAATGCAGCATCTTCCACTGTGCTGTTTAAACCTGAGTCACAGTAGACTTAACCTGTCCATGTCACCTGCTCCTTTTCCTCATTCTTGACACTACTTGTGTTGATCCTGAATCTTAAATATGGTTGTGCGGCTAGAGACACTTACGTAATATAGGGAGCTTTCCTAACCATCCAGGTTGGAGTTATAATCTCTCACACATGCGGACCAGTCTGTCTTGTAAACAGGTGTGTCACACGTCTTGTGATCAGCCATACGTATACTCTAAAATGTCAGATGCAGGTATTCTAGATCAACTTACTGTGTGGGTGACGCTGCTGTTGGCAGCACAAAGCTCCTGGATTTTCCCTTTGCTGCAATGACTCTTCCAAACAATTGTTGCTGCCAAAGTCACCCTTGACAAGCCATAAAGAAGAGCAAGTTTGTTCGGCTCCTTTGATGCCAGCCAAGCAATAAACCACAGGGTTGTTATTGAATAATGGGTCTGTCGCTGGACAAATCATGCATCAGACATCACCCTGGAGAGGGGTGTTAGTGTCAGGAGTAAGGGAAGGACCCACAGCTAGCCTGCTTACCTGCTAGCTTAACCTCCTGATGAAGACATCTGGGCCAAAATTGAGCTGCCTGATTGGCCAAACTGCCTGATTGGCTGAGGATCAGCAGACCTGTGCTTAAGACCTGCAGCAGAAGCAGCATGCTGGCTGCTAAGAGCATTTGCCCATGACTGGGTTAGCTCCTGCTCATCCTAGCCTTGGACCCACGCCACGCCACGCCACGCCACGCCACGCCACGCCACGCCACGCCACGCCACGCCTCACTCTGAGTAACCTGGTTCCAACCCTGGACTCTGACCCTTGGCTCTGACTCTGATTGCTGGCTACTGATTCCTGCTCCAACCACTAGGCATGCTTGCCCATGTCCTAGTCCCTAATAGTTAGTCCAAGTATCCTGCCCAAATTCCAATAGAGTAAATTACATTCTATATCCTTACACTCCTAGGGCAGCTTCAATTGCAAAATGTTCTTCGTTTCCTGTGGTGTAGCATTGCTGTGTGCTGTCAGAGAACATCCCAGCTACAATCCACCCCAGAGGCAGCTGCATTTCACTGGCTGACAAAGTGATTCCTGTGTGTATATAAGGTCCAATCCTGCAAGGCACTGAGCATCTTGTGTCTATGTCCCTGTGGCATTTCTTGGGTGCCTATCACTTTAGTATCTAAGAGGGCCTGCGAGCCCTCAGCTCCCACTGACTTCAAGACAAGGGAGTTGAGGGCCTCAGGACCTTGCAAGAGGCTCTCAGCAGCCTGCTGAGTCAAGCTCTATAGTCCTTTAAAACAACTGGGGCTCCTGTGAGATGAAAGGTGCCATGTCAACGTAATGCTATGCCCCAGGTGGGTCACCGGCAGTGAGGCTCAAACCAGGGACTTTTGGATCACAAAGCATAAGAAGGCACTACTGCCTGAATGAAAAGACCCATCTCTGATAGCCAAAGCTGCGATAGGCCCAGCCACCACTAGAGGAGGACAGGCTGCCACACTGAGTGGGCATGGGTTATCCAAATGTACTTCATTGTTGTGGTATTGTTAGCCGAAGGGCCAGTTGGGCTCCTCAACCTCGCCTTGGTGGTCACCTTCTGAACAGACTCATCTGCTCCCCCCAATCTCTGGGGTGGAATTTTTTTACCCCCAGATCTCAGTCCTGCCTGTAATAATAGCACAACACATCCAGTACATCACACAAAACTCACGGCAAACCTAATGCTACCATACATCAGTTCCAGTGCAGGTTTTTATAATCTTCTTCCCAACTTGATGAGCTTCCTCCACATGGATGTTAAGACGCCTTAAAAACCTTACTGACTGCCCAAACTATTCAGAGGGTGGACGAATCACTTTGCCCAACACTGTAATGCAGCCACCTCTGAGGTGGAATGCAGCATCTGCTTAACAGCAACACTGCCCCAAAGTTTTAACTAGGCAGTGAAAAAATACAGCCTCCAAATGAAACTGCAGGCAGGAGATGGAATGTAATGAGCCTAATTGGAATCTGACCAGGACACCAGGGCTTATAACCTCATTCTGGCAAAAATCTTTGTTAATCACAATGGGTCAGGGTCTCGGGTTTGTCTCATTTGAAAAAGGACACCTCCAGCAGCCTGGTGCACCCACCCAGCACAATGCGGGGGAGTTGGGAGTCAGTTCACCAGCAATGCAGAAACAGAGCGGGATGTGTGATGTACTTGCCTGATGTGAGTAACAGGCTGGGATTCCTGAGTTCTAATCCTGGTTTTGACACTGACTTGCTCTGTAGCTTTTGTTAAGTCACTTAACGGTTCTGTCTCCATTTCCCCATCTGCCAAATGGGAGAACAGCCTGGGATGCTGTGGATTAGTTAATGTTATAAATTACTTGCCACCACATTTCAGAAGTATTATGCATCACTGGCCGCCTGGCTGGTTTCACGTCGGTACAGGTGAAGAAAGTCATCCAGAGATTTTCCTTCCAGTCTTAAAGAATTTTAGCTTCCTAGTTACTTTTGGTGGGGAATTGCAGAAGTGGAATGACTAAGATGGTATGGTTGGCTCCATGAGGTTAAGTATGGAAAGTCATCTTCCTGAAAGGAAATAACACATACCTTGGGCTTTTCATCCCTTGATCTCAAAGCACTTTACAAAGGTGGGTCAGTATCATTATCTCCATTTCACAGATGGGGAAACTGAGGCCCAGAATTAGTGACTGAGCAGCGGCACCGGAGGCAGCAAACAGGGCGGCTAACAGGGGAGTTTGAGAGGGAGTTTGCAGGGGGAGGTTAAGGGGGAGGCAGGAGGGCGCGGTGTGTTGTGTGCTCTGTGTCCCCAGGTGCTGTGGGCAGAGACTGCAGCAGCCATGAGCCAAGCAGCAGGAGACAGAATGCAGATGGCCGCATGCGGAAGCTGTGGTATGTATATAGTCCTAGCAGGGGAGCTGGAACAAAGGTATGTTTGTATGAAATGTCGCCTTATCGTGTTACTGGAGGAAAAGATTAAGGGGCTGGAGATGCAGGTTGATACCCTGGTGGAGTTTAGGCGGGGGTTTGAGCAGCTGATGGAGGACAGGCAAGGCGGGGCTGAAGGGGAATGCTCTAGGGTGCAGGAGGAGGCAGAAGTAGAAGACAGTGAGAGGGGAATGGAAGGGGGAGAACAAGGGAAATGGAAGCATGTGACTGTGAGAAGCAGGCCAAGGAAAAGGAGGGCCAGTGAGGGGGGAATAGAACTCAGGAACAGGTTTGGGTGTTTGGATAACGAGGTGGAGGGGCAGCAGGTGGTGACGGAAGGTGGGAGGGTGAGGAAGAAGAGAAGAGCAGCTAGTCCAATAGAGAGAGGGGAGGTGTTGATGGAGACAGCACAAAACCTGGGCCCCTGGAGGATAGAGGAAGGCACAAGGGGGAGCATAAGAGAAGAGGAACAGACACAGGTCAGGACTAGAGGGATCAGAGACTAGATTACTAGAGCGCACTGTTGCCAGGCGACGGCAGGTATATGTAATTGGAGACTCTTTACTGAGGAGATTGGACAGGCCTGTGACCAGGGCAGACCCGGAGAACAGAAGGGTGTGCTGTCTACCAGGAGCAAAGATACGCGATGTGGACCTGCAGTTGAAAAGGATCCTAAAAGGAGCAGGTAAGAACCCCTTGATAATCCTTCATGTAGGAACAAATGACACGGCTAGGTTCTCATTGGAGAGAATCAAGGGAGATTATGCCAGGCTGGGGAAGACACTTAAGGAGATAGAGGCTCAGATTATCTTTAGTGGGATTCTGCCTGTTCCTAGGGAAGGGCAGCAAAGGGCTGATAGGATTGTGAGAATAAATAGTTGGCTAAGGGAGTGGTGCTATAAGGAGGGCTTTGGGATGTATGGCCACTGGGAGGCTTTCGGGGACAGACAGCTGTTCTCGCGGGATGGACTTCACCTGAGTAGGGAAGGAAATAGACTTCTGGGAGGGAGGCTGGCTCATCTTGTCAAAAGAGCTTTAAACTAGGAAGTTTGGGGAGATGGTTGGGAGATGTACAGTTAATCTCCACGCCAGATTCCAACATTGAAATGGTGAGTGAGATAAGAGGAGATATAGCCGGGGAGAAAAGATTGGACATAAGAAGGATAGGGGGGAAGGACACAAGGAGGCCTGTAACACATAGTGTTACTAATGGGAGACAGGCTAAACAACATACATTAGGGTGCTTATACACCAATGCGAGAAGCCTAGGTAATAAAATGGAGGAATTGGAGCTCTTGGTCCGAGAATTGCAACCGGATATCGTAGGAATAACTGAAACGTGGTGGAACGGCAGTCACCATTGGAATACAGGTATGGAGGGGTATGCACTGTTTAGGAAAGACCGGAACAAAGGTAAAGGTGGCGGGGTGGCATTGTATGTCAATAGTGAGATAAGCTGTAAAGAAATAATAGTTGATGGAATAGACAACACGGAATCCGTCTGGGCAATACTCACACTGGGTAAAAGGACTACTAGAGCCTCCCCAGGGATAGTGCTTGGGGTGTGCTATAGACCGCCGGGATCGACCCAGGATATGGATAAAGAACTATTTAATGTGTTTAGAGAAGTAAATACTAATAGGAACTGTGTAATTATGGGGGACTTTAACTTCCCGGATATAGATTGGGGAACAAACGCTAGTAGCAATAATAGGGCTCAGATGTTCCTAGATGTGCTTGCTGATCATTTTCTTCATCAAGTGGTAGCCGAACCGACAAGGAGGGAGGCCATTTTAGATTTGATTTTGGTGAGTAGTGAGGACCTCGTTGAGGAAGAGGTAGTAGGAGACAACTTGGGCTCCAGCGATCATGAGCTAATCCAGTTTAAACTAAACGGAAGGAGTAACAGAATTAAATCAAAGACTAGGGTTTATAATTTTAAAAAGGCCAATTTTAACAAATTAAGGGGACTGGTAAGGGAAGTGGATTGGGCAAACATATTAATGAATCTTAAGGCAGATAAAGCCTGGGATTACTTTAAGTTAAAGATGCATGAGCTGTCAGAGGCCTGTATCCCAAAAAAGGGAAAAAGATTACTAAGCAAGAGATTTAGACCGAGCTGGATGAGCGACCGACTCAAGGGGGCGATTAGGAAACAACAGAAAGCGTACAAAGAGTGGAAGAGGGGAGGGATCCGTAAGGAAACTTACCTTAGTGAAGTCAGAGAATGTAGAGATAGAGTGAGAAAGGCCAAAAGCCGTGTAGAGTTGGACCTAGCGAGGGGAATTAAAAGCAATAGTAAGAGGTTTTACAGCCATATAAATAGGAAGAAAGCAAAGAAGGAAGAAGTAGGACCGCTGAAGACTACAGCCGGAGAGGGGATTAAAGATAATCTTGGCATGGCGCAATATCTCAACGAATATTTTGCATCGGTGTTTAATGAGGCCAATGAAGGTATTAGGGATACTAGCACCGTGGCAGAGGGGCAAACAGAATGGGGGATTACCATATCCAAGGTAGAAACAAAACTCGAACGCATTAATGGGGCTAAGTCGGGAGGACCGGACGATCTTCATCCGAGAATATTGAAGGAATTGGCGCGGGAAATAGCAGGCCCATTAGCGATAATATTTAATGAATCTGTAAACTCGGGGGTGGTTCCGTTAGACTGGAGAATAGCTAATGTGGTTCCTATTTTCAAGAAAGGGAAAAAAAGTGATCCGGGTAACTACAGGCCTGTTAGTTTAACATCTGTAGTGTGCAAGGTGCTGGAGAAAATTCTGAAGGAGAAAGTAGTTGAGGACCTTGAGGTTAATGGCAAGTGCGATAAATTTCAACATGGTTTTACGAAGGGCAGATTGTGCCAAACGAATCTGATCTCCTTCTTCGAGAAAGTAACGGACTTATTAGATAAGGGAAATGCGGTGGACCTAATATACCTGGATTTCAGTAAAGCGTTTGATACTGTACCCCATGAGGAATTATTGGTTAAACTGGAAAAGATGGGGATCGATATGAAAATCCAGAGGTGGATAAGGAATTGGTTAATGGGGAGAATGCAGCGGGTCGTATTGAAGGGTGAACTGTCAGGTTGGAGGGAGGTTACCAGTGGAGTTCCTCAGGGTTCGGTTTTGGGACCCATTTTATTTAATCTATTTATAACTGACCTCGGAACCGATTGCAGGAGTGGACTGATAAAGTTTGCGGATGATACGAAGGTGGGAGGCGTTGCCAATTCGGAGGAGGATAGGGATATTCTGCAGGGAGACTTGAATGAGCTTGTGAATTGGAGTATCAGAAATAGGATGAAATTTAATAGTGAAAAGTGTAAGGTGATGCATTTAGGGATGACTAACAACAATTTTAGTTACAAGCTGGGGACGCATTGGTTAGAAGTAACGGAAGAGGAGAAGGACCTAGGGGTTCTTGTAGACCGGAGGATGACTATGAGTCGACAATGTGACGTGGCGGTGAAAAAAGCCAATGCGGTCTTGGGATGCATTAGGCGAGGTATATCTAGTAGGGATAAGGAGGTGCTGCTTCCGTTGTATAAGGCGCTGGTGAGACCTCATTTGGAGTACTGTGTGCAGTTCTGGTCTCCCATGTTTAAAAAAGATGAACTCAAATTGGAACGGGTGCAGAGAAGGGCCACTAGGATGATCAGAGGAATGGAAAACCTGTCGTATGAAAGGAGACTAGAGGAGCTCGGGTTGTTTAGTCTGACAAAACGAAGGCTTAGGGGGGATATGATTGCTCTCTTCAAATATATCAGAGGGATAAATACAAGGGAGGGAGAGGAATTATTCCAGCTTAGTACTAATGTGGACACGAGAACGAATGGATATAAACTGGCCGTGGGGAAGTTTAGGCTTGAAATTAGACGAAGGTTTCTGACCGTCAGAGGGGTGAAATATTGGAACAGCCTTCCGAGGGAAACGGTGGGGGCGAGGGACCTATCTGGTTTTAAGATTAAGTTAGATAAGTTTATGGAGGGAATGGTTTAATGGTAAAACATATTAGCTGAGGAATACCGAGTAATGGCAGGTAAATAGTATAATGGTTAACAAGGGTCAGGCTGGAGACTCTTGCCTACATGCTCGGGGTCTTACTGATCGCCATATTTGGGGTCGGGAGGGAATTTTCCTCCAGGGTAGATTGGCTGAGGCCCTGGAGGTTTTTCGCCTTCCTCCTCAGCATGGGGCAGGGATTGCTAGCAGGAGGGTTCTCTGCCAATTGAAGTCACTAAAACACAGGATTTGGGGACTTCATCAGCAGAGTCAAGGGAAGGGTAGGGACGGTTTTGTGGCCTGCAGCATGCAGGGGGTCAGACCAGATGATCATAATGGTCCCTTCTGACCTTAAAGTCTATGAGTCTATGAGTCTATAATAGAACTCAGCTGTCGTGTGTCCTAGTCCTGTGCTAGACTCACAGGCCAGTGGCTTCAGCAGGCCAGATAGATAGAAGACACTTTGGGGTCCCTATCAAACAATTCCATGCTAAACACTGGTTCTCTTTCACAAGATTGTTCCTGGGTGATTTTTTTTTCTAATGGGAACTGAGGTTTCAAAATAAAGTATGGAAACTATGTGAAGAAACTTCAGATTGTAGTTACAAGCTGGATCCAATAACCTGCTTTTGTAAAGAAACCTTTCCACAGAAAATCTCAGGAATGTCCTCAGGGGTATTGGCCTTCCTAGACTTCCTCTCCCCCTCCTCCCCTCCACTTTTTTTTTCCATAAAACAAAACAGACTAGAGACTTTTAGGATAATCCTTGGCACTTCTGTAGTAACAACTCACTGAGCATCTCAAAGCTTCTTACAGTCATTAATGGACAAGCTTTACAATAGCCCTGTCAGTAGGACAGTATTATATGGATCTTGTGGATGGCTCAGGTGATGCAAAGAGAGATTAAGTGCCACATCCTCACAGGTATTGAAATCAATGGATGTTAGGAGCCTAAACACCTTTGAGGATCTGGCCTTAAGTGACTTACTTAAGGTCACACACTACATCACTGGCAGAGCCAGGAATGAAACCCAGCTCCTTGGCTTCCCAGTCCTGGGCTGTAACCATTAGACATGTTCTCTTCTTTAGAATATACTTAGTGTTAGAGCATGGGACTGTGAGTCATAAACTTTCTCTCCCCCTTTGGTCCCAGTAAAAGGGATTGGACCACGAGTTTCTTACCTCTCAACCCCTGCTGTTGGGGCCTGGTGTTGAGTTCCTGAATCAGGCCAGGACCCCAGTGTTCCCAGTGGCTGCTTATATCCAAGGACAGACCAGCGCAGCTGAGAACAACATTTAAGTGATCTCTCTCCTGCCATCCATCTCCACCCTATGACAACAGAATTTATTAAAAGTACCCATACAAATCAATGTATCTGACAATGAAGAAGAGAAATCCAGATGTTGGTGGCACTTCTGACTACAATCAGTTCATTCCAGAAGCAGGAAAAGGCACCGACACATTCATGCCATGGGGGAGTAACTGCTTTGCAAGCTTTCTACCAAATCTTGGTGCTCAGTGAGTGCAAAGCTGTCTGCAGATCAATTCCTCCCTCAATTCCTGAACCAGGGGAGGAGACATATCCATCTCAGCCACTCTCTAGATAGGATAAGGCTGTTGCATTAGGGGTTCCAGTGCTGAAGGGAAATTAAAAGAAAAGAAATTGAAATGCAACACAGTTGATGACATGCTTTACAAGCCAGGCTGACTGCAGAGGAATTGTATTATTTTAGTCAGTTTTCCTCCACAGCTGATCCTACTTATTTAGCACTTTTATGCTTGAGTTTAGCATTATTCCTTGGCTGCTAGCGACCATGCAAAAAGCAGGGGAGGAAGAGACAAAAAATAATAATGATGATAAAGGACAGTGGGCGCTGTATCAGCAGTTCCAATGCTCACCATAATAAATGAACAAAACAGATGTTAAGAACACCTTAAAAGATCAGAACATATATGAGTGGGTATAGAAAACCCACAAGCTGTTTAAAGGACTTGCCAACACAGCACATGCACATGAGCGTGGACACATGCAGACATAGATACACAGATATGGGCAAACCTGGACACTCATGCATCTCTCAGGTAGTCATGTGGACCCTGATACCTCAGTATGTGAGCACTTCCCTATGGTTAATGCATTTATCCTCAAAACACCCCTCCACACACGAAGTCTGGGCGGGGAGCAGGGACCTGAACCTGCCTCTCTCAAGACCCAGCCTAATACCTCAATGATGGAATTTTTCCTCCACCTACTACTGTGCAGAGGAAACAACTGGACACGCCCCAACACTGAGGTATTAAAATACCCCCCTCTCCCCAGCGCAGCTCTAGGGCCAGACCAGCTGTGCCCTGTTTCAGGCTGTCCTTGTGTGGAGGCCAGGGGAGTGCAGGCACGGCTGAGCACCCAGGCTGCTGTGACACGCCACCTCCCTGCATTCCTCCTGCAAGGGAACCAGCCTCCGGCCCAACCCCCGCCCCAGAGCACGAGCCATTCTGGGGAAGAGAAACCTGCGGCCCGGGAAGGAGACGGCGGAACCGAGTTGCTGCGGAACTGTAGGTGCGAGGCTCAGGGAGTGAGGGGGATACACACTCTGCAGGACCTGGAGCGCGGGGGACGCGTTTGCCTGCCGGGCGCGCCCCGCTCTTCCGGCCGGGTGTCCGCTGTCGGGGCCGGGCGGCGGGCGAGGATGTGCTCGGCGCTGGGGAAGGTATTTACCCCGGGGGGCGGGTGCCGGGGAAGGTGTTTCCGGGGGGCGGGGGAGGTTGGGACTAGGCGTTCCGGGGAAGGTATTGGGGGCGGACCATAGCACAAGGAGTAATTGGAAAAGCCCCGTTCAGATCCGCTCAGCCAGGAGCTGCCCGGTAAGTTCTTGGGAGCCCAAGTGCGGCACTCATCGATGTGAGGCCAGTGAGTCCATAGTGATCATCTAGTCCAGGGGTCGGCAACCTTCCCGAAGGGGTGTGCCCAGGCTTCATTTAGTCACTCTGATTTGAGGTTTCACGTGCCAGTAATAAAGGTTAACGTTTTTAGAAGGTCTCTTTCTATACGTCTACATACAACAATAGTTTATGTATGATAAAGTAAATCAGGTTTTTAAAATGTTTAAGAACCTTAAATTAAAATGCAGAGCCCCCCCCCCCCCCCTCCGGACCAGAGGCCAGGACCAGAGCAGTGTGAGTGCCAGTGAAAATCAGCTCGCTGATCTAGTCTGACCTCCTGCACGTGGTAGACCACAGAGTCTCGCTAGCCCACTCCTACAATATGCCCACAACCTCCGACTGAGTTACTGACATCCTCAAATCATGATTCAAAGACTTCAAATTAGAGAAAATCCACCACTTGCTCAAATTCAACCTAGCCCGACCCATGCCCCATGCTGTAGAGTGAGGTGAAACCCTCCCTCTCACCCAGGGTCTCTGCCACTCTGAGCTGGGAGAAAATTCCTTCCCAACACCAAATATTGCGCAGTCAGTTAGACCCTGAGCATGTGGACAAGACTCACCAGCCAGACACCTGGGAAAGATTTCTCTATAGTAACTCAGAATCCTCCCACTCTAGTGTCCTGTCTCTAGGTGTTAGAGCTGTTTGCTGATAGCAGTTGCAGATGGGCCATATACCAGTGTAAGCAGTCTCATCACACCATCCCCTCCATAAACTGGTCAAGCTCAGTCTTGCAGCCAGTTGGATTTTTTCCCCCCACTGCTCTCCTTGCAAGGCTGTTCCAGATCTTCACTCCTCTGATGGTTAGAAACCTTTGCCTAATTTCAAGGCTAAAATTATTGAGAGCCAGTTTATATCCATTTGTTCTTTTGTCAACATTGGCACTTAACTTAAATAATTCCTCTCACGCCCTGGTGTTCATCCATCTGATGTATTTATAGAGAGCAATTATATCTTCTCTCCTCCTTCGTTTGGTTAGGCTAACTGAGCCAAACTCATTAAGTCTCCTCTCATAAGGTAGGTTCTCCATTTCTCTGATCATTTTAGTAGCCCTTCTCTGCACTTGTTCCAGTCTGAATTCATCTTTCTTAACATGGAAGACTCTTAGGCTATGTCTACACAATAAGTGTTAGTGCGGCACAGTAGTGTAGGCAGTTGCTATGGTGGTGGAAGAGGTTTTTCCATTGCTATAATGAATCCACCTCCCTGAGAGGTGGTAGCTAAGTTGATGGTACAATACTTCCGTTGACATAGCAGTGTCTGTACCAGGGCTTAGATTGGCTTAACTATGTCTCTTGGGTGTGAAATTTTCACACCCCTGAGCACCATAAAGTCAACCTAAGTTTTGGGTGTAGACTAGGCCTTATTTATTGTGAAAAGGAATTGAATATAGTCACCCTTCTCCTTCATATGGAAAGTCCCATGTTCCTGTGCCGATTACAGATCCTCTGCTTGCATCAGGAGAGACCATGCAAGGACCTGTGGGCTGAACTATCGAACTCTTTGGGTCATGCTTTGGCCACCCCTTCATTCCTCAAGGGCCAGTAGGGGATTGTTTCCAATAGTGCATCTTGTATCAGAAAGCAGTATTGTTCAGTGTTTATATCAGGATAGTAGGAGTCAGGAGAACTTGGTTCTGTTCTGTGTGCCCTCGGCAAGTCACTTATTCTCTCTGTGCCTCACTTCTTTCATCTGTAAAATGGAGGAATCTGAAGATGTGTCTACATTGACAATTTTATGGAAATATCGCAAGTGGTGCACTGAAACCAGTGCAAATCCCCCAGTGTTAGCAATGGCAAACAATGTGAATAGTAGGGTGAGCTGGTCACCAGGCGTCTTACCTCCGTGTGGTCTTCCCCTACACTAGACAAGGTATGGTAAAAATATTAGTGCCTTGTCTCTGCTACCACTCCAAATGTGGCTACAACCAGAGGAGCCAGTTGGAGATATTCCGAAAATGTCTAGTGTAGGCAAGGCTTAAATACTGAGCTCTTGTTGGATACTTAGAGCACTTTAGTCGGTTTTATTTTTCTTTTGATATTTTTCTTCCTATCATAAATTATGTCAGATATTTTGGGTGGATGCTAGATATTATCGCAGAGAAGAGGAATTGTATCTTTACCAAATCAGATACAGCTGGAGTAAATGGGTAGGTAATTGATATAGTTAGATAGCTAGTTTAAGTTGAAGTCAATGGAGTGACACCAGGGATGAATTTGGTCGGTAGTGGGTCCCTTAATATCAAGTTACTGGAATTCACATGTACAACTGATAGAGTGTATGAAAGAGAAATTACAGTCATCCATCTTCCTGTTATTCTGTCCCCTTTTGTGTTGTAGCAGTGTACTGAGAAGTGATGATTTGCTTTAGGCCAATGAAAACTGGTTGGGAAGTTTGTTGGTACATTATGAAGTTACTGAATTTTGTTAAGGAAGATGCATTCCAAGAGGAATAAGCTAACAACTGACTGCTTTGAAAACCTTCTTGATGCTTTTCTTACATGTTTGTTTGTGTTCTAACAATGTTGGCTTGTTGTAGGTGCTCTGCCTGGGGAAGGAAATGTTTCTAAAACGGGCATTTGCTCTTAGCAGGTAAGGATTGTGAAATCTGACAGAGCAAATGTAAGATTCAAGATAACATTTTTATATCCTGTCTTTTACAAACTGGCCCAGCAAACTTATAAAATAAAATAAAAAAATCACTATACAGTTGAAAAATAATATCAGAGAAAGGTAAAACATTGAGATATAGTGAAAGGAATATTTCATATGACACCTGGAAGCTGATGGAATAGCAAGATCTGTACAAGAGATGGTTCCTTACACCATCAGTGTAGGAAGAATGGTCTAGTGTATGGGTGTCAGACTCAAAACCCATGGACCAGATCAGTTGTGCATGATGTATTTGTGGCTCACATGCCATACTCAGACTGTGCAGAATGTAAACTTTTTTTTAATGACCAAAAAAAAGTGTTTTTTTCTAGACATCATGGCTGCAGCCATAATCTTCCAAATGTAATGGGAGGAGGGTGTAAACCAATGTCATGATGTCTGTCTGAGTTTGCAGAGAACTGAAAAATGAGTCAGAGGGGTGACCTACTTCTTATGAATTTGATCCGTGTATCATCTCCAAAGCCCACTGATGGTGTTGTCATGTCAGTATTAACGGATCACTGTAGTAAATGGAATGGTTGGGGGGTGGGAGTGAAGCCCATGAAGAGTGGGAATTGGGAGTTCCTGCAGAGAAAGACATAAAAGAATAATTAAAAGTTTTAGTTACTATGTAAAAGCTATATTATCTCCTCGATCTTTGTGTGCTCCTCCCACTGACATCAGTGGAGTCTCCACTGGGGATCAAGCAGAGAATGCCATCCTGAATTCTCACCCCAGCTCCCAACAGAATGAAACACAGAATCTGTCTCTCTCTTTTCCCCCAAATGAGTTTGACACCCTGGGTCTAGCGGATTGTGACTTGGGATACCTGGGGTCGATTCCCATCTCAACGCCAGACACCATGTCTGACCTTGGGCAAGTCATTTAATCTGTCCTGTGGGGATAATGCTACCCTACCCAACAGTGGTGGTCTGAAGGTAAAATCCATTAATGGGTGTGAGGTGAACAGATAATGCAGTAACGAGGGCCGTAGTGTAAAGATCTAATCCATTTTCCACACTCTCTACCTATAAAACCTGTCACTCAAGAATAATGACTCTATTTAGAGACTGAAAATCTGTATAGTACTTTTATAAATGAAACAACAATAGCTTTTAACTTTCATCCTGGCTTTTCCTTTAGAGTAACAGCGGCCAGAGAGAGCCCCATCTGTGCTGTAGGTAAGAACTCACTGTAGATTTTGAATACAATACACTAAAAACCTTCTTGTACCCGAAACAAATATTCACACTTGAGCCATCATGTCACCTTGCTGTTTAATTCTTTAAACCAAATTTGAGCTGATTGATGGTGTTATAATGAATAATTCAGATGGGCACTGGGCCACTATTCAGTCACACCTGTATCTGACTGCAAATCCTCCTCTTGTTCCATTCCTGGGATGGCTAAGCAAAGAGTCCTAGACAAACTGACTTTATGTTGT
This sequence comes from Chrysemys picta bellii, assembly GCF_011386835.1. Taxonomy (NCBI): domain Eukaryota; kingdom Metazoa; phylum Chordata; order Testudines; family Emydidae; genus Chrysemys; species Chrysemys picta. Next base: position 343,424,584 of record NC_088791.1, read on the forward strand.
GGAGAAACATCTGCTAGAGACTATGGGCTGTATTCACAAAGAAATGTAGTGTCACCACACTTAACTTTTAGGCGCCTAGAAAATCCCTGGGATTCACAGAGTTTAGTGTGGCAGCTCAGCTTCGTGTACATTTGGGGGGAAAGGTGCCTCAGAATGGGATTCACAGAAGCCAGCACACTAGGTGGCTCTCCGCCTAAGGCCTTGGCTACACTTACCCGGTAGTTCGGCGGCGAGCGATCGAACTTCTGGGTTCGACTTATCGCGTCTAGTCTGGACGCGATAAGTCGAACCCGGAAGTGCTCGCCGTCGACTGCGGTACTCCAGCTCGGCGAGAGGAGTACCGCGGAGTCGACGGGGGAGCCTGCCTGCCGAGTGTGGACCAAGGTAAGTTCGAACTAAGGTACTTCGAACTTCAGTTACGTTATTCACGTAGCTGAAGTTCCGTACCTTAGTTCGAATTAGGGGGGTTAGTGTAGACCTGGCCTAAGATAGCTAATGGGCGATGCCAAGAAGAGGGGTGTGTTCTAAGCCCTGCCCCTCTTCCTGCACCTAAATCCAGCCTGCAGGGGGAGACCTTCCTCTGCTTGGGATTCTTATCTGCAAACTTTCTCTTGGGGTTAGGTGTCTGCCCCATTTTTGGAAAAAGCTGGGTGGAGGAGGGGAGAGGAGGAGGACCTCCCTCATAACTTTTAACCCAGTGGTTAGTGTAGTCACCTGGGCTGTGGGAGACTCCTGGTTCAATTCCGCTCTCCGCCTGATGAGAAGGGATTTGAACAGGGATCTGCTATTTAGCTGAGTGCTCTAGCCATGGGGCTATGATATGTTTGGATATGAGTCTCTCCTGTTGAAGCTGTCCCACTGGGATAAATCATTTAAAAATTCACTGGAGCAGGGGACTGGACTCTGTGTCTCCCACCTCCCAAGTGAGTGCTCCAGCCGCCAGGCTAGGAAGGTTTCGCTTGCTCGCTCTCTCTGTCCCAATGATTTTTTCATTATTTATTGCCAGAGGAACAGTTTCAACAGAAGAGACTGAGGGAGCCCCACATCAGAATATCCAATAGACCAGTGGCTAAGACACTCACTTGAGAGGTGGCAGATCCCTGTTCAGATCCCTTTTCCTCATCAGGTGGAGGGGGAAGTTGAGTGGGGGGGGGGTCTCCTACATCCTAGGTGAGTACCTTAACCACTGGGCTAAAAGTTATGAAGGAATCTTCCCACTCCTGTTCTCCCCTTTCCTGCCTTCCCCCTGTAGGCATTTGAGGTAAGCTTGCTTGCAGGCGCCTGATCCAATAGGTAAGCTCTGGGCATTATCTGCTTGGGTTCCACAGGTGAGTAGTTTGGTGGAGGAACACCTGTCTTCCTCCGGATTGTGCATCGCTTTGGGGCTTAGGTGTCTGGACACATGTCCAGAAGCTGAACTGTAGGTGCCCAGAGAACTTTTATTGCAAAAAAGTAGGTGCTAGGCAAGTTTACCCTATAGTGTTTGGCAGCAGCTGAAGGTTTTTTGTGAATCCCAGTGGGGCCCGATTCTGAGATTTAGGTGCCTAAAGGGGTAGGCAGTCACCTGAGTTCTTCTGTGAATCTAGCCCAGTATCCCCTGTCTACACTGGGTCAGGAACTCTTAGTGGAACCAGTCTTAAACACAATTTAAGGTTAAACCCATCTACCCTTCAATATCTACTGTGTTGGTGGATTCTGTTACAACACAGTAGTCCTCTGACATGACTAAAACACAGTTTGGTCTTGAAGTGTAGACAGGATCTAGTATGTTCGTGAATCTGGCTGGTTCAAGGTATTGTACTTTCAGTCTAAAAAATCGCCTGTCTCTGGGGTGCGCTTATTAAAGTTAAGGCTGCAGGGACAGCACTTTGCCCCAGAGTAATGAGAAGAAACAAGGGCTTGTCATTTCTTCGGATACATGAATATTGGAAGCAGGGCTGGATTTAAGGATAACTGGGATCTTGGATCCATCACAGTTTCACCACTACCATCGTGCTCCAGCCCTTTCCATGCTGATCTCCTTGAATGTCCTCCTGCTAGGGATCCCTTCCCTTTCTCCCAGTCTATTGTGATCTGCCAAGTCACTACCCTTTCCTCATTTAGATCTCACCGACAACTTGACAAGAGAGACTGGGATACCCCCCCCCCCCGTATTTGTTGCACATATTTACTCCCCTCCCCCCCCAATACTTAACTGAACCACTGTGATGTGTTGAGTACATGACTAACCCTGAGTAACCTACAGTGTAGACTGGGGCAGGGACGTGTCGTCTGTGTGAAGCATCTTGCCCACCTCTGGCCACTCTAAAACAGTGGTTCTCAACCAGGGGTATGCGTACCTTGGGGGGTATGCATAGGTCTTTAGAGGGAACAGCAACTCATCTCAATATTTATCTAGTTTTACAACAGGCTACATAAAAAGTAAGCGCAAACTAAAATTTCATACAATGACTTGTTTATACTGCTCTATATACTATACACTGAAATGTAAGTACAACATTTATATTCCAGTTGATTTATTTTATAATCATATGGTAAAAATGAGAGAGTCAGCAATTGTCCAGTAACAGTGTGGCTGTGACACTTTTGTATTTTTATGTCTGATTTTGTAAGCAAGTAGTTTTTAAGTGATGTGAAACTTGGGGGTACAAATCAAACTCCTGAAAGGGGTACAGTAGTCTGGAAAGGTTGAGAACCACTGACCTAAAACACCTAATTACAGCCAGAAAGACTCTTCTTCCAGGTTTCTGCCCCTGCCAGCCCCACCTCTCCTCAGTAGATTCCTGGTGACTCCCATCTTCCATACTGTTACCGCTTTGTCAGGAGAGGAGTTGTCTGACCTTTAACTTGAAACGTATTTGTTCTGTCTTCCTCTTTAAAGGCAGCACGTTGCTGAGCTGCAACAGACACTACAGGTCCCAGCCTACCCATGGCATTGGGAGGTTCAGACACCTGCTTCCACCGGAGGTAGGCTTTTCTGTGCTCTGACAGTGCTGACTTTCCATTTATTCGGATACATTTACAGATTCATTAAAATGTTGGTGCTGCTCATTCTACGGACTTCTGAGTATACAAGCAAAGACTATGCTGCTTTCCTTCTGCTCCTCCCAGCAGAGATTGTTGTGCAGTGAGAAATAGCCTGTTCAAAGCACTACACAAATATTTCCTTGTGTCCGTTACTTCCTTATTTAAGTCTCTAAATGGTTTGGCGAATGGAAACTATTAATTATGTTGAACTTAACCAAACCACTCACAAGCCGTTGCTGAATATTAGCAAGTAAAGTCTTGGTCCGTTTTGAACTTTTTTACTGTACCTGGAATTTGGAAGACACGCATTTCCGGAACAGTGAAACAATAAATTCATCTAGACAGGTGCCTCGAAGGCAGAGGCTGAATTAGAAGCAGTTTGTTCCGACTCCTTAGTTCCTTCTGGAAGAAGTAGTTTTTCATGCTAAGCATACATTGTCCAGATGAGTGTGGTGCCTCTATAGGGCCTGTCATCCCAGGACCTCAACCAATTAAGCCTCAGAACACTTCTGTAAATTAGGTGTTATCCTGATTTTACAACTGGGAAAATGAGCACAGAGAAGCCTTGACTTTTAAAATTAAATTTAAATTAAATTTAAATTAATGGAGATATCCTATCTCCTAGAACTGGAAGGGACCTTGAAAGGTCATCAAGTCCAGCCCCCTGCCTTTGCTAGCAGGACCAAGTACTGATTTTGCCCCAGATCCCTAAGTGGCCCCCTTAAGGATTGAACTCACAACCCTGGGTTTAGCAGGCCAATGCGCAAACCACTGAGCTATCCCTTCCCGACTTGCCCAAGATTATTCAGCAAATCCGCGTTAGAGCTGGGTATAGAGTCCAGGTTACCAGTCCTCTGCTCTAACCACTATTGGGCATGAATCTTGTATAGTTACCCTTCAGCATTCTTGGAAAGTCTATTTCACTTTCTTACAGATTTCAAAGAGGAAAAGGGACAGGATACGGATGAAGGAGGTTAATGCTGGATCAGATCATGAATATGGAGACCTGAACATACAGATGACTGCGTACGACATGTGCCTGGTGGAGCATTTTGCTCAATATGTTCATAAACTCTGCAACCGATTCTCCATTCGAGTGAATGAAAGGTATAAAGGCCACCATTGCATGTGATCTTTGTGTGTTTACATGACATGCCGTATGTACTTTGGTCTTACTCGGATACAGTACAAAAATGAGAGCCTTTTAGGTGAAGGTGTTACACCAGGGATGGGGAAAATTTTTGGCCCAAGGGCCACATCTGGATATGGAAATTATATGGCCCTTGGGCCAAAAATTTTCCCTATCCCTGGTGTAACACCTTCACCTCCAAGGCTCTCATTTTTGTACTGTATCCGAGCATGACCAAAGTACATACGGCGATCCATGAATGCTCACAAAATTGGGACTGGGGTGCATGAGGGAGTGAATGCTCTGGCTTGGGGTGTGGGCTCTCGGGTGGGGCCAGAAATGAGGAGTTTAGGGTGTGGGAGGGGGCTCCGGGCTGGAGCAGGGAGTTAAGGCGCAGGGGGGTAAGGGCTCCGGCTGGGGGTGGGTCTGTGTATGAGGGGTTTGGGGTGCAGGAGGGTGTTCTAAGCTGGGACCGAGGGGTTTGGAGGGTGGGAGGGAGATCAGGGCTGGGGCAGGGGCTTGGGGCGCGGGAGGAGGTCAGGGATGCAGGCTCCGGGCAGAGTTTACCTCAAGCAGCTCCCGGAAGCAGCGGCATGTCCCCTCTCTGACTCCTATGCGGAGGCACAGCCAGGTGGCTCTGCATGCTGCCCCGTCCACAGGTGCTGCCTGTGCAGCTCCCGTTGGCCGTGCTTCCCAGCCAGTGGGAGCTGCAGGGGCGCCGCTTGGGGCGGGGGCAGTATGTGGGGCCCCTTGGCTACCCCTACACATAGGAGCTGGAGGGGGGACATGCCGCTGCTTCCGGGAGCCACGTGGAGTCATGGCATGTGTGGAGCGAGGGAAGCCCCCGACCCTGCTCCACGGCTGGTCTGGGGCAAGCCCCGGACCCCACTCCACGGTAAGAGCTCGAGGGTGGGATTAAAACGTCTGATGGGCTGTAGTCGTCCTCCCCCGCCCCCCCCTGTGATATTTGTGTGTGTCTGAATCTTCCTCTCTGATCTGCATGGTCATTCTCTTGAATTTATTCTGTTCTTTCAGTCTCCATGGGCTCTTGACTGACCTCACTTAGAGCTCTGTTCAAGTAGGAAAAGCCACAGGATGGGTATCAATAGACTGGCTGTGCAGATCACAGGGAAGAATTTAGCTCTCAGTTTTCAGTCACTGGAGAAAGGGGCATTAGCCAGTGGTCTGAGCACAGGAATGGGGAAGGGGAATTTCTGAGTTCTAATCCTGGATACTCCATGGACTTGCCACCTCTCTGCCCGAGCTTTTCCAACTGCAAAATGTGTTGACTAAGGCCTGCTTACCTCACAGGTCTTGAGGATGGCTGGACGTGGATAGAGTTCTTTGAAGATGAAAAGTGCCACAAATATAATTAGAGTCCTAGCCTTCCATGTGTCTTTTCCACATGTTGTGAGGTGTTAAAATGCCCTGTCTCACTTCTGTCAATTACGCTGGATTCTTTTCCTCTTGACACATTTCTCTTTTGTCTGTCTCTCAGAAAAGAAATGGGGCATGTCATGCAAACAGAGCTTCTGCTGATTTGAGTCAGATTTTGTTCCCGTACATCTGTTGCGTGGATGGATCTCTCCTCACTGCCCCACATTGAGAGACAAGGTCACTTTTCACCCACTCTGTCTTGATCTTTTTCTCATCTAAAAGCACTGAAAATTACATTAGCACCATGGAGCTTGGATCAGGCAGAACAGTGACTTGTGGGCTTTGTCCTACAAATTGCTTGTTCTGCCACAGCTATAATTTTCCTAAAAATAGGACAAGAGAGCCTTCAAAGTCTGTATTTTAATTGGCTTTCCGAAGACATGGAAAGGGTTATCACAAGGCAGCTTTCGTGAAGGGGCTGGACTGCACTTTTTCAGTTTATAAATAGCAGAGACTAGATTGAACTAGATGTGGGGGGAGAGTTGGACTAGCTCTTCTCCGGGGACCCCAATATTGTTGCCAGGATTTACGCTTTCACTTTGGGGATGTGAAGGATCTGATGTGCTGCAGCATTGTCTGCCTGAGTCTGCTGATGGCTTGTAACAGCTCTACGATGTGTGACTTATTCCTGTTCATCTCAATACGATATTCACTCGGGATGCGAACGATGGCATTTACCATCTCAACATTAACCATTTCCCCGCTGCCCTACAGTGGGGATCTGCAGAGGGGGTTTCATTAAGGAAATGTTCTTTGAATGTATTTTCTTGCCAGGTCCATACTAACCCCACCCCTCTCTTCTAGGTGAGAGTTGTGGTGCTCTCCTCGAGGTAGAGCGGTGGGGTCTCGTATAACTGTGGTTCCAATGTTAGATCTGAGAAGCTAACTGTGCTGTTCTGAATGGTTCTGTGGATCATGTAACAGGGCGTGTGATTCCTGCAGGGTCTTTGCAGAGCAATGCTTATGGGATGAAACCATGCCATCTGTTTCACTTCCGTGAGGGGGATGCACAAAGATTATCTGTAAAAGTCTGCAGGCTTGACCATCCCTTGTGATTATAAGGGCAGATTCCTTTGGGGCCTTCGTGGTATTGTCCAAGGGACCTGTCGTAACGACTGTGAAAGGATGTTAGCACATATGGGAATCTGTCTGAATGCTGTTTGATGTATGCATGGTGCTCACTGTTTAAACCCTATTTAAAAATGTCAAGAAAGTGAATTGACTTTTTTAGACTTTTATACAGCGGTTCTCAAACTTTTGTACCAGTGACCCCTTTCACATAGCAAGCCTCTGAGTGCAACCCCTCCCCCTTATAAATTAAAAACACTTTTTAATATATTTAACACCATTATAAATGCTGGAGGCAAAGTGGGATGTGGGGTAGGGGCTGACAGCTCGTGACCCCCTAAGGGGTCCCGACCCCCAGTTTGAGAACCCCTGGTCTTGTATGAGGTGCTGCATCAACAGCCGTGGAGCTGGAAGTCCTGTGTGCATAGACCAGTTGTGATGGTCTCTTTCTGCAGTGTGGATGCTCTAGACAAACTGGGACCACTCACTAATTTCTCATAATTCAGTGAACAGCTGTCAAATGGCAGAGACATCAATTAAAAGACTCTTGGATCCCATTTGGATATCCCACGGAGATCAGACTAGATGATCTTATGGTCCCGTCTGCCCTCAAACTCTATGGATACCAATCCCTCAAGTCCTCCAGCCCCCTGTTAAACGTTTTAGAACAAGACCCACAGATGCTAGGAAATTAAAGTGCCTTCTGCTCGGATGCGCCTATGAATAGTAACAGGAAGAGCCCACAACCTAGATGACTGCTTCATACCCTAGACTGTGGTTCTTGCATAGATTGTTACTTGTACTGCAGTAATGACTGCATGCCTCGACAGAGGGCAAGGCCCCATTGTGCTAGGGGCTGTATACATAGTACAGACAAAGTAGGGGAGAAAAGAAGTATTAGCCCCCTTTGACTGAGGCCAGAGATATTTAAGGCTAGGACTATAACAGGGTTTAAAAGAGAACTAGATAAATTCATGGAGGTTAAGTCCATTAATGGCTATTAGCCAGGATGGGTAAGGAATGGTGTCCCTAGCCTCTGTTTGTCAGAGGGTGGAGATGGATGGCAGGAGAGAGATCACTTGATCATTGCCTGTTGGTCCACTCCCTCTGGGGCACCTGCTATTGGTCACTGTTAGTAGACAGGATACTGGGCTGGATGGACCTTTGGTCTGACCCAGTATGGCCGTTCTTATGTTCTTATGTTAAATAATTTGGCCAGGGTCACACAGGAAGTCTGTGGCTGACCTGGCCATTGAACCCAGACTTCCTGAGTGAGAGTCCAGTGCCTTAACCACAAGATCATCCCTCCTCGCTAATTGAATTGCAGTACTGGTGGTTCACACAATAGGCCACATTCTGTTCTCATTTGCACCAGGGAAAATCCAGAGTAACACCATTGAAATCTGTGGATTTACACTGATGTAAATGAGAACAGAATTTGGCCAAGTATCTCTCCTCTGTCCATACTAGGCCCATGTTGGTGAAAATAAAGTCTTTCCAAGTGGCATGTTACACCAGCTGTTTCTTATCCTTCTTAATAACCATTGTGAAAGATACAAGTCAGTTACTGCTAATGAAAATAAAACCAGGTACATTAACTATGTACTAGATCAGTGGTCCCCAACCTTTTCCATGGGGCGGGCACTGGACGACTAGCCGCTGAGTACCGTGCCTGCCGGACAAGCAGCCGCCGAAATGGCGCCGTGAAGCAGCGTCATCAAGAGGCGTCGGCGGCAGCGCTTCTTGACGTTGCCTCTTCTCGGCGGCTTCTTGTCTGATGGCCAGTGGGCGGGCGCACGTGGAAGCCCTGGCAGGCACCACATTGGGGATCCCTGTACTAGATGTTTGCTTTAAATCTCTCCTTCAACAACAAAGGCATTGAATAAAGTTGTCTCCTCTTGTGTTAGCATTTGTGCCCAAAAGAGCTTCTGGGCAGCAGTAATGCCGTAGACTTCCCTCTGATCTCTGTCCTGTCACACAAGTGATTATACAGCCCTGCTTGTGTCTGACCCTAATGCAGTCTACCTTGTTTGCATAGTTAATTTCTCATGAATGCTTCATCTCGTCCCATGTTCTCCTCTGATGAAAGTTCAGTCATTCCTGCCAAGGGCTGTTGACATTTCCCTAATTGTTGAATTGTTGTTTCTAAAGCTATGCGATGCCCACTAAAACCATGGAGGTGATGCTTATGCAGGAGAAAGGGTCCAGGCAGTACCTAGATGCTGTTCTTACAACCCACCAGCGAGTTGTACAGGTATGAAATTTTATTGGCCTATAATGACGCTCTGCTCTTGCATAGCACTTTACATCTGAGGATCTCAAAGCACCGAACTAACTCTCTAGTCTAACCACTTGTGTGTGGAAATCGAGGCACGAAGAAGTTAATTAACTAAAAGTCACACAATGAGCCACTTGCAGAATGGAGAGCCCAGAAGGCTTGTCTCCCAACTCTAATGATTAGAGGTACTATCTCTTTTACACTGAATGGTAGACAATACAGATGGAAGTCATAACGAGATATTTTCCCAAACTCCTCTTCACTGTCTCCTATCACTGTGAAGTGGTTTATAATAATTTTTTAAAGCTCATTGGTTATATTGACCCTTCACAGTTTTTAAACTAGAATCTGTTTCCTCAGTGATGCTTTCCTCCTCGTCTTATAGCTACATACACTCAGTCTTGTGGTTAAACCTGTTCTGGGTTAAACTTTCAAAGCTTTAAAAGGTAGATGTTTTCCACGGCACAGAGCTGATGCTGAGAACTTTCAGATTGGTGTCCCAAGTTTTCCATGGCAGCTTCTGTGGTAGGGATCCAGACATTAGCGATAATTTAACCTGAATTAAAAAAACTACGCTGTGCATGAATGTGTCTGTATACCTACACACCAACACATACATGCGTATGTCAATCCTTCTGCTTCTCAGTAGCACAGTTAAACAAGTTAAGTGGTATAAGAAAGGGACAAGAGACATATTTTCAACTGAGTCAGAAAAACAGTGAGGTGGAGAGATACAAAATACCTGCTCCAGACAGCAGCAGGTGCAGTGGAGGTTCTCGCACAGACATTGGGGATATTGTGGGCAGGGATGGGGGGTGGTTCATGTCAAAACTGGGCATGTTGGGATACAGTGTGCATGGAAGATGCCCTGCAAACTAAAGTTATGTACTTTGGCCTGGAGTGATTGGACTGTAAGGGTCTTGTTTGGGCTTTGCCTTGGGCTTGCATTGAAATCGACTCCTTTGCTGTGTTGTTAATGGAAAAGGTCTGCTCGGTGTCTGGCTTTTCTCCTGCAGCATTTTATTTCTTCTTTCAGATCAGTGGTTTGAGTTCAACGTTTGCTCCTGTACTCTTGGAGATTATTCAGAGTAACCAGCCCGAAGGGGTCCATCTGTCAGTGAAAGAGGTACCTTTAAGTTTACTGACGTGTTCACATTTAGGAAGTGTTTACTATGTATGTGGTGAAATCTACCTCACAACAGCACAGAACAAGGGGGGAGGGATAGCTCAGTGGTTTGAGCATTGGCCTGCTAAACCCAGGATTGTGAGTTCAATCCTTCAGGGGGCCACTTAGGGATCTGGGGCAAAAATCTGTCTGGGGATTGGTTCTGCTTTGAGCAAGGTGTTGGACTAGATGACCTCCTGAGGTCCCTTCCAATCCTGATATTCTATGATCTATGAATTTAAAATAATAATAAAAAAAACCAGCACAGAACAAGATCTTGATCCTGAGAAGACCCCCCTCTCCCATTGACATGTGGGTGCCCAGCGCGCCTCAGACTCAGGCCCCCACTTGGTCAGTTGGCCTCCGTGAGACTCTGCTCATTGACCAGTGCCCTGGATAGCATTTGGACTTCCGTATCCCGTGACGTGCCTCCCCTGCCACCAGCACCTTTCCAACCAACTCCCATTACCACCCTTGAGGAGAGTGGATGGTAAATGGCTTTGCACCTAGAGAAAATCCCCGTGGTTCAGAGTAGGATGCTTTCCTTTCAGTACTACATAGCGCTTATACTGTACCTTTCATCCAAGGATCACAAAGCCCTTTATGGAGCAGGGAAGTACTGTCCCTCTTTTATTAGTGAAGAAGCAGATTGATAATTGACTTGCACAAGATTAAAGAGTTGAGTCGGTGACAGACTAGGAATGGAACCCAGAAGCCAAGTGCTTTCCTGTAACTATTAGATCACACTTCCTCCCGGGAAGGGGTTTTGTTTGCTTTCTGCAGAAGCTCATTCTTCTATTCAGTTTCACCAGAGCACTGAGGCGGGCCAGAGTTCACACTCCTTAGCTGGGCTCTGGGTAGATAGAACCCTTGCTGCATTGGGGGGCGGTGAGGAAAATTTAAGCCCTCAAGCCACCATACATTGTATGTCCTTGTATTACAAAAGCAAATCAGCTCTGGGAAGCTCTATTTATTCAAGGTAGTTTTTGTGGACCAAAAAATATGCCATGACAGTGATGCTCTCTGCATCCATGGAGTACATTAGCCTTTGGTAACCCACGAGAGAGGTGTGGAGCGCCAGATGGTCTTGTGAAGTTCTGGAGAGATGGCAGCTCTACAGTAGTGCCTGGATTCGAAGGGGATGGGAACTATAGTAATAAGTAAAGGACTGAATCAAAGGGCTTTGGTGAGCTTTGGATCAGGCCCTAAGATAGGTAGATCTTCCATTTCCCCCTCCTTCCAATAAAATAAACTGTATCTGTCTCTGAAAATGAACTGCTACAATTTGCATTGATAACTGCACTTCACCATCTCCATATGTTTAATGGTTTGCCCAGTTTTGTTTACTCCTAACTTACGCATCCACAATAGCTCATGATCTGTCAACCTCAGAAGGTAACTCACCAAGCAGGACAGCTACTAGGTGGTTGGTTTGGAAACCTAGGGACGGGATACATTTCACAGGGTAGTGTGTAAGCTACCCCAGTCTGTGCGTGCTATTTAGGGTGTATGTATGTGTCTGCATTGCTCGTTCACTGAGTCAAGGCTTCTGCACTCGTGTGCTGATTCTCTTCACTTACACCAGTGCGACTCCATTGATTCAGTGGAGTTATGCCTGATTTAGACCATCTTAAGGGGGAGGAGAATCAGACTGTCAATCACCAGCTTCAGTTAAGTCCCTTATAACACATTTTGTTGAAGAAATATAAATTCTTGGCTCTCGGAAAGACTTCTCCTCACAGTTCTGTATGATTCAGTCTCTGCACAAACAAATACTGATACCCAAATATGCAATGGATTCTGAAGAGTGTGTGGTTCAGGGCAAGGTACTGAGAATTAGAGCCCTTGAATTCTGTTTCTGGCTCTGCCATTAATTCACTGTGTCCTTTGGTGAGTCTCTTAACCTCTCTCAGCCTTCATATCCCCATCTGTAAAAGACTGATTCTGAGCCTGCCTTATAGGGATGTTGTAATGCTTGATTTGTTAATGGATGTAAAGTACTTTGGAATCCTGGGATGAAAGATACTACAGATTAGTTCAAAATAGGACTGTCGATTAAACGCAGTTAACTCACGCGATTAGCTCAAAAAGTTAATTGCGATTAAAAAAAATTAATCATGATTAATCACAGTTTTATTCGCACTACTAAACAATAGGATACCAATTGAAATTTATTAAATATTTTTGGATGTTTTTCTATATTTTCAAATATAATGATTTCAATTACAACACCGAATACAAAGTATATAGTGCTCACTTTATATTGTTTAGGTTACAAATATTTGCTCTGTAAAAGTGATAAACAAAAGAAATAATATTTTTCAGTTCACCTCATAAAGTACTGTAGTGCAATCTCTTTATCGTGAAAGTGCAACTTACAAATGTCGATTTTTGTTGTTGTTACATAACTGCACTCAAAATGAACAATGTAAAACTTTAGAGCCTACAAGTCCACTCAGTCCTACTTCTTGTTCAGCCAATCGCTCAGACAAACAAGTTTGTTTACATTTACGGGAGATAATGTTGCCAGCTTCTTATTTCCAAGGTCACCTGAAAGTGAGAACAGGTGTTCACATGGCACTTTTGTAGCAGGCATTGCAAGGTATTTACATGCCAGGTATGCCCCTTCATGCTTCAATCACCATTCCAGAGGACATGCTTCCACACTGATGATGCTCATTTAAAAAAAAAAATGCATTAATGAAATTTATGAATGAACTCCTTGGGGGAGAATTGTATGTCTCCTGCTCTGTTTTACCCGCATTCTGCCATATATTTCATGTTATGGCAGTCTCAGATGATGACCCAGCACATTTTGTTCGTTTCAAGAACACTTTCACTGCAGATTTGACAAAATATAAAGAAGATACCAATGTAAGATTTCTAGAGATGGCTACAGCATTCAATCCAAGGTTTAAGAATCTGAAATGCCTTCCCAAAATCTGAGAGGGATGAGGTGTGGAGCATGCTTTCTGAAGTCTTAAAAGAGCAACACTCCGATGCAGAAACTACAGAACCCGAACCACCAAAAAAAAAAAAAAAAAAATCAACTTTCTGTTGGTGGCATCTGACTCAGATGATGAAAATGAACGTGCATGGTTCCGCACTGCTTTGGATCGTAGTCAAGCAGAACCCGTCGTCAGCATGGACGCATGTCCTCTGGAATGGGGGTTGATGCATGAAGGGACTTATGAATCTTTAGCGCATCTGGCATGTGAATATCTCGCGACGCCGGCTACAACAGTGCCATGTGAATGCCTGTTTTCACTTTCTGGTGACATTGTAAATAAGAAGCAAGCAGCATTATCTCCTGTAAATATAAACAAACTTGTTTGTCTGAGCGATAGGCTGAACAAGAAGTAGGACTGAGTGGACTTGTAGGCTCTAAAGTTTTACATTGTTTTATTTTGAATGCAGTTATTTTTTTTGTACATGATTCTACATTTGTAAGTTCAGCTTTCATGATACAAGTACTGTAGTGCAATCTCTTTATGAGGTGAATTGAAATATTTCTTTTGGTTTTTCAAGTGCAAATATTTGTAGTAAAAAATAAACATGAAGGGAGCACGCTACACTTTGTATTCTGTGTTGTAATTGAAATCAATATATTTGAAAATGTAGAAAACATCCAAAAAGATTTAAATAAATGGTATTCTATTATTTTTAAAGGTGCGATTAATCATTTTTTTAATCGCTTGACAGCCCTAGTTCAAAATATTATTTTAGAAATTAAAACATACTGAGTTCCTGAGCTACAATAGCGCCGTATGTCAAGCTCTGTTTTCATGGAGGATAGATCCATCAATGGCTATTAGCCAAGATGGGCAGGGACGGTGTCCCTAGCCTCTGTTTGCCAGAAGCTGAGAATGGGTGACAGGGGATGGATCACTTGATGATTACCTGTTCTGTTCACTCCCTCTGGGGCACCTGGCATTGGCCACTGTCGGAAGACAGGATGTTGGGCTAGATGGACCTTGGTCTGACCCACTAGGGCCGTTCTTATGAAAATGTTCCAGCAGTGCCGGGCTCAGTAGAACTGTGAACACTTACCACCAAGCCCTTGGTATAGTACAGAACATTGGCATGGCCAATATCAGGAGATAATTGTCTTGCTGCTATTTTGGAACATGATCAAGAATAATTCCTATTTCTCCCTTTCTCCTCCCCACAGCATACAGTGGCAGACTTCAAGGTTCGATTAAAGGCTCGACCGGAACTTGAAGAGCTGATTGCGCAAATGAGCTGAGCCAGTGTCCAGCTAAAACTATCCAGTCCATTTCAAAGCCATCTTTGTGACACTATAGCATCCCTTAATTGGCTCCTAGTGGCCTTCAAAGGCAACTCTTAATACGGTCTTAATGATATGTTTGTTGCTTGGAAGAGGTTTCCGCTGCTCTGTTAAGGAGCTTATTTTAATGAAGTCAAATGTACCCTTTGTGTATCTGACCAACTGGTGCTTTTTCTTAGAGAGATTTGCAGCCGGGTGGTGATGGAAAGGCTGGATCGCATGTCTGATTCCTTCCCCCTCGTTCCTGTTTGTTCTGCCTTGGGTGCCTTTTCCACACCTTGGTTTAGAAATAGAGGGCCCAATCCTGCAGCCTTTTCTCAGGCAAAATTCCCACTGCGGTCTAGAATTGCAGGCTTGTGCCTGAAGGTCCTGCTCTAGCTCTCGCTGGAGGAAACAGGATTCTTTCCATTGACTGCTGCAGGAGCTGAGTCAGGCCCAGAGAGAGGGAGGCTAGACAGAGCTAAGATGGAAGGTAGTGATGGACCTCGGTTGTTACCAACTGCCCTCAGTGTGGAGGAGGTGTCTGTCTATTCTCAATGATCCAGGGAAAGGTGAATGTCACTATCAGGCGGCAGGGGATAATCCCGTCCAAACTTCAGGTGTGATGCTCAATCTAATGCTGTTCGAGAAACACTGTCGGTGAACATTTGATCCCCAGATGCTACTAGTTTTAAAGCAGTTGTCTAGTTAATTTCCTACAGCGAAGGCTATAATAATTCCTTGCACTTGTATAGCCCCTTTCATGGGAGGTTCTCAAAGCGTTTTGCCAACCTGGATGGAGTCTCCACATCCCTGTGAGAGGTGGAAAGTACTAATCACAGAGGAGAGATCCTGGTTCATGAATGGCAGAACAATCACGAGTTGAGTCCGCAACAGAAACTGACTTTGTCAAAGGCCAATAACAGTGAAGCTTGGACCACTGTCAACCAATCAGATTACATAAGCAAATTACTCCTTGACTGGGCTTGTATCTGACTCTTATTATCCATCTCAGGTGAATAACTTTTCCCTGGATCTGCCCTTGACAACAGGCCTATATGATTTTTTTGGCCGTTTCCAAAACCATTCAGAACCTACATAACAATACATAGCTGGGACCTGGTTCTCCACTGCCTTGGAGCTTTGTAGTCGTTTCACTTGTGCACAGTCAGTGTAAAACTAGGGGTGAGAGTGGAGAATTCTGACTGGTAACATTTTGCACATGTGTTACAGACAACGTAAGTGACAAAAGAATTTGGCCCACTGACTTCCTGTTTGTGGTTAGCAAAGTACAGATCCGATTGTGTAAAACTGTTGTAAATTTTAGCAGAATGCAATTCCCTTACTACAGTGGAGTTACTCCGTATTTACACTGGTATAAAAGAGAGGAGAATCAGGTCCCTGTTGACCTTGGAGGTAAATAGTGATACTCCTCTTAACCAGCACAAGAAATAGAACTGGGCTTTCTCACATGGCCCCAGCCGGGCACTTCCCCTCCTGGGCTCTGGCGGCGCAGGGTCCGGAGGCATGGGGACTGCCCGAAGCCGGTAGCGCTCGGGCAGCCCGGCTCTTAAACAGAGCCGAAGAGTCGGGGAGGAGCAGAGCCGCCGCAGCTGGAGGCTCTGCTCCTCTTCGGCTCTGTTTAAGAGCCGCGCTACTGGCTTCGGGCAGCCCCCGTGCCTCCGGACCCTGCGCCGCCAGAGCCCGGGAGGGGAAGTGCCCGGCTGGGGGCGCAGGGTCCGAAGGCATAGGGGCTGCCCAAAGCCCGAGCGCTACCGGCTTCACGGTTTGCCGGGCAGCCTCCAGACCCTGTGCCCCGAGCTGGGCGCTTCCCCTCCCGGGCTCCAGCTGCGCTGGGGAAGCGCCGGCCGGGGGCGCAGGGTCTGGGGGCTGCCCCGCAAACCCTGAAGCCGGTAGCGCTGGGGCAGCCCTTTCCCCCTGGCTGGGAGTGGGAGGGAGGAGGGGGCGGAGTTAGGGTGGGGAAGGGGTGGAGTTGGGGCGGGGCTAGGGGTGGGGAAATAGGCGGGGCCAGGGCCTGTGGAGGGTCCTCTTTTTTTATTTATGAGATATGGTAACCCTAGGGCAGGGGAATGGAATAATTGTTCCTCTCTGGGCCGCAATATTCTACCTTCTGTCCTCATTAGCCTGCTTTTTCACACGTTTGTGACTGGAGTCCTGCATGCTCATTAGCCGGCTGGATGTAGGGGAGTCAGAAGCTATGGGGTGTATGATCAATACAGAAGACCACCAGGAAGCCACCCAGCCGAAAGAAGGCAGCAATACACCTAGCAGGAACACAACGAGGCACTGGGACCTGGGCTCGAAGACCATATTTATGAGGCTGCAGTGGGCTGGTAGTAAAGGCCCTGTTCCTGCACAGGCTCTGTGTGCTAGTGACCTCTGGTTTGTTGAAAGGAAAGACAGACATGCCAACTCACCAATGGATCATGAAAGGCTCGATTTGTGAGGAAAATGAAGCCTTGCTCATGATCTCGCGATTCAACTCAAATGTCAGGATTTAAAAAAAAAATGTTTAGCCCTGGCACAAATATGTTTCCAGTCAGACAGGAATTACCCCACTCTGAACAAAGGAATGTGGTTTCTCCACCAGGCAGTTAATTCCAAAGTAGCTTGAAAGACAATGAAAATCCATTGATATATCAGAAACAAGGCCCTCCAGCTACCTGGGAGGGACAAGAGACAGCGTGGCTACACCCCAGCAGGGATGAGAAACTTCACCTGAGAGAGAAGGGGGTGGACCTGCCCTCAAATAAGCAGTTGAATAAACTGAAAAGAAAAAAAAACCCTGACAGTTGAGAGTTCTAAAAGTGAGGCTTAATTTTACTTAGAAATCCTATCAGCTTCCCCAGGGGTGGCTGGGACTCCAGCTGTCAGCCCTGGGTGCCTGCTCCCTTGCCATCCTGGGAAATGGGAGAGGGGATCCCACTGCTGCCCACGGCCTGGGGAGAGTGAAGAACCTTAAGAGGAACAGAGCTGAGGCTGGGAGGGCTGCAGGGAGGCTGAAGTGAGGAGGGTGGGGGCTGATGGGGTGAGTGGTGGGAGGGTGAACTGAGGCTGGTGGGGTCAATGGGGTAGAGGAGCTGAACTGACGGGGTGGGGATGATGGAGGCTGGGGGGCTGAACTGAGGGGAGTTGAGTGGGGAGAGAACTGGTGGGGGGTTGGGGGACAGGATTAATCACTGGGCAGGAGATGGGCAGATGTGGGGGTGAGAGCTCCTGCAGCAGGGGACAAAAATCACCTTCTATAGTACCTGTGGAAGTGTGGGCAACACCATTGTCACATGCACACACCCTGGGATGGGCAAGGGGGGTTCAACCATCAAGAGAATGACCTAAAAAACACAATTGAATTTTTTTTTTAAGTCTTGATTTTTGGGCCAATCTCATGATTGGTGATCTCTTGAAGTTGGCAATACTGGAAAGGTGGAGCAGACATCACGGAGCGTGGCAGGAAGAGCACACGCTGCAGGACGGAGGTGTTTGGAGGAGGCACTAGGCAGGCCATTCGTCTGGTTTTAAGCTGGGACAGTTCTGCTTTTCTAAGGTGTGCCCCCTGTCCCAGATGTGGTTTTGTCTAGCATTGGATGGGGGATGCCATGTTGAAGAGTGCGCCACTCCCGACTCCACCCTCACGGGCATGACCTCACCTCTCTTCAAATTGATGTCCTTCGGGTGGTGCAGGTCACGCCAGCAGGCATGGGGTCATGCAGGTGAGGGTGGGGTGGCCCACCCTGGCAGGCCCACTCCATTCCCAGGAGCACTGCAATGTCCAGTAGTCTGGGGATGTGAGTGATCACCCTAGATGGCCGTAGGAAGTCAGTCTGTGTGTGCATGGCTGGAATAGCTTGGTAAATAGTTGTAATAAAGAGCCAATTTAGTTTAACAAGCCTGGAGCCCTCCTCTGTTATTACCTAGCACGGGGCACATAAAGCTAGTGGTGTCATGGTTCCTCCACCCCCTGCTGACTGTGCTGGATGCATGGGGCACTCCTGGCTGAATCCCTCCTGGAGCTGGGGGGGACACGGTGACGCTGCAGCCTTCTAAGGGCTCTTCCTGCTACGGCGTACACTCCCCCCACAGCTCCAGTGTGGCTGGGTCTGCCAGGCCTCTCCCAGGGTCTGTCGCTGCAGTGCGGCTCTTTCCCACCACCTGCAGGGCTCCAAGCCACTTCCTGCCCCACAGCGACTGCCATTGTCAAGACAAACCAGCCACAGGCCTGGAGCTTTTGAGTCTGGGTCATTGCACGGTAGCGCCAGCAGAGGGCAGCGCGGGCACAGGAGTAGGTCAGCCAGTGACACCTCAGCCTCAAGGTTTGCAAAAGAACAGGGGCAGGTGCAAAGGGGTCCAGATCAGCGGTTCAGACTCTGCCCCAGCGGGGCCGCTGGCCGCTCTCAACTGAGGCTCACTGGCAGGAATTGGAGGGGGGAGGGGAGGGCTCGTGCTGCTGCTGTTCCTATTGCACCCGCTGACGGAGAGAGCAGATGGGGCTGCAGGGCTGTCAGTAGCCAGGCTCGCTCCAGACTGTCCTGAGCACTTAGCGCGCCCCTGTACGATGACATTAGAAGACAGGCCTGGAGGAGGCTGCCAGGGACCCCGCTCTGAACAAGAGCTTTGTCCCATCCCCATCTCAGGGGACACTTATTTTCAGCGCTCCCACTACAGACGTGCACACACTTCCCACTGGCCGCAACTGTATGGGCCTTGTGAGGGATGGAGCCTCCAGGGGAGGATTAGGAAGCCTGTGTCCCCCTTCGTGTAGGGGGCTGAGAAGGTGACCAATGCCCCGGCCCCATTCCTCCTCAGCAGCAGGAGAGCTCTCCCCTGTAGCCCAGCCTGGCTGGAAAGGGGTGAGGCACTTAAACCCTCTTGGCCAGCCTCTTCCAGCAGCAGTGTGGTTGGGGACAGCTGCTCCCTTTGATTTCTTCCTTTCCCACTGTCCCCAAAAGCCGGCCAATCTGCTACTGGAGTTTAGTGCCTGATCGCAGCAGCCCCCCCCCCCCCCCCATCCTCTCCCCTTCTAGCCAGAGGAGCTTTTTAAAGCCTTAGTCTCTGTCCCACTCGCCCCCAGTGCGCGCACATGGCTCCCCACCAACCCTCTGCTGTCACCAGGCCCTTCCAGCTTCTATTCTGCAGGCTCTACAGTTGCTGATTATTTAGCTGTTCGAACCTCCTCCCTCCCCGTGTTGCCCCTGTAGATCTTCAGGCCAGGGCTATGGCTTTTCTGGTTGTTTTAGAAAGCACTCAGCCCACTTTGGGGCCTTGCGTATACACAAATGGTCGTGCTTCTGCCAGGAGAGCCAGGAGTGAGGGGAAACCAGGGGCTTTGAAGGGGTGGATTGGAACCATTTGTCATATTGATCCTCGCCGGTTGCATTGTGTTCTAAAGCTTCTTTGTATATGGCTTTACATGCCCCTTGATTACATTGTAAGACCTTTGGGACAGAGACTTACTTGCCACTGTTCATCTATTACTCTTGTGCCATGCTGTATAACCATGAATACTCTGTTATTTGTGTGGGACTCCTCTGCTTGCAGGGGTTCCTTTGACTGATGGCAACTTCCTTGCCCCAGGAGAGAGAGACCTGCAGAAAGACTTGCTGGCTTACATAATTGAGGGAGGGGGAGACTCGAGCAGAGGACATTCTGGGAAATGTAGTCTTGCTGCAAACTAAGCCTTGGGAAATGTAGAGTAGGGGCAAGATTCAGCTGTTTAACCACTGTAAATCCACAGCAACTCCCATCTACTTCAGGAGTGTTACTCTGGCTTTACAGCGGAGTCAATGAGTGTGGACTTTGGGCCTATTACTTTCTAGAGAAAGTTCCCCAGAATTAAAGAGATGTGGGTTTTTTTCCAAGGGCTCCTTCAGTTTTGCTGCTGGGACCAAGCACTGCCCCAGCCAGCAATGCTTGTGTTGTGGTTTGTCATCTTATTTCAGGGGCGTATGGGTTTGTCTGCTTCTGCAAACACTGATTATTTTATACCATGATTGTCTCTAATAAAAAATGGATTTTAGATTCCTCCGCTCTCTAGCCTGGCTTCCCATAAACCCCGGCTCAAGTTCAAGGTCTCGGTTCTTCTCTTTAAGGTGCTTGGTGGCCTGGGCTCAGGTTATCTATAAATAGGGGGCTACTTAAATCACAGATAAATCATACATTTTTCATGGGTTGGTTACGGCATCAATAGCAAATTTTGCGGCGGTGTAACGTCTGTGAAATTTGCTATTTATGCCACGACCAACCCATGAAAAATGTGTAATTTCACTGCAGCATTTCTCAAACTGGGGGTCCCAACCCTTGGGTCACAATCCTATTGTAGGGGGGTTGTGGTATTGCCACCCATACAGCAGTGCCACCCAAAGAATCCTTTCCTGATTTCTTACATAACGTGCGCGCATTGAACTGAGAATGTACCAGTGGTTGCCCTGGGTACAATGTTAGATCATCTTCAGCTCCTATATTACAGCGATGGGCACTACAGAACAGGAATGACAGGATTGCCCGAAGTAGGAACAATAAATCCATTTATTTTTTCACCTGAAAATTTAAAATCAATTTTTACCTGATATTTCCACTGTAAAAAAATATTCAGTGACACATCATCAGCAAAGCCCCCCCCATCCTGATTACTATGATCAGTCCCCTTAATGTACGTGCCAAGTCCCAAGAGGGAGTAGGTTTTATCTCTCTTTGATTCAGCAGGATACTTCTCAGGAGTTAAATTCTTCATGCTCTGGCTGAGTTAGACTTGGATCCCTTGAGCTTCAAGCTTGAGTCTTTTCTATCAGCTCTTGGCCTGGGCTAACCTTTGCTTCTTCTGCAGTTCCTCCATTCGTTGCTTCTGATGTTCCTTCATGCAGTCCTTGAAGGCCTGTACCTGCTGCTGACATTTCCTCCAGTCCTGGTGTTCAGCCATGCACTCCTGCACCGCATAATGGAAAGTGGCACAGCCAGTGCGCAAGATCATTTGATCCAAGGGATCCTCCTCGTCTTCTGACTTCTGGCTCCAGTTGTGACCTTGAGGGCTGGGACCAGACATCTTGTTGGATCTAAGGAGTGTGGGATCAGAGGAGAGTAGCAGAGGGGGAGGAAAATGTCATTAGAAAACCCTGTCACAAAAACTCAATCATAGGCCTTGTGCCACTGGGGAATCATAAATAAGAAATGACGGGGTGGGAGGGGAGAAGGGCTAGTGGAGATACTGTACTCCCAGCCTTCACTCTGCATATCTATGCCCCCAGCATTCCCTATTGCCGCCCCCACCTTGGCGGGACCTCCCATACTCCTTGTGAATATTTTCCCCTTCTATAGCATCTTCTAAGGAATTCAAAGAATTTTACAAACATGAAAGATTTAAGTTTCACAATGATCCTGCAGGGTGTCATTCTACCCACCGTGAGGGAAACTGAGGCACTGAGCAATAAAGAGCCTGATTTTCAGAGCTACGGAGTAGCCACACATCCCACTGACTTCAGCTTTGAGTTGTGGACACTCAGCACCTCTGAAAATTCAGCTCAGACACAATTTGCCCCGGTTACACTGTCAGTCCAGGCCAGTTGAACATCAGTGCTGTGCCTTAATCACAAGGCCATTCTTATTAACTACGATGTTGGTGAAGCGCACTGACTTAGTCATAGAGTGCAAATGGACACGGGATTGAACCCGATACACTGAAGCCCTGTCACAGGCAGATGCTTAATTTGTCATTACCTCAGAGGAATCCACCAGGTGCCTGTCCAACACTTGTATAAAGTATAACTGGTCACACCAATAAAGTATTATCAACTTGAAATTAACAAGCTCTGACGCGCTTTATAGCTTATTCCTTTCAGTTTGCTGTGCTGCTCCGAGAAGCTGGGGAATGAAGCAGCAGGGGTCAGAACACAGACTAAAGGGGTGATCTATTCTACTAGCGCATCAGCCCAATCAGTTCTCCTGGGATGGAAAAAAATCTATTAGGTCTGTTTCCTAAGAGTACAGGGTTATGACCTACCTACACAGTATATTCTCCAGTGCTTTGTCCAGTCTAACTTCAAATGACTCAAACTATTGGATTCTCACTATTTCTCTTGGCAGATTACATGGTATCGCTCTTATGGCACTACTGTCTTATAGTGTTCCCATTAGCTATGAACCAAAATTCTGCTTTGAACTCATAAGCATCTGATCCAGTGAACATTTTTTACATGCAAGAACCCAAAAACAGATCAAAAGAAGTTACTTTGGTTTCTCCTTTAGCTGGCTGACTGATTTTCATGCTGCTAGGTACTCCACATCCTGCCACCACTAGAAATACTAATACAGCTCATAACTCTTAAGAACATCTAGCCCAGTATCCTGTCTTCCAACAGTGGCCAATGCCAGGTTCCCCAGAGGGAATGAACAGAACAGGTAATCATCAAGTGATCCATCCCATCACCCATTCCCAGCTTCTGGCAAACAGAGGCTAGGGACACCATCCCTGCCCATCCTGGCTAATAGCCATTGATGGACCTATCCTCCATGAATGTATCTAATTCTTTTTTGAACCCTCTTATAGTCTTAGCCTTCACAACGTCAAATGGCGAAGAGTTCCACAGGTTGACTGTGCGTTGTGTGAAGAAATATTTCCTTTTGTTTGTTTTAAACCTGCTGCCTATTAATTTTATTTGGTGACCCCCTAGTTCTTGTGTTTTGAGAAGGAGTAAATAACACTTCTGTATTTACTTCTCAACGCGTCATGATTTTATATACCTCCAATAATATCCCCCCCTTAGTCATCTCTTTTCCAAGCTGAAAAGTCCCAGTCTTATTAATCTCTCCTCATACGGACGCCATTCCATACCCCTAATTATTTTTGTTGCCCTTTTCTGAACCTTTTCCAATTCCAATACATCTTTTTTGAGATGGGGCAACCACATCTGCACGCAGTATTCAAGATGTGGGCGTATCATGGATTTATATAGAGGCAACATGATATTTTCTGTCTTATCTTCTTTCCCTTTCTTAATAGATGTATTGGAGCATGAGCTTTCGTGGGTGAATACATGACATGCATCCGAAGAAGTGGGTATTCACCCATGAAAGCTCATGCTCCAATACATCTGTTAGTCTATAAAGTGCCACAGGACTCTTTGCTGCTTTTACAGATCCAGACTAACATGGCTACCCCTTCGATACTTGACACCCTTTCTTAATGATTTCCAACATTCTGTTCGCTTTTTTGACTGCCGCCGCACATTGAGTGGATGTTTTCAGAGAACTATCCACAATGACTCCAAGATCTCTTTCTTGAATGGTAACAGCTAATTTAGACCCCATCATTTTATATGTATCGTTGGAATTATGTTTTCCAATGTGCATTACTTTGCATTTATCAACATTGAATTTCATCTGCCATTTTTGTTGCACAATCACCCAGTTTTGTGAGATTCTTCGCAATCTGCCTGGGACTTAACTATCTTGAGTAGTTTTGTATGATCTGCAAATTTTGCCACCTCACTGTTTACTCCTTTTTCCACATCATTTATGAATATGTTGAATAGGGCTGACCCCAGTACAGACCCGTGGGGGACACCACTATTTACCTCTCTCCATTCTGAAAACTGACCTTTGTATTCCTTTGTATTCCTACCCCTTGTTTCCTATCTTTTAACCAGTTACCAATCCATGAGAGGACCTTCCCTCTTATCCCATAACAGCTTACTTTGCTTAAGAGCCTTTGGTGAGGGACCTTATCAAAGGCTGTCTGAAAATTTAAGTACACTAAATCCACTGGATCCCCCTTGTCCACGTTTGTTGACCCCCCCTCAAAGAATTCTAGTAGATTGGGGAGGCATGATTTCCCTTTACAAAAACCATGTTGACTCTTCCCCAAGAAATTATATTCATCTATGTGTCTGACCATTTTGTTCTTTACTATAGTTTCACGCAGTTTGCCCGGTACTGCAGTCAGGCTTTCCGAGCCCCACGCGCACACACTGCCACTGAAAAGCGGCCACTGCTGGGGTGAGACGTGACCACTGGTTAACAGCGCACGGTGGCATCTCACAACAGGTTAGGACTCAAAGGGCTGCTGCATTCGCTCCCTGATAGATTTGGGGAGCCCGAGCCCAGCTGGCCTGGCCGGGGTGGAAACAGCCTGACTCTCGGCCCCAGGGGCCGCCGCATCAAACACCCCCCGGCCCCTCCACCCCCCAGGGCGCGCCCGGCACTGAGGGGCCCCCAGCACAGCGCCCCTCCGCCCCGCCCAGCACTGCCCCGGGGTCTCCGTCCCCGCCACCCCTCAGCTGCGAGACGCGGCCGGGCCGGGCCAGACACACACAGGGGGGGGGGGGGGTGCGAGCAGCCGCCGCTCACCTGAGCGCAGCAGGACCCCTACTCCGCTGCCGCCGCCTCGCGACCCCTTTAAGGATTCGGTGGGGAGGGAGGGGGGAGGAGGCGCTTTCCTATTGGGTGAGCCTCCCCCAGCGCTTCCGGGTCAGGAGGCGGCGTTTCCGGTGCTGAGGGAAGATGGCGGCGACTATGCGGATCCAGAGCGATTGGAACCAGGTGCTGAGGTGGGAGCCGCCCCCCACCCGCATAACCCCCCCGCGCTGCCCCTCCTTAGAGACCGACACCCCCATCTCCCCCGCCCCAGAGACCCCGCTCCCGGGGAGCGCCCGCCCTGCCCCCGGCAGTAACACTCCCTACACCAGAGCCCCCTCTCCTGGGGGAGCGATACCGCATCTCCCCGCCCCAGAGACCCCCTCTCCTTACCCACCCTCTGTGCGTCCTGGCTGCCTCGCTCCCTCCCCGGTGCCGCTGGTCTGGTCTGTAAGTAACAGGCCCTTTGTGCTTCTCTGCAGGAGGAACGAAGGCGAAGCCTGGCTGAGCTGCAGGAGCCCAGGTGAGTGGCGACTCCTCCGCCACTGGAAGAGACTTCCTGGCCCTGAGATGGGTGATGCACTTAACATGATGCATTATACATGGAGCTGGGGGGGCATATAGGGGTGAAGCACTTTACCTGCCCATGAAAAAAGGAAATGTGTGGGTGGTGACACCCCCACCAAGCTCTACACAGCCAGATTTCACCTCTTGCCCTGCCCTTTGTTCTGTGTTCCTGGAGAGTGGCCCCAAAGGAAGATCATATACACACCCTGAGCCTTGTGCTGACCCAAGAAACTCTGAGCTGGGTGTCTGCCTGCACGCATGAAGCCCTCCTGCTCTCCTTCAAGGGAGTTAGAATCATAGACTATCAGGGTTGGAAGGGACCTCAGGAGGTCATCTAGTCCAACCCCCTGCTCAAAGCAGGACCAATTCCCAACTAAATCATCCCAGCCAGAGCTTTGTCAAGCCGGGCCTTAAAAACCTCCAAGGAAGGAGACTCCACCACCTCCCTAGGTAACGCATTCCAGTGCTTCACCACCCTCCTAGTGAAATAGTGTTTCCTAATATCCAACCTAGACCTCCCCCACTGCAACTTGAGACCATTGCTCCTTGTTCTGTCATCTGCCACCACTGAGAACAGCCGAGCTCCATCCTCTTTGGAACCCCCCTTCAGGTAGTTGAAGGCTGTTATCAAATCCCCCCTCATTCTTCTCTTCTGCAGACTAAACAATCCCAGTTCCCTCAGCCTCTCCTCATTAGTCATGTGCTCCAGCCCCCTAATCATTTTTGTTGCCCTCCGCTGGACTCTTTCCAATTTTTCCACATCCTTCTTGTAGTGTGGGGCCCAAAACTGGACACAGTACTCCAGATGAGGCCTTACCAATGTCGAATAAAGGGGAATGATCACGTTCCTCGATCTACTGGCAATGCCCCTACTTATACAGCTCAAAATGCCGTTAGCCTTCTTGGCAACAAGAGCACACTGTTGACTCATATCCAGCTTCTCGTCCACTGTGACCTCTAGTCCTTTTCTGCAGAACTGCTACCTAGCCATTCGGTCCCTAGTCTGTAGCAGTGCATAGGATTCTTCCGTCCTAAGTGCAGGACTCTGCACTTGTCCTTGTTGAACCTCATCAGGGTTTTTTTTTTTTTTTTGGCCCAATCCTCTAGTTTGTCTAGGTCCCTCTGTATCCGATCCCTACCCTCTGGTGTATCTACCAAGCCTCCTAGTTTAGTGTCATCTGCAAACTTGCTGAGAGTGCGGTTCACACCATCTTCCAGATCCTTAATAAAGATATTAAACAAAACCGGCCCCAAGACCGACCCTTGGGGCACTCCGCTTGAAACCGGCTGCCAACTAGACATGGAGACATTGATCACTACCCGTTGAGCCCGACGGTCTAGCCAGCTTTCTATCCACCTTACAGTCCATTCATCCAGCCCATACTTCTTTAAGTTGCTGGCAAGAATACTGTGGGAGACTGTATCAAAAGCTTTGCTAAAGTCAAGGAATAACACATCCACTGTGTTCCCCTCATCCACAGAGCCAGTTATCTCATCATAGAAGGCAATTAGGTTAGTCAGGCACGACTTCCCTTTGGTGAATCCATGCTGACTGTTCCTGATCACTTTCCTCTAGGTGTTTCATAATTGATTCCTTGAGGACCTGCTCCATGATTTTTCCAGGGACTGAGGTGAGGCTGACTGGCCTGTAGTTCCCCGGATCCTCCTCCTTCCCCTTTTTAAAGATGGGCACTACATTAGCTTTTTTCCAGTCATCCAGGACCTCCCCCGATCGCCATGAGTTTTCAAAAATAATGGCCAATGGCTCTGCAATCTCATCCGCCAACTCCTTTAGCACCCTCGGATGCAGTGCATCCGGCCCCATGGACTTGTGCACGTCCAGTTTTTCTAAATAGTCCCAAACCACTTCTTTCTCCACAGAGGGCTGGTCACCTTCTCCCCATGTTGTGCTGCCCAGTGCAGCAGTCTGGGAGCAGGCCTTGTTCGTGAAGACAGAGGCAAAAAAAGAGTTGGAGCATGTTTCTGCTGAGCTCTTTAGAATAAATCTTAGAGCGGGAAAAGCCCGGTTACATCAGAGTTTGCAGCCATAGTGTAGTCCTTTTGGTTCGTTCAAGGTACAAACTTACAATTAGTCAGTTGAGTCTGTAGTCTAGGTGTGTACCTGGATTTCTCTTCACTGCTTACCTCTCACATAGCGGCATCTGCAAGTAACACTATCTAGTGGACAAAAACGACGAGGAGTCTGGTGGCACCTTAAAGACTAACAGAGTCTTCATGCAGCTGAAGAAGTTGGTTTTTTATGCACGAAAGCTTATGCCCAAATAAAGCTGTTAGCCTTTAAAGTGCCACCGGACTCCTCGTTGTTTTTGTGGATACAGACTAACACGGCTGCCTCTCTGATACTTGACCTAGTGGATAATAACTTGACCTCCATTATACCTGCCTTTGTCACCTCTCATCTGGTCTACAGCAGTGCAATATATCTGGACATGAAGCCATCAACCCTTAGAAAACTTCAGGTAGTACAGAAGGCTTCATCAACATGGGCCACTGCAAGACCATTGCATCTGTCCTCCACTCTTTACATTTTCTGTCTATAGAATACGGGATCAAGTACAAGATCTTGGTCTATATCCTCAAGGTTCTCAAATAGTCTGGGCCTAGGATATCTAAAAGAGCCTAAAGTTCTGGGATGAAGAGTGGTCAGCAATTCTGCTTCTCTGACACAAAGGAGCTTTCTACCATAAGAGTGAAGCTCATCTGTTTACGGGGCTGTGCTTTCTCAGAGGCTGGTCTCAGATTGTGGAATAAACTCTCCCAGGAACTAAGGACCATCACAAACCTCCCCACCTTCTATTTCAAGTGCAGTGCATGCGGCTTTGATCTGCCATCTCTAACATAAACACACAACTGCATGTATGATTTATAGTAAAAAGCCCTAATAAACCACAGCCCTCTACCACACACGCTTCTCTTTCTGGTAAAAGGAAGTGAGAGAGAATGAACCACATGTAACAGGTGTTGGGTACATCACTTAATGCATTCTGGAGAGTGCTCAGCTATGAAGGTGATGAGGAGGGTAATATAATAGGATCCTTAAGAATGTTTCTCCCTCCCTCCCCATGTTCATATTGCTCTTCCATGAACACCCTCCAATTTGTCAATATCTTAGTTGGAACATACGCAGAACTGATCATGGTGTTCCAGGTGTGCTCACATTGAGTCTTTATAGAGAACAGATATTGCCTTATGTGTTGTGATGCTGCTTCGTATACAGCCTGAACTCATAGCCGCCTTTGTTGCCACACTTGTCTTATTTGCTGTCAGGCTTCACTCTCGCATCTGAGCATTACCTGTTTTGTGGGTTTCTCCCAGTTTTCCAAGCAGAATCCTGTTTTATTTTTTGCCTGTGTCCAGGCCCTTTTTGTTAGGTCAGTGTTTACGCTTGTGTCCAGCTCCTCCTAGTTTAATATCATCCGCAAACTTCAAACCATAGGACATGGTTCCTATCCAAGCTAAAGTGAATTAATTTTTCAAGTAAGTGTTCCTTACATACTATCAACTGCTTTAGTTAAATTAAAATAGATCTACTACATTCTTTTCATCTACTAACTTTGTGATTTAAAAAGCAGTTAAGCTTGTCTGGTCAGATTAATTCTTTACTAACCGGTCAGACTATTTGAGTTAAGCAAAAGCTCCCATTCTTACCCTCCTTTTTCACCTGTTATGATCCGTGAATCCCAAACCTTCCTCTCTGCCTGATAGACAGGGCATATCAATCATGTTCATTAATTTTCTCCCAGATATAGTCAGTGCCTTTGTCCAAATTGAATCTCACTTAGTAACTGAATGTTTAATTAAAAAAAAAACTCATAAAGGAAGATTAACTTTTGGATCTGAATAGGCTGCCTGTGTGTCACTGAAATTGCTGAAGGCCGAAAATAAATACAGGGTTATATTTACATGTGAAATGTGTAAAATGCTAAATCATCATTTTCTCTGATCTTTAATATTTCTTTGTACTGCAGGGAAATCTACTTTGTATGGCAGCCTGACATGCCAGGGAGTAGGCTCAGATGGGATTCCAGAGATCTCAACCTCTGAAGGATTTGTTGTAAATGAAATAACCAAGGTACTCTTATTTCAGTGTATTTGTATGTCTGAAGGGTCAGAAAGTAGCTAGTACTCAAAATTAAAATGCTACAGTCAATCACTAGTGTGATGCCAGCAATAGAGTGTGCTCTTCCATGTACTGCCTTATGATCTAAACTTTAGCGTAGAAAGTGCTTAACAATTTGTCCTGATTAGACATGGTAACTGCACTAGTTGAATTTAGTTGCATGTGGTGGGTTTTGGACCAGTGTCTTCTAGACATGAAAAGAGGCCATCAAACTTTTTTCATTTAAAATCTTTAATCTTAAAATAGGATCTTAAAAGTGAAAGCCCAAGTACTTTGTCCACCTAGGTGTACTGGCATTTAGCTACTACTGTGAGGAATGCTCTCTAAATATCCTGAAGTTTGGTGGTGTGTGACCAGGCTGTGGATTATATATCTTTTGTGGCAAGATAATGAGTCCGTAAATTAGCAGGTAGGAGGTGAAGGGATAGTAAGGATGTATTATTTTTAGGAGATTGTTTTCCATCTGTACATGCATGCAAGACATGACTGTAAATGTTATAATTCTGTGCAATTAATTCTAACAACATTGTAATCTTTTTCCCCCCACTCATTTAGAAAAGCATACTCGTTTCTTGCCCTCATGAAAATGTTTCCACAAAATTTTTGGCACCATACACAAGCTTTTGCAGAATTCATCAAAAAAGCGTAAGTAATCTTGCTGAGTAATTAGAGATGCATGGAGCAGAATGTTAATAACATTCTTTATCTGTCTGCAATTGTTGCAGACCAGTGAAGCAAATGGAGTGCTACGTGCCTTTCCATAGAAACTTAGCAACAAACTAGTCTAATCAGGTTGGAATTAAGTTAGTATTTCCACTTTCTATCTTTAAACTTGGTCTCTCCAGTTCATTAAAGGAGTGGTGTATGAAAACAATCCAAAGTAAATTCTGCAATCCTTTGGGAAGCTTAAAATAGAGATCCTTTTAGTTACATGGAAGAATAGGGTGCTGTTGCATTTTACTGCCTTTTTTGTTTTTTGGGTCACCTGTAAATTTAATCGATTTGTAGTTAAATTCCATCCAACAGCCCCCCAAAATACATGAAGCAGTCACATATGATGCAGAGAGGCACTTGGTTTTCTTGGTAAAAGGCTCTGGAATCCTTGGTCCCTGGAATCCTTCTCGAGATCCAGTTCTACTGTGACAGCTACAAGGAACTGACCAGCTATAATAAAAAAAAGGGGGGGGGGGAACTTTCCAGTGACGTAGAACCATCAGATTTTCACTTTCTTTATTGTTACATTATTTGAGTTTTGTTGCATATTAATGTAATGTCATCAGGGCAGGGACCATATTTTCCTGTACGCTTGTTTGTACAGTGCTTAGCACAAAGGGGCTCTGGTCCTAACAGCGGCCTCTGAGTACAACTACAGTACCTATAATAAATCATAGGAAAGCATTGCTCTTTGACAACTGGGTGCTTCACCGCTTTGACAGGAGCGGTTCTGTGGATCAGCAGAGTGGATCTACTGCAATAATTCATGAAGTAACTACATCAACGGCACTACATTCACCCTACACGAGGACCATGCTACTCCATATCCCTTCTTTCAATAACTGGGCTCCAAAAATATCACTTTTGGCCCACTTTCCCAGGGGGGCAGCATGGTCTAGTGGTTAAAGGACAAGACTGAATCAGGCAACAAGCATTTGTTTTTTACTGGGCCACAGTTCCTGTGTGACCATGGGGAAAGTCACTTCACCTCGGTGCCTTGTTGTGTGTCAGTAAAAGGGGAGATTGAGATGCTTTATTTGTTGTTCTAGTAGCACTCAGAGACCCCAGTGAGAACAGGGGCCCAATGTGACAGGTCCCGTACAAACATACGGGGTGACCTGGAACCTGCCCAAAATGTGGGAAGGATGCCTTTCTCCCACAGTCTCCTCTGGCTGGCTCTTGTTTTCTCTTTTCCTCTATCCTGCACTTTAACTACAGTCTCTGCTCCCTCCAGTCCCCCAGCAGGTTCCACCATAAAGGGGAAAAATTGGTGAATTACATCAGAAATCATTACAACACTAGAGAGTGTGACAGGCTGGGCAAGGGGACTAGTAATGGTATGGAACCCTTCAACTCCAGGTCTCTAATTCAAGTCCAGACCAAGTTTGTCATGGCAAAGCGGCTGAACTGGTGGCTGTTTGTCCTAGAGGAAGTGAACTTGGCCTTTCTAATATCCGTGGTGTGACCGCTGTACTTAATCCCCTTGTTGGCAGACTCAGCAGAGAGGCTAGGGTTGAATGGTTTATGAATAATGAGTTACTTTCACCCCTTAAAGGGTACCCTCCTGTTCCGGGGCGAGGCATGAAGGCGGGGCAGTGTGGGCAAGGTCACACTACTGCTGCCTGTACTGTGTCTGCTTTGTGGATAAACAAAGGACTCCTCACTTTCCTGGGCTTTTAGTCCAGCTCCTTGCCCCAGCTTTGTTCTTTATTTAAACATAATTCTTATTTTTGTGGGATTTTGTGCTTTTTCATTTGCTCCTCCCCCTCCTCTACTCCCATATAGTACCTGCACCTCCCTGTTCTGCATTCTCTATTTTGGGGAGCTGCTCACATTCTTAAGTGACGCAGCAAAGCTGAATTTGATCTGGGACTTTCGTTTTGGCATTGGAAGGGAGCACATGGCTGGGAAAATCAGCCTTCGATTTGGCTGATTTTATAACTCTACCTAAAGCTTACCCAAAGAAACTAAAAAACGTGTGTATCCCAAACGAAACCTGTTCTGCCGCAGAAGGGAGAAGAGCAGAAACTTGTCAAGTCTGCGAGGGACTTGGCTATGCAGATCTAACTTACTTGTGAGGTGCTTAGATAGTGTGGTAATGGGTGCTATAGAAAATGCTATAGTAGATGCTGAAAAATAAATGTGTTGTGTCTTTGTAAAAACACATCTTGATGCACAGTATGTTTGGGGAAAGTGGCATTTTCACATCTCTACAACTACACCTCTACCCCAATATAACGCTGTCCTCGGGAGTCAAAAAAATCTTACCGCGTTATATCGAACTTGCTTTGATCCGCCGGAGTGCGCATCCCCATCCCCCCAGAGCACTGCTTTACTGTGTTATATCCGAATTTGTGTTATATCGGGTCACATTATATCGGGGTAGAGGTGTATGTATTAAAAGAAAGTGAGGTTGTGTTAAGAGAAAGTCAGATTAGTAATGTCAGCTACAGAAGCAGAGGGGAATGGCTTTTCCTGATTTCCATGAATACATAAGTGTCTCCAGAAGCTGCAGGAATGCGGAAGTGCCGTTTTCAAAGTTCGTACCACAGAGAAAAGCAAACAGTCTGCAGCTTGCTTTGAGTGAATAAATGAATGAGCGGGGGGCCGGGAGTTTGGAACTTGCAAAATAGAGAGCTGACATGCTCCAAAAAGCACACTCTCTCCCCCCCACACTCCCTGTCACACTCCACCCCACCCCATTTTGAAAAGCACATTGCAGCCACATGAATGCTGGGATAGCTGCCCATAATGCACCGGTCCCAACACAGCTGCAAATGTTGCAAGTGTGGCCACACCACTGCGCTGTCAGCTGTCAGCGTGGACAGAGTGCAGCGCTTTTCCCTCCTCAGCTGTACGAAGACAGGTTTCCCTCACAGCGCTGTACAGCTGCAAGCGTAGCCAAGGCCTGAAGTGATTTGACTTGTGCTTTCACTGAATAGCCCCAGCCAGCTATGTGAATTTTAAATAGTTTTAAACACAAAAGCAATCCACCAATTCACATTTTTGTTTAAAATGGGTAATGGAGTCCTGCGGATCTGCAGCCATGTCACCCCTAGCTGTGATCTTGCTTGTCAGAACTCATGAGCTAAACAGAGTTTGTCCTGGTCATTGCTTGGATAGGAAACCAGGGAAAACATGTGGTGGCAAATCATTAGGTGGCATTCTTCATTCTGAGTTGGTATTGAACTGATGCCTCAGTATGATGCCACTAGATAAGTTTTTATTTTAGATAAGACATAAAACCTGAGTGCTGACCACTTGTTAGTAGTAAGGATCCCATATTCTTTTCTATTAGAGTAAGGCCTTAGCTCCAGCATCCTATTAGAGTTCCAATTTGAGTAAAAAGCAACAGAGGGTCCTGTGGCACCTTTAAGACTAACAGAAGTATTGGGAGCATAAGCTTTCGTGGGTAAGAACCTCACTTCTTCTTGCATCTGAAGAAGTGAGGTTCTTACCCACGAAAGCTTATGCTCTCAATACTTCTGTTAGTCTTAAAGGTGCCACAGGACCCTCTGTTGCTTTTTACAGATTCAGACTAACACGGCTACCCCTCTGATACTTGACACCAATTTGAGTAATTATGTTCTGTTTTCCTTCAGCTGAAGACTATTCTTAGTTTTGTCCTTAACTGTTCACTGTTGCTACGATCTGTTACCCAGCTGTCACATTCCACCCCAGGAGTAGCTGTACTTTATCAGTGGGTGAAGTGATATGATTACACAATGCGTTACAAAACTACGTCATCCACAACTAAAATGCAGCCCCCTTCAGATTAGAAGAAGTCTATTTACCAGATCACAGCAATGATGCACAATATTTTGGGGGAAAGACAAATTGGTGCAAGGATATAAGGCAAATGTTTGCTGTTACAAAAAGTGGTAAATTGTGTGGCAGTCAGTTTATCTACTTAATGAGGATGAAGTCAGCCCTACTAGAATTCAAGGCTGTGGCTGCTGGGTGTCTGAGTATTTCAAACCTGATGTTTTGCAGGTTTGGATCTGTTTTCCTATGCTCGCAAACTCAATGCCCTTTCATGGCACTGGGAGTTAAGCAGAAGAGGCTACACTTAGGTACCATATTGTGTAAGGAAGGGAATATGGTCTAGTAATTAGAGCAAGGGACTGCGTCAGGATTCTAGTCTAAGCTCTGCTACTGACTGTGTTGTTTTGGGCCAGTTGTGTAACCTCTTTACTTCAGTTTCTTATTTGCAAAAAGGGGTTTATGCCTACAGTGTAGAAAAATCCTGGCCCCTGTTCACCCCAAGCTAACCCAAAACTTGGTCTGGCCAATTGAAATGTAATTATTGCTATCCCTCCATGCTGCTGACCTGCCCTTCAAAATCCACTCCATCTCCTTGCCCATGCAGAACTCTGAGCTGAGCCAGAGAAAAAAATTAGCAAAGTCTCTGCTTGTAAATGCCACCAAATTGTAAGAAATTGAGGTGGTTCAAGTCAGATAATCCAGTTGGTCAACATGTCTGAATCCTGGGTTCAGGTCAGATCATACCAGCAGCTTGTCCTTGAGGGAGAGACCTAGAAGATCTGTATAATACACCTTAATCAGGAAACACTCATTTTAGCTACCTATTCCCTTCTGTCAAGCTCCCTTCCCCCTCCAAAAGGGAGACAACCCCCCCCTTTTTTTTGTTAGACTAAATGAGAAAGCCAAGACCTTCCTAAGCATATTCGTAACATTTATTAACGAGAGCCTCCTAACATCTGTGAGGCCAATGTCTGTAAAAGGTCTTGAGGTCTTCAAATGAAAGGTGCTTTGTATGTGGAGAGTATTATCAGACCAGAATCGTTCAGCTATTCATGTGAAGTGATTGACTATGATTGCTCAGTTGCTATGGTGAAATCTGCAATATCTATCTCTATATAGGTGTTAATACTGAATGCTTTGGTTAGCAGGTCTCCTTCAGTGCAAAATTCCCTTGCGGGAGTGAGCAAAATAAGCATGTGTTTGCAGGGTCACGTAAAATGCTCATACTGTTTGGTGCTGTCTTTCCAAACAGATAATCTGCATTGATATTTCCAGTGGCGGGGGCCTTGGCGTATCTTCCAGCACTGATGGAACCATGAAAATCTGGCAGGCGGCTAATGGAGAAATAAGAGTAAGAACTTTGGCTCTATCTTTGGGTTCTTCTATGTTTTTTTGGTCTCAAGTTCATAGATTCTAGTGTCCTGCTTTGGCTCCTAACTAATGGTGACTGTGCACTGAGGTCCAGTGTGGTTACGGTGTTGTCCTTTGAGTGAGACATTAGCATAAATTTCACTTCTGCGGTCAAAGATCTATTAGATTGTGGCATAATCTCCCAAGGGAAGTGATGCTCAGAGGCCATGGTGATGAGTCCCAATATTAGAACATGGAGGGATAGTTAGAAGTGATGGTAGCTACGGTGCAGTTGTTCACTGTCTGCTTCTGAACTTAGCCAATTTTCTACAGTGGGATATGTTCATGGGGGATTTGACCATGTCCACGATTTAGGTAGAAACACTCTGCTTTCCTAGTACCGAATAACATAATACAGGATGGCATCAGGGTGATAACAGTGGAACTAGCACACAGTTCTTTGTTTTTCCAGAGACTGTTGGAAGGCCATGTGTATGATGTGAATTGTTGCAGGTTTTTCCCGTCGGGCCTTGTGGTTCTGAGTGGGGGAATGGATGCCCAGCTAAAGATCTGGTCAGCAGAAGATGCCAGCTGCGTAGTAACGTTTAAAGGTCACAAAGGAGGTACACAAACTAGCCTTTAAAATGCTTAATTTGCTGCCTGTATAATTACATCACACCAGAGGGCTAAAGTTCAAGCATCAACCTATTACATTTTTGTGCTGTGCATTAACATTAGATGCTTCAGACTCCAAGCATTTGTATATAAAACACAGACAAAAACGGCTGCTATTCTAAACACCTGAAGTTGTTCATGATGCATTTCAGGTTCTGAATCTGTATAATAGGGAAAAGAAGGGAGAACAGCACAATAGTCTGCTCGGAGTTGTGAACATGGAGTTAGGATAGCATTTTATTCCTCCTCTGTACAGTTGACAGTCGAACTCCTTGTTATCCTAAATAGCCTCGAATCCCTGATTATATGCATTACGCTGAAAATTCCTTCCATTATAAATGCTTATTCAGCATTAATCAAGACATTCAGATAATAAAGGTTGTACCACCATTGCTTCAGATGATATTTTTCAAATGTCCAGCAATGTTGTAGGTGCCTCATAAAACAAGTAAAGACACTGTTCATGCCTCAGAGTACGAAGTCTGTTTGTCATGCTGAATTTAGGGGACGGTCATTACCTGACAAGAGGGCAGGGGATAGGAATGGCATAATAAAAACACCACCGTGAGCCGCGGTAGCTATGTGGGTGGGAGAAGCTCTCCCGCCGACATAGCGCTGTGCACACTAGCGCTTATGTCGGTGTAACTTATGTCACTCAGCGGGCTGGTTTATTCATGCCTCCGAGTGACTTAAATTAGGCTGACACAAGCTGCAGTGTATACATAGCCTAAGTGGCATCTATCTGTCCAAATACTTGAGCAAAATGTTAATGCAGTATCTTTCTAGTCTCCTGCAGTGAGCCTACCGTAATTTTCTAGTTTCCTGCAGTGAGCCTACCATAATTTTCACTTGACCTTTTTGTGTATTTTTAAAACGTGCAAAAGGCTTTGCAGATGTATTGCAACAATATTGTAAATTAATCTGACAGGAAATGTAGCAGAGCTGCAGTGAGAGGAAATCTAGCAGACTTCTGTTGTCTCCAAAATTGACTTCATCCATTGTGTGCATAATTGGATCGCAAGCAATCTCAGCAGCTGCAGTCAGCTAGAATAATTAAATTTGGTTTTGTCTGGTTGCAGTTGACTTTTGTTTGAAAAATAGTCCTGGCATTTGAACTTGCTGCCTTTGAACATTGCTTCTGTATGCGGACAGTTAATTAAATCTTGTAACTATTCAAATATACCTCTTTAAATGTTAGAAACAACAGTGATCTAAAATTGTAAGGGAACATGCTTTCCATGTTGCTGTATCTGGAATAAACAGGTATCACTAACCTGTCCAAATTCATGATGGGGTTATCTAGCTCAGGGGCCAAATTCAGTTCTGGTGTGAGCAGATGTAACTCCAGTGGGATTTCACCCAAACGGCCTACTGCCTGTGAGATTCTGGTGCATGCTTTCCAGCTTTTTAAAGCAAGATAGGTGCCTTTTCCAACCTTGCTGTAACTTCCTCGCTTCTACCCTTCTGAGAGGTTTCTTTGCTTTGGTGTAGGTATCCTGGACACAGCCATTGTGGATCGGGGAAGAAATGTCATTTCCAGTTCTAGAGATGGCACTGCCCGCCTCTGGGATTGTGGAAAATCTGCTTGCCTAGGCGTTGTTGCAGATTGTGGTTCTCCTGTGAATGGCATTGCTCTGGGCGTTGCTGACAATACAATAAATCTGGGCTCACCTGAAAATGCACCTAGTAAGTAATATATAGAGGTTTTCTTTTTCCCTTAAAAAGCTGTACAGTTCAGACGTGCCATGTGCAGACTCTAAGGAAAATACGTAACTACTGTTATGAGAGGGGAATCCTTCATCGCTTGGGCAGCGGTCTCATCTGACAGCATAAACTCAAGAGGAAGGGAAGCGGGCCATCAGGGTTGCTCACTGGAGTCCTGAGAGAAGCTGACGAATACAGTTCCTTTTTAGAGGATGATATAGACTAAAAGGTGTAGCCAATTATTTGACTACACTCCTAGTTCATTCTTAAAAATGTTTGAGACCAAATAACTGAACGTAGCCAAATTTATTGTCTAAAGACAAAGCAGTACAGTACAAAAAGCAAACATACATACCCTCCTTCTGGGAAGCAATTCTTATCTCGCAGCATGGTTACCCTACACTGGATGATTACCTGTTCCGTTCCATTCCCTCTGAAGCACCTGGCATTGACCACTGTCGGAAGACAGGATACTGGGCTAGATGGACCTTTGATCTGATCCAGTATGGTCTTTGTTTATACAGAAGCTGTGCTTCAAAGACAGGCGTTTCAGCTAGTAGTATTTCTAGTATGATTTTACAAGTTACAAAAGTCTGTACTAAAATCCAGCCCACCAGTTCGTAACAGTTGTTGTTTTGTTCTATACTTTTCTTATCTCTGTTCTAGATAATGTTTTCACCCCTCAGCTCAGAGAGAGCCTAAAATCCAGCCCACCAGTTCGTAACAGTTGTTGTTTTGTTCTATACTTTTCTTATCTCTGTTCTAGATAATGTTTTCACCCCTCAGCTCAGAGAGAGCCAAGAAACATCCCAGCCTGTGCTAGGACACACCGTTCATATATCTTAGCTTTGACAGGCTTCCCATTTTCTAGTGCCAAAGCTGAGTTCAGCTTTGCAAAGTGTAGTGGGATTTTTGACATGGATGAACTGAACTGTAGGGAGAGCGTAATACGTTTAGTTAACATAATTTCCCAACACTTATTTATTTGTGTGTGTATATCTATATATCTGTAACATGTATTATATTCATACTATGTGCATAATACTCGTTAATGTGGTTTATATTACATCTAACATTAATGTATTGGCTAAAATTAGCAGGAGACTCCATTGGCTCTAGGATCTGTGTGATTATTGGTCCACACTGCCATTCTTGTTGTTTAGAGGTATGCTTCTGCTCCACAGGGAGCTTTGGCATGGGTTTCAGCAGGAGTAAGATTAGGCCCTATATAATTGAGGCCTTTGGAAATGAGTATTTTGTCTGTTGGTACATGAATCTCCTTGCTTTTCCCTCCCTAGTTAAAAGGGTGTTTTCTTCCCCTTTCCCACCCCAAAAGCATCAGACATTTTGCCAAACCAAGTACTGGTCTCAACCTCAAGGGACCTTCTGGATTTCCATGTAGAAAGAGGTACGTCCTATGAGCGTCTGGTAGAGATTTTGGTACCATCAACATAAGCCTCCCCAGTTCTGTTTCTAAGATGCCTTGCAATACTGCCAATAATGTTAACAATTAGAATTTTAACAGGTGAACGAGAAATTGGGACAGAAGGGAAAATCCTGCTGTTGGCTCGGGAAGACAAAAAGCTCCAAGGTGTGGGATTACAGAGCAGGCAGCCGGTAAGTATCTCATGAGACCTGTTCACTACTGTCCATTCAAAACCTCTTGGCACCTTTTGACCTATAAGGGGAGGGATAGCTCAGTGGTTTGAGCATTGGCCTGCTAAACCCAGGGTTGTAAATTCAATCCTTGAGGGGGCCACTTAGGGATGTGGGGCAAAATCAGTACTTGGTCCTGCTAGTGAAGGCAGGGGTCTGGACTCGATGACGTTTCGAGGTCCCTTCCAGTTCTATGAGATAGGTATATCTCCATATATTAAACCCGTCACAGGGTTCTTTCGTATGATAAAAAACTATGTTATAAGATGGAATGTTAACAAGCATTTGGAACTCATTTAATGTCTGTTTGCCGTACACTTTTTCTCCTGACTTCATAACATACAGGTGTGCAATGCACCAGGTAAATATTGGAGCATGCATATCGGGAGTGTGATGCATTGAAACCAATGCAGTGATTACACATTGAAATGAGGATATGTAACAAATTCCATTCAGTGTATAATCATTTATTTTTCTAAAGGAAATTAAATGCAAAAACTGCTTATAGAAGTTTGCAATTTTTAACTACAAAATTCAGAAAGTGTGGCTATTACACTTGTAAATTAAGACATAAATTTAACACTAAAGGGGCAGAAGTGTGGTAGCAGCTGTAACTTTGCATTTCCTCCCTTTCCTATGTTGTGATCTAGATTTTAATGCAGAGGTTCAAAATGGTTTTTTTATCATGTGTCTAATCCCAAAATGCTTTGCAAATTATGCATTCAGCACTGTTGAAATACAGCCTTCTCCAGGGGGGGTGGTATCACTGACAGTATAAAAGTGGAAGGGCAGGGGTGTGGAATTTTTGCCAAGGACCCCAGGGCAAATCTAGTTTTACAAAAAGCACAATGGAATTCTTAATGTCCACACACATTTTCCCTTGGATTTTAAGGCCTCCCCTTTCAACTGCCTGGTGATGTTTGGTTTTATGTTGTAATACTAGAAAAATGCCTTTAATGGCTTAAGAAAGAAAAACATGGGTACAATCTCTCTAAAAATGGTGGTTCTGTTTGAAAGCCCAGTGTAAAATCAGCCTAGCATAATCTTGTTAATTTGCATCCATCTCTTACATTTCCTAAAAAAAATCCTTCATAGAAGTACAGTCTCCGGTATTGGGACAGGTGTTTGCCTTACACAGTACAGGTTCCTTTCTTTTATGGTATCTCCTGTACACACTTTTCCAAAACATGGGCCAGATTTAAATCCTCTTATAAAATTTAAATAGAGGACAGAGACTGAAGAGGTAGAAACACGGGAGAACCATCTGAGTTTGGAAAAGTAATGGAGAGATGGCAAACGCTGCATTGGAGAAGACTCTTCCACCAACTCTGACACAGTTGTGCCTGAAACAGAGGGAGGTTGCTGCAAGATTAGCAGGGAGAGGAGAGATTTCTAGACCCTGCAAGGAAGGCTGGAGGAAGACCATGGGGGTATTATATGCCCAGTATTCTCCCTGCTGTCTCTGTATGATGTGCTACCTTCTCTCTCCAGGGGAACCCCAGCAGTATTAACTACATATATTGCCAATGCTAGTATAACAGGATCATTCCTGGAGGCTTTCTTTGCATTATTGCTTCTGGATGTCTTGGGATGAAGCAAAGAGCTGTTAGCCCCATGTCGCATCTGACAGGTTGCATATAATTGTCTGTGATAACTCATGGAAGTGACCATATCCATGACTTCCTAAATAAATCACTCATTCCCTTTTCCCTGGGACGTCTATTAAGAATAAAGCTGCTGGGTTTTGTCTTTCACACTGCCTGTGAATAAACTGATATTTAAAGTCTTCTCTCCTTTCATTCCCAGGTGTTTCTCTTTGTTGGATCCGATGCATTTAACTGCTGTACCTTCCTCTCAAGCATCTATCTCCTAGCAGGGACTCAGGATGGAAATATATATCAGCTGGATGTGAGAAATACAAAGTGAGTGGCAGGTGTGGTGGAGTGTTTAAAGCAGTGAATTCAGTGTTGGTGAAAGGAACTAAATTGGCAGCCGTGGTGACTGTAGAGCAGGTACAGCACAAGCGCCAGTAGTGCCGATATCCCTGGGATGCTGGCTCCTATAGTTAGCCACAGATCAGGCGTATCAGAGTCAGTTACTGTTCAGTCTTTTTCTTAGTGCACTATCTCTGTGCTTCAGGCCTGATCTGAAGGGACTCCTGCTAGAAGTGAGAGAACAACTCGATCTCTCTGGCCTATTCAGCCCTTGGTATCTCTACAGAGATGACCAATGAGGATGCCACGTGTGTTTGTGGTGGTTTTGTTGTAGACTCTCTTCCACTAGGAATTGGACTGAGACTACAATATGGATTCATTTTATATAGACTGCTGAGATACTGAAGAATGGAATTTGTCTTGCTTTATGTAGATTTTGGTTTTATGCTGAGTGTGCGCCCCTCCAAAGATCTGGATACTCTTGACATACACTTAAAATCACAATAATGTAGGAGTTAAATGTAGAACAGTTCAAAGCAGCAGCACTTCTTCCTACCACATCATTTTATCGGCTGTCATGCAACCAGTGCAGCTTTAAACGGCTTCCACCAGACGGAAATCCCATCCCCCATTGCCTCCGACAATGAGCTTAGATATAACACGCCTTATAAGTGGTGCATTCTGCTTGCAATATGATTCTCCCGTTCCAATTTTTCAATTGATCTGCCCACTGTCAAGTGTTTCCTTTTTCTGAAAGCTCTTAGTCAAGCTCGTACATTCAGTGCAATGATTAACTTTGTTTATATTCGTGCCAAATGCACATTCCAATTGGGAGGTTGTCAAGATGATACCTTCGGATGAAGACACGACAGAATTTAGCATTCCATGTCTGAAAAATTCCTTTTCTGTTATTGGAAAGTCTCCAAGCTTTCATCTATTTCATTAAGGATAATCTCTTTAAATTCTGCATGGAGGGAATCCTGGTGCTTGCCTACAAACGAACTAGCATTTAGATCCCTTTATATCTTCTGGAATTGCCTCTGGAGGAATCATTGAGGGTGGGAGGGATAGCTCAGTGGTTTGAGCATTGGCCTGCTAAACCCAGTGTTGAGAGTTCAGTCCTTGAGGGGGCCACTTAAGGATCTGGGGCAAAATCAGTACTTGGTCCTGCTAGTGAAGGCAGGGGGCTGGACTCGATGACCCTTGAGGGTCCCTTCCAGTTCTAGGAGATAGGTATATCTCCTTATATTATTATTACATTGCCCTGATCTAGCCACTGAAGGATAAAATATTGAGTTTTGCAGACTGGATGTGTCGCTATCTTTCCAGTTTTATCTCTTGTCCATGGTGACTAACCACCAGCTTTCCAATCTCACTCTGGATCATTCATGTGACCCTAATGGTTGTCTGATACATTTTTAATCACTTTCTTCTCTGTTCTGTTTGCTTGTTCTTTATTATGTTGCATATGGGAGGTGTCCTGACAGTTGGGCCTATAACTTTTTGCCTGTTTGGGAATTAACCATGAAAAATAGGTCAAGTTATCTTTAGTAAAGAATGTTATAAACAGGTGCAAGAAAACCAGACACAAAACTGAATTAGTCCAACAAAAAAGCCTACTGATCTAGCTCAAGGACTGTGTTGAAGTCAGGTTTGTAAACAAGAAAATGTGGGTCCTCAAATTAATGAACCAAAATTGGTGTGTCAAAAACTAGGCCTAATTGATGGACAAAATGAGGGGTTGGGCTGTTCCACCCGCCGCTCCCTTTCTGGGTGCTTGAAGAAAGAAACTTTTTTGGGGAAAAGAGAGAACAGAGGCTACTGAAGCATCATGGGTGCCACCATTTCCTGGGGCCCTGGGTCTTTGTCACGCTAACCCTGAGAGATGTCCTGACCAGACTGAGCCAGAGAGAGGGACCCAGATGACCATCACTATCACCATCAGCTCCAGCTGAATCCCAGACATCACATGGGATGAAATGGGATCAGAGTTTAACAACAACACTTCCAGCCCATCTCAACTAAAGTTTCTTTTCGCCAAAGGACAGGTATTGCCCTCTTTGATATCATCTAAGAGACTGTCAAACACAAGGAGTTTTCCTTCTAAAAACTCTTTCCAGCTAAAGAGAGAGGGAACCAGGGATGTTATTAAAATCAGTCTTATATAATACTTTACTTTTCAAATGCTTTGACTGTGTTTTCCTTCTTTTCTTTATCTTTATTAAGAGGTTAAAAGGATATTAATGGTGTGTTTGCCCTGGTGCTAAGAAAGCCGAGGTCTATACCGAGCCTTGTTTAACACTGTTTAATGTTAAACAGTGACCGGGTTATGTTAACAACTTTGGCCCATATATGCCATCTAAATTAATATAAAAGTGTGGTCCTTGATTATAATACTTGGACCTTGTTTTTGCTGGTTTTTCTAGGGCTCCAGTTCAGATCATTCATCGATCAGGAGCACCAGTGCTTTGTCTGCTCCCTTATAGAGATGGATTTATTGCCAGCCAAGGTAATACAAGAGTTACTGAGGCAACAGTGTTTACTTTGCAATGTGGTTACCTTAATTGTCATCTTCGTAAGACACTTTTGCACATTTCTTGCAGTGTGTGGACACGTTAGTTTCTGCTTGCGGTCCCCTGAAGCAGAGAAGAACTGTTAAAGGCATTTTTATAAAACAAGGGCCTGATTCTCCGCTGCCTTGCTCCTCTTGGAGTCTCTTACGGCTCTGCAAAATGCTACTGTTCTGTGTTGGGAGCGTTTCCCACCCACTTTGCAGAGGTATAAATCTATACCAGGCTGTTCAGAAGCAGGCCCCCAGTGAATTAAGAGGATGTGATGAGTATGTTCTGACCAAAGACCAGAGCTTTTAGATCGTATCTATTTTTTTTAACCTCTTGACGTGTTTCCAGTCTGGTGCTGGAGAGGAGCTTCCAAAGGGCTAGCTGGAGTTGCTCTTGTCTCTCCTCTTGGATATGTTCACATCCCTCCATATGATCACCCAGTGTCTCACTGT
Organism: Chrysemys picta bellii; assembly: GCF_011386835.1. NCBI lineage: Eukaryota > Metazoa > Chordata > Testudines > Emydidae > Chrysemys > Chrysemys picta. The sequence goes on from NC_088791.1 coordinate 343,468,836, forward strand.
GATCATGCAGCTCTGCTTTCTCTGTGAATTCCTGGGTTGTTGTGCAGGGTGATAGCTGGCTGTCCAAGTGACATTTTGGGTCCGTGTACACAGGAGTTGGAGACGTAATTTCCAGCTCGAGGAGATAGACCTGCACTAGCTTACTAGAAATAGGAGTGTAGCTGCAGGGGGGCGAGCGGTGGGATCATAATCAGGTGGCTAATCCCTCCCGCTGTTCACATCCCCATGGCTACGCTTCTGTTTTTAGTGCACTAGCTCGATCAGAGCTACCATGGACATATCTGCTCGAGCTGGAAATTACACCCTTAGAGAACATGTCCACAGCAAATGGATGACAAGTGACATAATGGGAACAATGTTAATCAGTGTTTCATTAACTTCCTAACATTTCATGTTCTTCTGTCATCATTCCCCATTGGTCTCCCAAAACAACTCTTCCATGAGGTACCCCAATCTTCCGAGGGTCTGTCTGGCCAAACTGCCAGCCCACAACCCCTATTCAAAGGACTCTGTTGGCTTTGTGTAACAAGTGCAGTTCTTCTTCATTCTTATGATTTAAAGCAAGGGTAGGCAACCTATGGCATGCGTGCCAAAGGTGGCACGGGAGCTGATTTTCAGTGGCACTCTCACTGCCTGGGTCCTAGCCACCGGTCCGGGAGGCTCTGCATTTTAATTTAATTTTAAATGAAGCTTCTTAAACATTTAAAAAAAATCTTATTTACTTTACATACAACAGTAGTTTAGTTATATATTATAGACTTATAGAAAGAGACCTTCTAAAAACGTTAAAATGTATTACTTTAATTTGAGTGAATCAATGAAGACTCGGCACACCACTTCTGAAAGCTTGCCGACCCCTGATTTAAAGCAATGATGGGGCTCTGATAGAAAACGGTTCCTGTATATGCCAATCTGCATCAGTTTGTAGTTGTGAGAATGTCTTATCTTGCAAGCAGTTCTATGTTCCTTATGTGTTTCGTTTTTCATCTAGGTGATGGAACCTGCTTTATTATTCAGCAAGATCTTGATCACGTAATTGACCTCACAGAAGCAGACTGTGACCCTGTATACAAGGTAATGGCTAAGTCTACTTACTATTGGCCTGAGTACCAGCGAGGGGGAATAAAGGTGCCACTCTGCAATGGCTGCCATTGTCTGGTGATTTGGCAACCAGCAGAGCTGGCACCTTTTTGAGAAGTGAATTTTTAAATTTACTTTTTTTACTTGAATAATAACACTTTACACAAACAAATCCTCATGTCATCTGTCTGAGGAACAGTAGCGTAATTTCTCCCCTCAGATGGGGAACTGAGGCAGAGAGGTTAAGTAACTTGTTCATTGTCAGAGAGAGCTCTGATTAGAACTCAGGGGCTCCTACCTCAGCATTCAGGCGTGTCTATTTAGAAAAGTGACTAATGCAAAAATGGCACAGTTCTTACCCAGCTGAGCTGCCCACTGTGCATATTCCGAATCACATCTGTTGATTTCAGAAATCAGAGTAAGTTTTTGCTACTCTATTCCCATAAACCCTGCTGAGTCAACACAGCTCTGGGGGAGAGGCACTAGGTTAGGATCCAGCTCCGTACAGCCACAGTGTTGAGGATGATGCTTAGCGCTCCTTGTAACCAGGTTCCAGTTGCAAAGCAGGGCTGTCAAGTGATTAAAAAAATTAATCGCTCAATTAATCGCACTGTTAAGCAATAATAGGTTACCATTTATTTAAATATTTTTGGATGTTTTTCTCCATTTTCAAATATATTGATTTCAGTTACAACACAGAATACAAAGTGTACAGTGCCCACTTTATATTTATTTTTGACTACAGATATTTGCACTGTAAAAAACAAAAGAAATAGTATTTCAATTCACCTACTACAAGTAGTGTAGTGCAATCTCTATCATGAAAGTTGAACTTACAAATGTAGAATTATGTACAAAAAAATAACTGCATTCAAAAATAAAACAATGTCAAACTTTAGAGCCTTCAAGTCCACTCAGTCCTACTTCTTGTTCAGCCAGTCGCTCAGAAAAACCAGTAATGCTGCCTGCTTCTTCTTCAGAGTGTCACCTGAAAGTGAGATCAGGTGTTTGCATGGCATTGTTGTAGCCAGCGTCGCAAGATATTTACATGCCAGATACACTAAAGATTCATATGTTCCTTCATGCTTCAACCACCATTCCGGAGGACGTGTCCGTGCTGATGATGGGTTCTGCTCGATAACAATACAAAGCAGTGCAGACCGACATGTTCATTTTCATCATCTGAGTCAGATGCTACCAGCAGAAGGTTGATTTTCTTTTTTGGTGATTTGGGTTCTGAAGTTTCCGCATCAGAGTGTTGCTCTTTTAAGACTTCTGAAAGCATGCTCCACACCTCGACCCTCTCAGATTTTGGAAGGCACTTCAGATTCTTAAACTTTGGGTCGAGTGCTGTAGCCATCTTTAGAAATCTCGCATTGGTACCTGTGACGAACTGGAAATGTTCTTAATGTTTTCTCTGAATACTGTGTGGGTGCCTCAGTTTCCCCTATGCAGTTCTTAAGTATCTAGGTGGTGGGATAAGGGTGTATAGTTGCTGCAGAGCAAAGGGCCAGTGTGCATAAATGTCCAACACTCTGTCTCCTAGCAGCTGATGGCCTGGGCCCCTCCTCTGCAAGGTACCAACTAAAGGTGTTGAAAACAAAAAGATCAGGTAACCTTCTGGCCCAGGAAAAAAACAAAGGCCAGAAAGAAGGGGCTGGAGGGGTTTTTCAGTTTGGAGCTGGCTGGGGACTAGGAGTGAGGGCAGACGGGGGTATCTGGCTTGCTGGGCCCCAAAATTGACCCGGCAAAGGGGTCCCGTTCGCTGAACCAACAAGCCCTGTTTTAAACCATGTTCCTGTCATCTAATAAACCTCTGTTTTACTGGCTGGCTAAGAGTCACGTCTGACTGCGAAGTAGGAGTGCGTACAGGACCTCTGGCTTCCCCAGAACCCCGCCTGGGCGGACTCGCTGTGGGAAGCACACGGAGGGGCATATGCTAAATGCTCCCAGGAAAAACCCAAAAGGTAAAGCCGTGTAAGCTTCTTGCCCTAAAAACAGTCTGCTCTATGGAAGAGGAGGCTCTCCAAAGTCCTAACTGGCTTTGTGGGGAGCAGTTCCAAAGCATTGCCTGGGAACTCCGTAACAGTACCTTCTTTGCATTTTATCAGATCTGCAGCGAAAGTGTTCTTAAAATGAACAACATGTGCTGAGTCATCATCTGAGACTGCTATAACATAAAATATATGGCAGAATGCAGGTAAAATAGAGCCGGAAACATACAATTCTTCCGCAAGGAGTTCAGTCACAATTTTAATTAATGCATTCTTTTTTTAACGAGCGTCATCAGAATGGAAGCATGTCCTCTAGAATGGTGGCCGAAGCATGAAGGGGCATATTAATGTTTATCTCATCTAGCACCTAAACACCTTGCATTGCTGGCTACAAAAGTTCCATGCGAACACCTGTTCTCACTTTCTGGTGACATTGTAAATAAGGAGCAGGCAGCATTATCTCCTGTAAATGTAAACAAACTAGTTTGTCTTAAGTATCAGAGGGGTAGCCGTGTTCGTCTGAATCTGTAAAAAGCAACAGAGGGTCCTGTGGCACCTTTGAGACTAACAGAAGTATAGGGAGCATAGGCTTTCGTGGGTAAGAACCTCACTTCTACAGATGCATCTGAAGAAGTGAGGTTCTTACCCACGAAAGCTTATGCTCCCTATACTTCTGTTAGTCTCAAAGGTGCCACAGGACCCTAGTTTGTCTTAGTGATTGGCTGAACGAGAAGTAGGACTGAGTAGACTTGTAGGCTCTAAAGTTTTGCATTGTTTTATTTTTTGAGTGCAGTTATGTAACAAAAAATCTACATTTGTAAGTTGCACTTTCACGATAAAGAAATTGCATTACAGTACTTCTATGAGGTGACTTGAAAAATACTGGGTTTTGTTTATCATTTTTACAGTACAAATATTTGTAATCAAAAATAATATAAAGTGAGCAGTGTACATTTTGTACTCTGTGTTGTAATTGAAATCAATAATTTGGAAATGTATAAAAACATCCAAAATATTTAATAAATTTCAATTGGTATTCTGTTGTTTAACAGTGCGATTAAAACTCTGATTAATCACAATTAGTTTTTTTAATCACGATTAATTTTTTTGAGTTAATCGCATGAGTTAACTGCAATTAATTGACAGTCCTATTGCAAGTCATATCTTGCCATCCGTTCCAACAGTATACCCCACTGAAGGCAGCGTAGGCCAGCATACCCGAGGGCAGAGTTTGGCCTGCAGACTTTTAACTGGTGGTGATCCGTGAGCAAAAGAAATCCATCTTCTCTCTCAGATCTGACAGAAAAGCCCATCTTGTAAATGGAGTGTGTTTGATTGGTCATCTTTGAAACAATTTCAAAACCCCCAAAAAACCTTGTTTCTAAAAGTTGTTGCTGAATGACTATAAAGCTTTTAGCTGTCACATTATAGACCCCAAGTGCTGTTACACAGTCATCTTTATAATGGCAAATCTGAAGAAAAATGGACACCAAGAAACATGCCCAACAGTGCTTTTCAACAGGACCACCCACCATTTACTAATGTGTCGTCTTCCCTCTTCCTCCAGTTTTCCTTCAGGGAAACTGCTGCATTTTCAGCTAAGCCAGTGTTGTTCTATGGCTAGCTTAGGAGATAATACTTTTTCCGAGGGCTGCTGATTTCTTTCCTTCCCATCTCAGAAAATAAAAACATTCAAATGTTCCCATTTCTCTTCAGAGCTTTGCTGAGTTCAGAATCCACTATAATATAGCATTTGGGGAAGTACATGAGCTTCTGTCAGTAGCAAACTGCCCTGTCCATTGTGGTACCAGTAGGATTTCCAATTGTTAACACGGAGATACCAATGCAAGCAGATCCTCTTCAGAATATCCTAATGATCATGCCATTGTAATCCTTTGTGAACATCATGGGGCAATTACCCTTCAAAGAATCTCTGGCATCACCTTGAAGTCCTAACAGTCAAGGGAGAGGTTAAAGGCCATTCACTATATATTTATATTGTGGTAGCTCATAGAGATTCCAGTCAGGGATCAGGGCCCCATTGTGCTGAATGCTATCCAAACAGTTGCTGGGCGGGAGGGAGAAGTCCCTGTCTAATATGGGTATGTTTTTATTGTGAGTTGTCAAGCAGCTCCAGCTGGTCTTTCACCTTGCCAGTGGCCAATTATTGTGATTTGTAGGCCTCATGGGAGAGGGGTGTTTTAAGGATGGATTTAAGAGGAAAGAAGTTTTTCCCCACCCATATGGGGTTGCATAGGAAAAAGCACTAAGGCGCTTGTGAGAAAAGCAGATGAGGAGGATGATAATGTAAGAGGTTTTCTTTTTAAATAATATTTTCATTTCCCGCTTCTAGGTAGCTACATGGGAGAAACAAATCTATACATGCTGCAGAGATGGGATGGTGAGGAGATACCAGCTTTCTGACCTCTGACCATTTGTGGTGTGTGGGAAACAGATGAACAAAGAAACAAGGCTAAAGTCTAGCTAGGTTAGAACCTAGGCCATGTAGCACTTCCAAATAAAAGCAATGCTACCTTTCTAGGACTGTACAGTATATATGAAGTGTGTATATATAAGCTTTGAGAACATTGTTGTGATAAAATTTAAGAACAAGACTGTACATAGAATTCTTGATCTTGTGCTGCTTCTTACAACCCAAAGTTTAGACCGTTCTCTTCCAGTAAGCAGCTTATAGAAGATGTTAATGCAAGACCCTTTGTATCTGCAATATATGTACCGAACTGTTTTCAACATTCAGTGGACAATTTTGGTATTTCTAACAAGACTATGATCTTGGGCTGGAGAGACACGAGATCTGGAGGTGACCATACTGCAGAATTGATTGAAATAAAGGGATTGACTTTTGATCACCCCTTTTCTAGAGAAGTTTGTGCATTTTCAAGACAGTTAATTTAAAAGCAAAACAACTCTGTCTATGTCACATTCAACACCTCATAACCTTTCTTGTGACTCTATTCTACAATAAAAAGTGTGATTTTTTGTGAATTTAGTGAGTAGCCGTGATTTGATCTGACTAAATTTGAGATTTCAGTTTGATCTCCACATGAATGAAATACATATGTTCTTGTGCAGTTTAAAAATATATCCAGTTGTAGTTATAGCTATTGTAGTGAAGGCCACATTAAAATTCCACCAGTTTTTGTTAAATCAGTAATTACATAGCTCTTATAGTATGGTGAAAAGCATCTTTTTGCCATAGGATTTCAAATAATAGCGGCAGACTGCCATTTTCATGTAAATGTTAAGTCTAAGGGACAAATGTTCAGTCCTGTCGACTCTGATCTACCTCCACAATTTGGGTCCGGGTGTTTGTAAATTCCTGTTCTATCACGTGCTATCAAAGAGTGAACAGTGGGCTAAGATTGAGGAACTCCAGAGATCTGATGCAGCTCTGCCACTGACTCACTGTGTGACCTTGGGCAAATCCCTTTTAATCTCCCTATGCCCGGTTTCCCCATTTGTAAAAGGGGGTGATCCATAACTACCTTATAGCCAATCAAAATGGTCATAAGAATTTAGCCCACATACAAAATCTGCTTTCCCACCTTCTACTTCTCCTGAAAATCTGCTAATAAAACCCACCAGACCCAGTAGAATTGGTGATGGCTGAGTTAACCTGTGTAAAGTACTCTGAAGACAAGGAACCGTTTACTCTTAAATAAGTAACAGGGTGCATGCTGTAGTGTCAGTGAGCATTTAGGAATATAGGATTAGCTTATCAGAATGCAACAAGGCCCCATCCAATCCAGTTCCCTGTTCACCTGTAAGATTTTTGTCCTCCCTCCCTCCCTGTCATTGATATATGTGAAAATGAAATACCATACACTGCTAATGTGTATGATGGCACAGTGTGTGCTGAGTTGGGCATTGTTAGTAAATGAATGCACACCAGGAACTGTGCTCGGTGTCCTGTGGCCCCACTCCCTACTGCAAGGAATACCCCACAACGCAGCAGCCATTCACACACCCGCTTCAGTAGGCCAGGAGTTTGGGAGGGCTCATTGGTGAAGGCTCTACAGAAGAAATGGATGGGGGAAGAAGGGAAGTGAGACAAGAGAAGCAGGCCCTATGTGGAAGGGGCAGGGTGGAGGTAGGGTTGCCAGCCCTCCAGGATTGTCCTGGAGTCTCCAGGAATTCAAGATTAATTTTAAAATGAAAGACACTCATGTGATGAAACCTCCAGGAATTGGTCCAACCAACAGTGGCAACCCTGGGTGGAGGAAAGGGTGGGGGAAGGAGCGGGGTCAGAGCTGCTGGGGGGTGGGAGGGTGGAGGCCCTGGGGGTGGTTCCCAAACCATACTGAGCGAGCAGGGCTACTGCCCCAGGAGCTGAGGGATGGGCAGAGGCCTCTGTGGGTGAGGGTGGGGTCTCTTAGCCCCCTCCCCAAACACCCCCCCACTTTGGGGGCAGTGCGGGCGGGGAGAGGGCGGGACCTGTAGTCCGGAAGTGACCGCTGAGGCGGGGAAAAGAACTACAGCTCCCACAATGCCGCGCGGGGCGGCGTCCATAGCAACGGGCGAGCGGGACAGCGCGGGCCGGGCGCCATGGGGCAGGATTACTACGCGGTGCTGGAGCTCAACCGCAGCGCCAAGGACGCCGACATCAAACAAGCGTGAGCGGGGGTGGGGGGCGCGCCCGCCGGGTCCTGGGTGCCCCGAACAGCCGTGCCCTGCCCAGGGGGCACCTCCGCCAGGGGCCCGTCGGTGTCAGGGGTGTGTGAGTGTGCACCTCCATCATAGTGCCCATCTGTGTCAGGGGTGTGTGAGTGTGCACCTCCATCATGGTGCCCATCTGTGTCAGGGGTGTGTGAGTGTGCACCTCCATCATAGTGCCCATCTGTGTCAGGGGTGTGTGAGTGTGCAGCTCCATCATAGTGCCCATCTGTGTCAGGGGTGTGTGAGTGTGCACCTCTATCATAGTGCCCATCTGTGTCAGGGGTGTGTGAGTGTGCACCTCCATCATAGTGCCCATCTGTGTCAGGGGTGTGTGAGTGTGCAGCTCCATCATAGTGCCCATCTGTGTCAGGGGTGTGTGAGTGTGCAGCTCCATCATAGTGCCCATCTGTGTCAGGGGTGTGTGAGTGTGCAGCTCCATCATAGTGCCCATCTGTGTCAGGGGTGTGTGAGTGTGCACCTCCATCATAGTGCCCATCTGTGTCAGGGGTGTGTGAGTGTGCAGCTCCATCATAGTGCCCATCTGTGTCAGGGGTGTGTGAGTGTGCACCTCCATCATGGTGCCCATCTGTGTCAGGGGTGTGTGAGTGTGCACCTCCATCATGGTGCCCATCTGTGTCAGGGGTGTGTGAGTGTGCAGCTCCATCATGGTGCACATCTGTGTCAGGGGTGTGTGAGTGTGCACCTCCATCATGGTGCCCATCTGTGTCAGGCACGTGAGTGTGCACCTCCGCCCTGAGCCCATCAGTGTCACGGGTGTGTGAGGGGGCACCTCTGCTATAGATGGTACCCATCCTGTGTCAAGGGCACACCAAGGTGCACATCTGCTAATGGTGCACATCAACCTCATGTGCACGTGTGTCCGTCTGTCTGGTGTCTCTATGCTCCATGCGTAGGTATTTCTGTACCACACCTCCATGCTGCATGGACACACACTTACTGTGCCATTATACAAGCAGATGTTTGGGGGGGTGTACAGACATGCAGGCACCTCGTGGGTTGGGGCTAATACCGCTGCACACTGCTCTGAAGGCGCTAGGTGGTAGTGTGTAGCCCCCCTCTGTGTGTGTGCACAGCTGTATTGTCTGAAGTGTCCTGGTGCAGCAACGCACTGCTGTGAAGACTAGGAGCTTTGGGGAAAAGAAGTAATCCCCTTGCTTTGTGCTCACAGCTGTATAGCTGCATTGTGTTCACGGCTGTATAGCTGCATTGTGTTCACCTGCTGCTGTGATGGCAAGAGGAAGGGGCTGAGTCCCTCAGTTTGTGTGCATCTCTCTATTGGGTCCAGCGACTCTGTGTATTGTTGGGAAGGGCTTCACAGATTCCAAGGCCAGAAGCGACCATTGTGATCATCTAGTCTGACCTCCCGCGAAACAGGCCATGCGACTTCCCGGAATTAATTCCTGGTTTTTAGAGCATACTGGGCTCAGAGCATCTGCATGCAGACATTGATCTCGGAGAGGCACACCCCAAAACACACAACACATCATCCATTGCTGTTTGCAAGTGCAAATATCTGTGATGGCCTGAGGTGCTGGATCTGCTAAACAAAGGGGAATGCCAGGTGATATCTCAAACTGTGGGGCAACTCAAGAGAGGGCAGGAAATGGGTCTGTCATTGGCTGATGTCTCTCACCTTGAAAAGCCCAATCCTGCAAGGATTTGGACCCAGCTCTTCAATGGGATTTCGGTGTCTAACTCCCTTAGAAACCAGTGGGAATTAGATGCCTAAATACCTTTTAGGCTCTGTGCCTTGAGTGACCCGGTGACAGTACTGACATACCATCCACTCCCTCTGAATGTTCAGCACTTTGTAGGATCAGGCCACAAAGCAATGCAGAGAGTTGCGTTTAGGTGCTACTGATTTCCCCAGCCGCAGCAGGGCAGACACCGAACCTTGGAGCCAGACCTTGCAATATGCAAGAGAGGAGCTCAGTTTGAAAACACTAATGTAAGGCTTTACCTTCAAAGAAGGGCAGGATTGGGCCCTAATTGCATACTTCCATTCTGCTGGTGGTTTGGGATCTTAAACATTTGAAAAATGCACTTAGGTGAAAAGCGCTTTAGAGGCATGTCAGAACGGGATCTAACTGCGCCCACCATGGGGCTGGACCTCCCTGGCTTCTCTTTTGCAGCTACCGGAAACTAGCCTTGAAGAGCCATCCTTTAAAAAATAAAGAACCTTGGGCGCCGGATAAATTCAGGCAGCTCGCAGAAGCCTACGAAGTGTTAAGTGATCGTAAGTAGGAACACGTTTCTCTTCCCACAGATAAATGTGCAGTTCAGGGATAAGGCCTGGAAAGTCATATCCAAGTACAGAGTGTACTTTCCGCAGGGGGATTTCATTAGGCACATCATATGGTCTGCTTTGCTGCCATGCTGGTTAGCTGGTGTATCCTCTGTCTGGTTATTAACGTCAGTTACTTAATTGTTTATGTATTGCATGCAGCACTGATCCCTGCTCCTGCAGTCTGATCCAGGCTGGAGAACGTCTGTGTGTGTTTGGAGCCCCATTGACAATGCTAGCACGGGTGTAAGGGCCCACCCGTGCCAGTCAGATTGCAGGAGCAGGGACCAATGCAAAGCTGTGGCCAAGAGAACTAGCATGAGCCTTGGATGTATACGCAGGGGAATATTAAATAGAAGTAGGGAGGTTATATTACCTCTGTTTACAGCATCAGTGAGACCATTACTGGAAAACTGCCTCCAGTTCTGGTGTCCACACTTCAAAAAGGATGTTGAAAAATTGGAGAGGTGCAGAAAAGAACTATAAGAACAATTCACGGTCTGAAAAATCTGCCTTACAAGTGAGAGTAAATACATTTTAATCTGTTTAGATTTATCAAAGAGAAGGTTAAGAGGTGACTTGATCATGGTCTATAATAGTGTCTCTCAACCTTTCCAGACTACTGTACCCCTCTCAGGAGTCTGATTTGTCTTGTGTACCCCAAGTTTCACCTCACTTAACAACTACTTGCTTAGTACAGTACTCAAAAGTCAGACATAAAAATACAGAAGTGTCACAGTGCACTATTACTGAAAAGTTGCTGACTTTCTCATTTTTACCATATAATTATAAAATAAACCAATTGGAATATAACTATTGTACTTACAGTTCAGTGTATAGTATATAGAGCAAGTCAATGTCTGCATGAAATTTTAGTTTGTACTGACTTCGCTAGTGCTTTTTATGCAGCCTGTGGTAAAACTAGGCAAACATGTAAATGAGTTGATGTACCCCCTGGAAGACATCTGCGTACCCCCAGGGTTCGTGTACCCCTGGTTGAGAACCACTGATCTATAAGTACGTACATGTGAAGAAAATATTTCTCTTTAATATAGCATAGATTCATAGATTATAAAAACCAGAGGGGACCACTGTGATCATCTAGTCGGCCTCTCTGTATAACACAAGTCCTTGGACTCCTTTGAATTAATTCCTGTTTGAACTGGACATATGTTTCAGAATAACACCCAATCTTGATTTTAAAATTTACAATGAAGGAGAATCCACCACAATGCACAGGCACAAGGAAATCTAATGGCTGAAAGTTGTAGTGCTCTTTCTCTCTGCTTCTGTTGGCAGATCGCACCTGTAGACATCTAAATCTGACTTTCCATACCCTGCCCCCTTTCTTCTTTGTGGCTTGCTGTATGTTTGTAATCTCTCTGGGGTCTCTCAAGAGTGTAAGGACTGGAGATAGAGAAGATCGTAGTCTTTGTAGGAATATAGGCCCACATCAGGCCTAAGCAAACTATGGTGTTAACTTGAGTTTGAATTTTAGCTTGTCAGAGCTTTTCCTAACCCCTCTGGAGTCACGCTATGATGGCAAGGTACCTCCCAGGTACCTGATCTTGTTGTGAGCATTTTGACCAGTGCTTGTAACTATGTTGGCATTGGGATATAGAATATAGGCATGTATATGCTTATGTTTGTATTTTGGATGTAACTAACACCAAGCGGCCTTTGGGACTAATAAAGGAATCCTTGTGTGGAAACTGAGTCGTGGGAAACCTTAATGAGCTTATTAGGAAAATGATTTGTAACCGTCTTCTCTGTGGTTTCCATTCTGTGTATTGGATGACTGGCTGGGTAGGGACAGGAAGGCATCAGCCGCCTTCCCCTGGATCACTCAATGTATCACCTTCCCCAGCTGGAAGGATGCGCCTTTGAGATTGCTTCTAAGTATGAGACTCCTATAGGTAGTTGCTACTACACTGATGCAATAGCATCCTTTCTGCTACTTTAGACTTTCTGCCGGCAAGGAGACTGCTTACTGACAGCTTTGGGTGACAGGTCCCAGGATCAAGCAAAGACCCGGGTCTAGAACTATATACTTTCATCTGACACACAAATGATCAAAGCATATGCACATCTACTGATGCCTCTTTCTTCCTTAGCTGTGAAGAGGGGCATCTATGATAAATTTGGAGAAGAGGGTCTCAAAGGAGGGATCCCCCTGGAATTTGGGAGTGAAAACCCCTGGTCTGTTGGCTATGTGTTTCACGGCAATGCTGAGAAAGTCTTCAAGGAGTTCTTTGGAGGTGATAATCCCTTTGCTGGTAGGTATAATTCCTTCCTGTGATGCTTCATGTTGTGTTTTTATGGTGATTGCCCCAAGCATAGTCTCTTCAACAGAACCAGCCCTGTGGTTGGCAGGAAGTAGGTTAAAGTTTTGTACAGTCATCTGGAAACCAGACCCTGCCTCTGTGCCTTTGCCACCATCAGCCCTCAGAACCCCAATTTGAGGGTGGTTTCTCCTGCAATTGGCCTTGGTTTACGTGACCCGTCACCCCACCCCGTGTCTCCATGGGAGTGTTGCTGGGCAGTGCTTTAAACCACACACATGGGACAGAACAGTCACTCCAGGCTGGGCTTGTAGCGTCTTCCCCTGAGCCCGTCACTTTCTCCTCTTGAAAACCCCCTGGCTCAAATAATGGCAACTGCACCAGAACCTGGAGATCCAAAGAGCAGGCAGCCTCCACTGAGATTTTAATGCCATGCTGCAGTCAGCCACTAGGTGGTGCTGAAGAGTGCTACAAGCTGCCTCATCTATTTCTCCAGAGACTGGGACCCTCAGCACTGAGACATTCCTAGCACCAGTTTACTCTGGACCCGTGTCCCTGGATATGTGGGGCACGTTGTGCTCTGAGTGGAGCTCAGGACACTCACGAGATCTGATTGAAAGGTTTCTTCCCAATCTGGCCTCTTGGTGAAGTTTTCAAACTAATTAAAGGCTTAATATTGTAGACTGCAGGAGTGAATTTAAACTCTGTTTGGGGAGATCACAGGATCAGGTCCCAAAGAACTTACAACAAACTGCCATGTTGGAAACAAGAAGGATGGTCTTAGGGGCATGGCACGTGTCTGGCAATCAGGCGACCTAGGTTCTATCCCCTAGTCTGCCACTGACTCACTTGGCAGCCTTGGACAAGTTACTTAACTTCTTTATGGCTCAGTTTCTCTGTCTGTAAAATGGGGTTAATAATTATTAGTGTGCCACCTCATAGCGGGGTTGGGGGACTTACTTCATAAATGTCTTTGGTCCCTGGATGGAAGGCACTAGAGGAGAGCAAAGTCCAATTATTGATTTTACAGCGTAGGGGGTAGAATAGAAACGTCTAATGTTTATGTTGGGTTAAAAAAAGGGGGGGGTATCAAACTCCCTCAAACCAAGGTAGTGACAACAACTTCAGGGATTCCGGGAGGAAAGCAGGAATTCCCTTAGCATGGTAATAAACATGTAATAAATAAATAATAATTCATGCTTTTCATGGTCAGAACATTTTGCAAACATTCACAAAGTTATCCCAGCTGATAGAGCGGTGAGATCACCCCCATTTTACAAATGGGGAAACTGAGGCACAGGGAGGCCGTTTTGGAAATTGCCAAATTGCCATCAGTGTCTTGGAATGCCTCACTTGCTGAGTGGCTGATGTGAGCCACCTAGATCCTGATTTTGAGAGGCACCGAGCACCCACAACAGCAGTTGAAATCAGCAAGAACTGGGCAGAGGGAAGGTTTGTGAGTGCCATGTTCAGCCCTGCATGTCATTGAAAAACTGAGACACTTCTGACCTAAGTGACTTGCCAAGGACAGAGAGGGGAGTTAGTGTCAGAGCTGGGACTAGAACTCAGGAATGCCTGGCTCCCAGACCTATGCTCAGGCCACTAGCTCATGCCACTCTCAGCTGATGGTGTGATTGCATCTAAACTTTTTCTGGGTCATTGAACATAAGAAAGGCCATACTGAGTCAGACCAGTGGTCCATTTAGCCCAGTATCCAGTTGTCCGACAGTGGCAAATGCCAGAGCTTCCAAGGGAATGAACTGAACAGGGCAATCATCAAGTGACCCATTCCCTGTCATCCAGTCCCAGCCTCTGGCAGTCAGAGGCTTAGGGATACCCAGAGCATGGGGTTGCATCTGTGACCATCTTGACTAATAGACCCTGATGGACTTATCCTCCAATAACTTCTCTAATTCTTTTTTGAACCCAGTTATAGTTTTGGCCTTCACGACATCCCCTGGCAAAGAGTTCTATAGGTTGACTGTGCGTTGTGTGAAGAAGTACTTCCTTTTGTTTGTTTTAAACCTGCTGCCTATTAATTTCATTGGGTGACCCTTGGTTCTGGTGTTATGTGCAGGAGTAAATATCACTTCCTTATTCACTTTCTCCACACCCGTCATGATTTTATAGACCTCTATCATATCCCCCTTTAATCATCTCTTTTCCAAGCTGATCAGTGCCAGCCTGTTTAATCTGTCCTCATATAAAAGCTGTTCCATCCCCCTAATCATTTCTGTTGCCCTTCTCTGTCCCTTTTCCTTTTCTAATACATCTTTTTTGAGATGGGGCGACCAGAACTGCACACAGAATTCAAGATGCAGGCGCACCATGGATTTATATAGCGGCTTTACGATATTTACTGTTTTATTATCTATCCCTTTCCTAATTGGTCCTAACATTCTGTTCGTTCTTTTGCTGCTGCACATGGAGTGGATGTTTTCAGAGAGCTATGCCCGATGACCCCCAGCTCTCTCTCTTGGGTGGTAGCAGCTAATTTAGACGTCACCATCTTATATGCACAGCTGGGATTCTGTTTTTCATTATGCACAGAGTTCTTTGCCCCAGATGGGTCTGAGGTGAACACGGCATTCGGGGGGCTGCGGGGAAAAGGGGTGGCGAAGCAGGACCCGCCAATTGAGCGAGATCTCTACCTGTCACTGGAGGACCTGTTCTACGGATGCACCAAGAAAATTAAGATTTCTCGCAGGGTAAGGAAAGATGGGGCCTGGATGAGAAGTGGCGAGAGGTGAGCCCGAATCGGTGGCGTTAGGAGCGGGACGGCCGCCCGAAGGGAGCCTGTCATGGAAGAGCTGTTCTTTCCCATTGGGCTGGGTTGTATGTTTCACTCACAGGGCATTGGAAGTTTCACTGAAATCCGTGGATGTGACTGATCACTATATTCTGTGATAGCATCTCCCGAGTCCCAGCCGATGGGGAATGAACAGGTGGGGAGTAGCCTGCTCCAGGGAGTGGGACAGGGCAGTTGAGAAGAGCAGGGTGGGGTGAAAGCGCATGGCCCCAACCCCACTCCATCTCCATGGCAAAGGTGCTCCTGCGGCTGTGCAGAGAGCAGCCAGGGATCCATCCCTGCTCCGGCAACGGCCTCTCTTTCATAGCCAGCCACAGCAGCAGCTCACGGGTGCTGTACAGAGCAACCAGGTCAGGCAGGGCTCCGCCAGCCAAAGTTTCCGTGCTCTCTCTGGTGCCGTGGGACCCCGCCCTGCTGCCGGAGCACAGGAGGCCCCTTAGACAGCACTGAGCAGGGGGCAGGAAAAGCTCGGGCTTCCGTAGCGTTAACAACTCAGGTTTGGGTCTCTTTGCCTGTCTTGATCTTAGCTATGTGGCCTCTGCCGTCAGCAGGGCTCTGACGCCCCGGGTGGGTTGTGCTGGCACTCAGACTGCCTAGACATGAACAAAAAACAGCCCCCAAACAGTAAGCCAAATATATAGGTCCAGTGACCCCATTGCTACCCACTAAAGTCAGAGGGAAATTAAATGCAAATGTTAACCTCCCTGGCAGACTCCAGTGAGGTAGCACAGAGGTAACTGGGAGCTGCATTCGTCTCCACGCGGCCTGATTTTCCGTCCCATTGTTCCCTCTGTGTGTTTTGCCCCTTCCCCCCACCCTTTGTCTGTCATGGGGCCCAAGCTTGGTTGGTCCCTCGGCACTACTGTAATAACCATGATCCCCAGAGCTGCCTGGGCACAGCAGCTCTGCAATTCAAGCCAGAACTGATTTTGTTTCCTAAAGACAGTTGCCCACAAGGCTGGTGCAGTATCACTGGCATCCTAGCCAATCAAAGGCCCAGCTCTCCTAGATACAGACCAAACCCGACTGCCCCACTCAGCTGTTTCAAACCCCAGGTGATGAATGAAGACGGTCACACGTCCACCATCAGAGATAAGATCTTAACGATCGACGTGCAGCCCGGGTGGAAGCAGGGCACCAGGATTACCTTTCAGAAAGAAGGCGACCAGGTAAGTTATCGAGAGACCGTCGCATGGCAAGATTTCACCAATTCTGACAGGCTCATTCATTGTTTGCTATAATGGGATCTTGTGTTTCTGTTGCACTTTCCAGCTGAAGATCTCAAAGTGTTTGATGGAAACTAATCAACAAGCCACACAAAACATGCCTGAGTAATTATGCATATTGTGAGATGAGGCACAGAGAGGCTAAGGGGGAGATTTTCTACATTGCCTAAGGGATTTAGGAGCACAAGTCTTAGCTCTGACACGGACTCCTGCCATGGCCTTGAGCAAGTCACATAACTTCCCTGCCTCAGTTTCCCTGTCTGATAACTCTCCACTTCCTCTGCAGGGCATTGTGAGGATTAACTAGTTCAGGGGTGGGCAAACTGTGGGCCGGATCCGGCCCTTCAGAGCTTTGGATCTGGCCCATGGGATTGCCCCCTGTGACTCCACGGGCCCCGCACCGTTCTCAGCAGCGGCCATCCCTGCGGCCCCCGGGCCCTTGCCTCCAGGCACCGCCCCCCACAGCTCCCATTGGCCGGGAATGGGGAACCATGGCCAATGGGTGCTTCAGGGGAGGTACCTGGAGGCGTGGCAAGACAGCGCACACAGAGCCCGCTGCCCCCCCTCCCCCAGGGGCCGCAACGCTTCCTGGAGCGTCGCGGGGCTGGGGACAGGGCAGGCATGCAGGGAGCCTTCGCTGGCACCGGTGCGTGCCGCTTCCACCCCGGAGCCTGAACCCCTCCTGCCCCCTGCCTGCACTGCGCACCCCTCCTGCACCCCAAGTCCCTGCCCTGAGCCCCCTTGTACACCCCGCACCCCTCCTCTGCCCCAATCCTTTGCCCTGAGCCCCTTCCTGTACACCGCACCCACTCCCATACCCCGCACTCTCTCCCACACACCAACCCCCTGCCCCGGCCCTGCATACAATTTCCCCACCCAGATGTGGCCTTTGGCCCAAAAAGTTTGCCCACCCCTGAACTAGTTAATGTTTGTAGAGTGCTTTGAAGATGGGGGCCTGATTCTCCACTGAGATCCAGGCCGGGGCTCTGCTCAGGCAGTGCCGAGGGCCCAGAATCCAATCGTACGTAGCCAGCCAGGCATTCCCCTGGCAGTGGAGAATCATGGAACTGAAACCGCTGGCAAAAAGCTGACGGAGGTGGCCCCTGCCCCCGGCACAAGAGAAAGGGGAGCCATTCCAGTGGGACAGATTAGAGCAGTCTCTTGGCTGCTGTCACTCCCACTGGGGTTGGGGCTGGCGCAGACCAGCCCTCAGGATCACAGAGCCGTAACTGAGAATCAGGCCCCAGATATGCAGAACGTTAATATTGTCGGGTGAAATTCACCCTGTGCACAGGGCGAGCACCAGGCCGAGGCATCGCTTTACACCCTATTTGAGGGCTTAAGTGGGACTTAGCTGGCACATGTGACTTGTGCTGGCCCTCTGCACAGGGGTGAATTTCACACCCCAGGGAGAGCACGCAGCAGTGGTCAGTACCGAAGTTACACCCGAAAAGCTACATTAAAAGAACATTCTTAAGGTTGCAAAATCAAGCTATTAGCCAAGATGGTCAGGGATGCAGTCCCATGCTCTGAGTGTCCCTAGCCTCTGTTGGCCAGAAGCTGGGAATGGGCGACAGGGAATGGATCACTTGGTGATGACCTGTTTTGTTCATTCCCTTTGGGGCACCTGGCATTGGCCACTGTCGGTAGACAGGATACTGGGCCAGATGGACCATTGGTCTCACCCACTATGGCTGTTCTTATGTTAAACACTCAGTAGCTCAGCAATTCCAGAGTTAAGGTTGCCTGTGCAAGAATATTCTTTCGGTGGCTCGAGTAATTGGCTTTTTGCTATATTTGTGATCCCTCATGTAACTAGTACAGGGGAAGTGACCAGTTCTCCTGTAGCTGAAGCGGTCGTCTTACTTTATGATATTTAGAAATATTCCAAAGAGTCCTGCAATAAGGGAAAACAAAAGGGTTCTTGTCTCACTTTGCTTCTTTGGGATGCACAGTGGAGGTTTGGGAGGGTTTTTTTTAGGGCTGTCAGTTAATCACAGTTAACTCACGCGATTAATTCAAAAATATCATTGTGATTAAAACAATTAATTGTGATTAATCGCACTATTAAACAACAGAATACCACTTGAAATTTATTAAATATTTTGGATGTTTTTCTACATTTTCAAATATATGGATTTCAGTTACAACACAGACTACAAAGTGTACAGTGCTCACTTTATATTATTTTTATTACAAATATTTGCACTGTAAAAATGATAAACAAAAGAAATAGTACTTTTCAATTCACCTCATTCAAGTACTGTAGTGTGATCTCTTTATCGTGAAAGTGCAAGTTACAAATGTAGAATTTTTTTTGTTACATAACTGCACTCAAAAACAAAACAATGTAAAACTTTAGAGCCTACAAGTCCACTCAGTCCTATTTCTTGTTCAGCCAATTGCTCAGACAAACAAATGGTATTCTATTATTGTTTAATACTGCGATTATTCATGAGTAATTTTTTTAATCACTTGACAGCCCTAGTTTTTTTCTTTTTGTTTTTACCGCAAGAATCCCAGGAATGTCAAATCTGGTCTAGCAAGAGGACTTGCTGAAGAGCTCAGTGGGGCCTTTCTTAACCTTTAATGGAGGGGGAAGTATTAGTCATAGAGCTTAAGGCAGGCAGGGACCACCAGATCATGTAGTCTGACCTGTATTGCACAGGCCACCAATATCCCCCAATACCCACACGCTAACCCAAAACTGAAATGAGACCCAAGTATTCCAGCCCACTGGACTAAACTATGATGTGCCACAGGCAGAGAAGAGGAGGGACCGAGGTGCACCAGAGCAGGGAATTGATTAAATGAAATAATCCCAGGAAGTGACCCGCATACCACACTGCAGAGGAAGGTGAAAAGCCCCCAAGGTCATTGCCAATCTGGTCTGGAGGGAAATTATTTCCCGATCCCACATATGCCAATCAGACCCTGAGCATGTGAGCAAGAACCAGCCAGCTGAGAACCTGGGGCTTTAACAAAGACAGCTTTTGTCCCAAATGTGTGTCAGATGTTTGGGTTTAAAAGGCATGAATAGAAACAAAGAAAAAGCATTTTAAACAATCCAATTAAAATCCTTTCCCATTCTCAGTTGCTGAGGTTTCACTTCCTTGGAGTTGTGATGTCATGACCTTACTACTTCTATCTTCCAGGAAAAACAGCGTGCTAAGAACCTGAGCATCTAGTGTAAAGGCAATCAGGGAAAATGTATTTTGTTAAAAAAACACACTTCCCAGGCCTTCTGGAGACATCAGAAAGAAGCAAAAAGAAAAAAGAAAAAAAAAAAAGGCAAAGACCTGATTATCTTTCTCTGTAAACATGCCTGTCTCTGTTAGATACTGACTCATTTCCTGGTTTATTTCTTGTACTTTAGGGCCCGAACATTATCCCAGCTGATATTATCTTCATTGTACGAGAGAAACTGCACCCAAGGTTTAAAAGGGAGGATGACAACCTGCTCTATGTAGCCACCATCCCCCTAGGGAAGGTAAGGATGTTGATGATTTCACTAGGAAGGTGGTGAAGCACTGGAATGGGTTACCTAGGGAGGTGGTGGAATCTCCTTCCTTAGAGGTTTTTAAGGTCAGGCTTGACAAAGCCCTGGCTGGGATGATTTAGTTGGGGATTGGTCCTGCTTTGAGCAGGGGGTTGGACTAGATGACCTCCTGAGGTCTCTTCCAACCCTGATATTCTATGATTAGGGCACTTGGGGTCTGATCCAACTTGCATGCAGGAAAAGGAAGAGATGCACATTGACTTCAGTGGAGTTGGATGGTGTCTTCTCCTTTCTTACCTTCCCAAGAGGCAGCGAGGTTTTGCAGAAGGACAACAAACTGCATTGGGGGTGAAAGGAATCACCAGTTTATAATTGGACCAAACAGAGTCTGGGCCGGCCAGTCAGACTGCTGGGAGGCTGCTGTTATTTATCATCTTCATCCTCAATATTTATGGATTAGCTGTTCTTGAATTAGCTGACTTCATCATTGGTCACTCCGGTGAGAACAGAAGAGCCAGGGGCCTGATTTTAATGCATTTGAGGTATGGAATTTTGCATCTGTAGATACTACCATCATGCCTGCAAATGCACCTACTCATCCCTCTGTGCACACAGTTACTTAGTGTGTGTCTGTCTGTGCGCATGCACATACCCCGTCATGATAACTGCGCGTGCCAGTTAGATGTGCAATGAGGGTCACCAGATGTCCCAATAAAATCGGGACTGTCCTGATATTTAGTTGTTTGTCCCGTGTCCCGACCAATGTACACTCGGGACGCCATTTGTCCCGATGTTTTGGCTCGGGGCTGGAGGAGTACACTGGTGAGCGCTCACCTGGGGTCCCAGCAGTGCTTATTTGGGCAGCTCCCAGGAAACGGCGGGCAGTAGGACCCTGCGGCCCCTAGGCACAGGGGCGGCCAGGGGGTTCTCTGCGTGCTGCACCTACCACAAGCGCTGGCTCCATTGCAGCCAATGGGAGCTGCGGGAGCAGCTGCGGGAGTGCAGAACCTCCCCCCTCCCCGCTGCCCCTGACCCTGGGGCGCTGCATGCTACTCACGCCCCCAAGTAAGTCCCGCCCCCACAGCTTCCAGCCAATGGCAGCTGGAGCTAGTGCTTGTGGCAGGCGCAGCACATGGAGTGGAGACCCCGCTGACCTTAGGAGCCAGAGGAACCTGCCAGGTGCTTCCCAGTGGGTGGGAACCACCCCCCAGGTAAGCGGCTTGCAGCAGGGCTTGTGGCGGGGGCCGGGGCCACGCGCCCCCAACCCACGGAGGGGCTGCAGCCGGAGCCAGGGCCCTGCGCCCCTGACCTGTGGCGGTGCTGCGCCCGGAGCTGGGGCAGTGCACCCCCAACCCGCAGCTTCCTCAGGCTATGTATCCCCCTTCCCCCATGGCTCCAGTGGGGTGGGGGGGTGGGGTGAGCCTGTGGCTGTCCCCTCCCCCCCAATGTGTCCCGCTATTTTGTTCTTGTCATCTGGTCACCCTATGTGCAATCACACGTCTCAACTGTATGAAAATCAGGTCCCAGTAATTCAACATCTCCAGTATTTGTTATTTATTTAGTGCCCCCAAAGTGTGCTAGGCTCTTTTCAGAACATAGACTTGGTCCTTGTCCTAAGACAGAAGTGGGCAAACTACAGCGGCCCGCGGGACCATCCTGCCTGGCCCTTGAGCTCCGGGCCAGGGAGGCTCGCCCCCGGCCCCTCCCCTGCTGTCCCCTCTCCCCCGCAGCCTAAACTCGCTGCGCCGCCAGCGCTCCGGCCCGTCGCTCCTGCCGGCATGGCTGGCTCCGGCAGGGCTGTGAGCTCCTGCTGCTCTGAGCGGCATGGTAAGGGGGCAGGGAACGGGGGGGTTGGATAAGGGGCATGGGGTTCCGAGGGCAGTCAGGGGACAGGGGGCGGTTGGATAGGGTGGAGGTTCTGGGGGGGGCAGTAGGGACGGGGAAGCAGGGGGGCTTGGATGGGGCGGAGGTTCTGGAGGGGGCGATCAGGGGAAAGGGAGCAGGGGGCAGGGATAGGCGTGGGAGTGTCAGGGGGTGTGGATAGGGGTCAGGGCAGTCAGGATGGGGAGCGGGGGGTTGGATAGGTGTGGGAGTACTGGGGGGGGCCTGTCAGGGGTCGGGGGTGTGGATAGGGATCAGGGCAGTCAGGGGACAGGGAGCGGGGGGGGGGGTTGGATAGGGGGTGAGGTCCCGGGGGGTGATTAGGGGCGGGGGGTCCCGGGAAGGAGCGGTCAGGGGACAAGGAGCAGGGGGGTTGGATGGGTCCGGAGGTTCTGAGGGGGGAAGTTAGGGGGTGGGAAGTGGGAAGGGGTGGATGGGGGTGCGGGACAGGCTGTTTGGGGAGGCACAGCCTTTTCTACAGTTTTGCAACCCTGATGTGGCCCTGAGGCCAAAAAGTTTGCCTACCCCTGTCCTAAGAGCTGACAATCAAATTGATTCTCTATTTATGGCTAATGCCTTTTGCTTCTGAATTGGCACTGCCACACCAACCCGAAACAGGGCACCTCACCAGTTTTGCAATGTCATACATGGTAGGTGGAGGGAGAATTCCTTCCTGACCCCTTCTGTTGTCCATTCATACCCTGAAGCATGGTCTTAGGTGACCCTGATCTCCACTGACTGTACGATTACTGGTGGTGTATTGGTCATAATGTTACCCAGCTCTCTTAAAAATCCAGTTACAATGTCCTATGGATTGGTCAGTCTGCAACAAGCCAGAACAACAACACAAGGAGCAACTGTACTTCTACTGCACTGCCACGCAGTATCCAGTATGTATAAGGAAACAGGTCCTTACAGCTAAAATTCCACTGATGTTGTCAGGTGCTAGAGTTAGCTCAGACACTAACTATAATTTTTCCAAAAAGTTCCTTATTTAAAATCTCCACTGCTAGGTAGTTCTGAATGTGGTGTTCATTAATGATGCAGGAGGCAATGTGGCCTAGCTTCTAGAACACTGGACCAGGACGCAGGAGCTTTGGGTTCTGTTCCCAGCCCTGCCACTGGTTTGTTGGGTGATCTTGAGCAAGTCACTTCACTTCTCTGTGCCTCGGTTTTCCAACTGTAAAATGGGGAGAATGACACTGCCCTTCTTTGTCAAGTGCTTTGAGAACTACAGCTGAAAAGCCCAGTGGAGGAGCTAGGGATTATTGTTAAGTCACAATGCTGTGTTCTTAAGGGCTCCACACTTGCTTGGGCCCCTGCACCCTTTGGGAAAAGCGTGTCCCTTCGTGCATTGCATTTCTCTTTGCTCACCAGGCCTCTGAAGGACAATGGCCTCACTACTCTCGTCTCCTTCCTCAGCAAAGGCGAGCGATTTCGAAATATCTTCAGCTTCTCTCCCCCTTGCTCTCAGGAATGGACTCAGGGGTACTTTGCCACTCTTCACACCAGACTCTCTGCTCTGGTCGATGTAGCTCGAGGGAGGGGGTGTGCAAAGGCGGGGTTAAGCCCCTCAGTTCTGGGTGGGTTGTGGCTCGATCTGATCCCCCCAGCGTAATGTAGATCAGCTTGGGGGCTGCACAAATAGCTGGAGGCCACCCAGCGTTACAGCCACACGCCCCTTTTCTCGTGGCAGAGGAGCCAGGCTGCTGGCTCTGCACGGTCCGAACTCAGAAGATCCCTCTTCACTGGGCTGAGCCTCTTGTGCCTGGAGGAATACTCAGGGTGTAAAGGCCCATTCGGAGTAGCCTTACCCAGGCTTCCATGGATCACAAATTATTCCGCCTGTGCCTGTTATTTGGAATAACAGAATCACAGGACCGACGAACATCTTTGCTAATTGCCTCGCTCTGTCTTTTGCAGGCTTTGATTGGCTGTACAGTGGATGTGAGAACCCTAGATGACAGGCTGCTTAATATTCCCATCAATGACATAGTCCAGTAAGTGCCGGAGCAGAGATAGCCCCGTATGCAATCAGCGAGGCAAACTACCCTGCTCGCCCGGTGTCTGGAAAGGGTCTGCTCTCACAAGGGAAGACGAGCTGTTCACTAGTGATTTGGGAAGCTCAAAGGAAAGCACCTCGAGACCGTCCGAGGGCGGGGGCTCAGTGCTCTCTGGGAATCAGGCCCCTTTAAGGGGTCTTCGATGGGGCACCCCAAATCACTAGTTGCTTTTGAAAGTCTTGGCCTGACTGTAAAAATGACCCCTTCGTAGGAAGCAGCTCTGCTCGTCCTGTGCCTGCAGAGCGACATCGAGTTACAGCACAACCACCACCAGGGTTACTGTTTTTTACTCCTGCCAGCCCTGCGGCGCCCACACAGCTCCAGGAGGGTGACCCGGCGCATTAACAGGACTGTTAGCTCAGAGCTGAATTCTGCCCACACTGGTACCCAGACACCTCCCCTGCAGGCAGCTCGCTGCAGCCGCACAAACCCCTTGCCCTGGTGTCACTCAGGGCAGACTTTGGCTTTGCAGAACCGCTCTGCCCAATGGCAGTGCCTGAGCCAGAATGAACCCAGCTGGCCTTTCAGATGCCAGGGCAGCATCGGAGGAGAACAATAGGAGTCACTGAGACAAAGTGAAGAGAGAGTCCCAAAGCCCATTTTTAGCATCATGCTTCAGAGAACAGCACATTAAAGAAATAGTTACATGTGTTTTTCCAAGCTACATCCATCCCCCCTAGCAGGCTTGTTAGGGCCAGCTCTTGCCCTCGCAGGGAGCCACACTGGTGCACCCGGAGGCACAATTTGCTCCTTAATAAGATTATCCCTCCCCTGCGCTCCAGCCAGGTGTGTTCTTACTGCAGCCTTAGGGAGGTTACTCCCTGTACCCTCCTGCATAACGCTGGCCTTTGCTTTTCTAGCCCCAAGTACTTCAAAATCGTGCCGGGGGAAGGGATGCCTCTGCCCAGTGACCCCACCCAGAAAGGGGATCTCATCATGTATTTTGATATCCGCTTTCCCGAAAGGCTCACACCAGCCAAGAAGCAGCTCCTGAGACAAGCACTCCTGACTTAAGGATGCTGTGAGTTCAGCTCCATGGGACCCAGGGGAATAAAGCTGTCTAGCTATTTGTACAGATTGGGTCACTGGGTGTATGTTGTTGGTGTTATAAATGGCTCCCCCACTGCATGGCGTCTTTGAAACAGTCCCTTTAATGACTGCAGGGAAGGGCAACGAAAGCAGCAGCTCGGGTTATTGACAAAACTGAGCTCTGTACTGGTTAAAGTTCAGCAGTACTTTTTATAGCAGCAGGGAACACTGCTGTCCTGGCCCCATGAAACTCCTCCCTGCATTTCAAGTGGAGGCTGATGTTCTTCACTTTGTCCTACACTGCAGGTTGTAGCTGCCCTGTTCCACCCCAGAGGTGGCTGCATTTCCATAGTGGCTGATGCAATGAGGAAAGCCTTTAGGGATGAAAGATGCTAGAAAAATGTAATTGATCAGCCTTGTGCAAAGTACAGTTGCATGTAGAG
Organism: Chrysemys picta bellii; assembly: GCF_011386835.1. Taxonomy (NCBI): domain Eukaryota; kingdom Metazoa; phylum Chordata; order Testudines; family Emydidae; genus Chrysemys; species Chrysemys picta. The sequence goes on from NC_088791.1 coordinate 343,494,124, forward strand.
AAAGAAATGCCTTTCATTCCCCTGCTTGGGAACCCCACTGCCCATCCCTGTGCCTAATGCTGGCCTGAGCCCTGGAAATCCTCCCCACCACTGGCCTCCCTCTGTCCAGCACCAACCAATAGGTTGACTTCTCCTTGCTCAGTTTCCATTCTGTCCAGCCTCCCCACCTGTGGCTCTTGGGCACCAGTAAGGAGCTGCTAGGGGTCTTGTTTGGTGGGGTAGGGGGGCAAAGCAGACATGGGGGGGGGGGAGAAGGAGTTTCCACTTCCTCACCGATACTTAATGGCCATTTCTGCTGCTTGAAGGGGAAAGTAATGCTGCTTGATCCTGGCAATGGTGTTTTGCTGGGTCTCAGGCCAAAACTCGGTTGTATGTGTGTGTCTGCGGGGGGGGGGGGGGGGGTTGGGGAGTACATTCATGGGCCTTTGAGGCAGTAGGAATTCTGCTTAGTGGTAATGGAAGGCTGCTCTCCCCCACCCTACACAGCTCCCACTCTACTTCCATCCCCTGGGCCCTGCCAGGTAAAGGGGCAGTACTACTAATGGAATAGGCAGAGGCCCTGCCTGCCTCTCACCAGGAGAGGGTCAAAAGGAGGCAAAGTCAAAACTGATCAGAAGAAATGTTTCCCTGCTCTGTAGTTAGACTGTGGAACTCACCGCCACAGGAAGTCACCAAGAACATGGTAGGATCACTTGCTATAGGAGATGCATAATCAATGATAGCAACATGTAATCTTATGCTGCAGGTTTAAGCCAGTTTCTAACTGGCAGGGAGCAGGCTGGTGGGTGGAATTGCACATTTGCTACTGGGTGGTTTTTAAACCTTCCTCTGAACCAGCTGCTGTTAGCCACTGTTGGAGCGAGCTGGGCCTCAGCTCTGATCTCGTTCCTGACTTCAGCTCCTGTCACTGCTGGATCATCCTTAGGGGTTGAATGGGAGGGGTCAGCCTGACCCCAAGACCAACAGCCTCTCCTTCCAAATTGTACCCCCCCCACTTTGTGCCAAGAGAGGCAGGCTGGTTGGTAGCAAAAAGGGCTCAGTGGACCCAGTTGGTGATTTTAGGTGCCCAGATGGACACCCCCCTTCAAGGGGCCCCATTTCAGGAAGTGCTCTGGTCCGGCACCCAAAGCCAGGGGGCTGCAGGTGAAGGCCCATTCAGTTCAATTAGGGTTACCATACGTCCGGATTTTCCCGGACATGTCCGGCTTTTGGGGGCTCAAATCCCCGTCCGGGGGGAAATCCCCAGAAGCCGGGCATGTCCGGAAAATCGGGAGGTCAGCCGGGCCGGCGGGGAGCCGGGTCAGGCGGGCCCGCAGGGAGCCGGGCCGGCGGGGAGCCGGGTCAGGCGGGCCCGCGGGGAGCCCGGCCGGCGGGGAGCCGGGCCCGCGGGGAGCCGGGTCAGCGGGGAGCCGGGGGGTGCGCCGGGCCGCCGGGGGCCGGCAGTGCTGGGCGGGCCGGGGGTGGTCGGCCGGGGCCGGCACCCCAGGGCCCGAGCTGACCCAGGCTGGAAACGCCGGGGGGCCAGCCTGGGCCGCGCCTCCTCCCCCCACACCCCCCTTACCTGCTTCAGGCTTCCCGCGAATCAAATATTCGCGGGAAGCAGGGGAGGGGGCGGAGACTTTGGGGAGGGGGCGGGGTTGGGCAGGGGTGTGGGCGGGGCCTTGGGCCGTGGAGTGTCCTCCATTTGGAGGCACAAAATATGGTAACCCTAGTTCAATGCACTCCTGAGCAAAGAGCAACAGCTCGATCTTCCCCTCCAGAGCACGTTCACACAAGGAGCAGGCGAGGAGTTTGACTCCAGCTTTATTTTAAGACACGAACATGCAGCTGCTGTCCCCTCACAACTGTGTTAACTGCAGGAAACTTGGGGGCCCACCAACATTCTCTCCATTTAAAAAAAAAAATAAATAGTTACTAGGACTTAAAAACCCATCAACCTGCCTGACCCACCTGTTGTCAGATGCTACCAGTGTGGTGCTCTGCTTTCTCCTCTGTTGATATCACTCGGCTGCGTGCGTGTGTTCCCTCCGTGTGCTGTCCCAGCTCTGCAGATAGCAGATACAGCAAACCCGACGAGAGCCCCCCGAATGACCACAGAGTCTAGTAAGGTACAAAGGCACCTCGGCCAGGTTTATTGAGACCTTGGACACAATTGCAGTTCCCCGTAGATTACTTAGGCTACCGGGCATACTACAAGAAAGTGCCTCTTGGCAATGGACCCGGATCAGTCAGTGGTGGGACTTTCCACTGCCCCCTTGGCCGGACAAAGACACCACCCCAGGGATACATTCTTATACACAGGTACAAGTTACACATCACTCCTGACGTATTGAGGTGCAACCCCTCTACGCAGCAAGGTGCCGCCTCTCACCTTGTACACGTTGGTTCGATCAAAACAACTCTATCCATCATTTTACCCTTTTGCCCCTGTCACTGGGATGGGACGCTGTTCCATGTTATCTGTGGAATGTTCCCCTATAGTATGTCTTGGTACCATGTTTATACTTTAACTTTGCTAGGTGAATATATATATATTTATGCAGCATCAGCCCTTTCCTTGCCAGCTTCTGTGAGCAGGGCCTGCCTCTGGCTCACAGCTTAACTTTGCTTTATGTTAGCAAAGTCTTGACCATTACTCTAGTTCAGGCCTCATACTGGACCTTTATCAGGGTCTTCACTTACTACACCACCCTCCCCAATTTCCCAGCATCACTGCACTAGAATTCTTACTCCTTGTCTAGACCTGGGAACAGCTGCTCCATAAAGCTCTAGGCAGCATTTAAAGTGTTGGTGCCTAGAAGTCAGGTCCCCTAATCCGTATTCAGGCATGCAAATAAGTGGCTTGGCCTTCCAAAGGCACCAAGAATCTGCCCCTTCTGCTGAGCTGATGGGAGTCAAGAGCTCTGCAGCTGGGAAAGTCAAGCACTTAGTTAGTCACCGAAATACAGAGTAAGGCAGCGTAACGTCCAGGCCAGGACCACAAGGCTGAACATGTTGGCTCTGGTGATTAGCCCTTGGAATGATCCAACTGAAGGTTGCCCTCAGGGAAGGATCTCACTCCCTGATTGAGCGATTTTACTGCCACGTCCCAAGTGCTAACTCCAATTCCTGTCTCTTGCACTACAGCTCAGAGGGTTTCATCAGCCTAGGTCCATCAGATCTTGGCACAGGGGGGAGAGAAATGGTACATTTGGAAGAAGCAAACTTGCCATTAAAAACATAAAACCCCAATTTAAAGGGTCAACGCTCCCAGGGGATTACAGCTACAGGCCCAGCTTTGTTCCAGAAGATGAGCAGAAATAAAGAGCTCAGAGCCTAGAGGCCGACATGTTTGTGGCTGGAGGCAGCTTGGAAGAGTCCAGAGACAATCTCTGAGCGCAGACAGGACAGTCCGTGCTAGCGAAGGTTCCTGCCATGGATGCAGTTTGCAGACGTGGCAGGCTCAGAAAGGGGCCTCCCAGGAGCCACGGGCAGCCATCATAGCGCGTTTCAGCTGCTCGTAGGTCACAAACATCACCACGTTCCAGGATCCCAGCCGCAGGAACGAGGGCATGAACCTAGAGCCAGCGAGAGGGGAGAAGAATCACAGCTAGTTCCGTGGGTTGAGACTGCTCAGATCTCTGCCTGTGGTTCACTCCCCCACACGTGGGGCAGCCCCAGGAGGAGATAAGCCAGCGAGAGTGATGTTGATATGAATTAAAGTGCTGCTTCCGCAGGGAACGGGACACCTGGATTTGTCAGATCAGTGTCACCTATGTGTGCAGTTCAGCTGCAGACAGACTAGAACAGGTGGGACAGGGCTCCATGGATCTTAATTGGCAGGTCAAACGGGTTCAGTTTCTAAGCAAGACGGTCGGAGTTTGCAATGCCGACAGCTAGCCTGGAATCAGAGTCAAGCCAGACCCTTCCCTCCTTATACCTCACCAGCAAGGTGAGCACCAGCTGCTGGTTTACTCCTTTAGTATGGAATCAGCAGAGCTGCCCCTGGACCGCACAGGAACAGATCCGCAATCAGGAACGGGCCCTTCCTGCACATGGTTCCTTTGAAATACAACTGCCCCATCAACTCAGCCACCGGCATCCAGATCCACCTCTGAAGGGCTGGTCACTGCTGGGAACCGATCCATCCAAGGATGGCTCCATCCTCTTCCCTTCCCCCTCCCAGTGCTCTGTGGGTATCAGTTCGGCCATGATGTGCTAGCCTAGGCCAGGGAGCCCCACACTTGAAGTCACGGGCTTCAGATCCTCCAAGCAGAACCATTCTGTAGCCCAAATTTTAAAATCCTCCAACACTTGCAGCTTCCCTAGCCTGGGGTGTTTTCGCTTGCGGTCTCAGTGCAGAGCTTTGCCATGCACAGATCAGCTGCTGGGGCTCCACCTCAGAGGTGGTTGCCTTTCAGTGGCAGGTGCAGGGACGCTGGTACACCCAACACAGCCCTACGTGAGGTGGGTGGCATAGAGCTCCTATTGCTTGAATTCTCTACTCACCCCTTGTAGAAAGCCATGGGCCCCTCCTTCCTCAGCATGGTGAGGGCACAGCTGACGGCACTTCCATAGTGGCCGGGGGCAGAGTTCATGTATCTGGTCTTCACTACATCGACGGGGGAAGCAATGAGCGTGGTGCAGAAGCCAGCCCCAAAGGCAGAGGTGAAGTGACACGGGAGGTTATCTGCCAGACAGGAGAGGGGACGGGCACCTGAGCATGCATGTCAGTAACCTGGCCCACAGCTGCTCGTGGGCTAATCTAGCACCACTATTGCCAAAGTGCTCACTAGGGGACAACACACAGCGTCAGGCCAGGCAGCACACCCTGACCCCCTCCCTCCTGGTGCAGTTCCACAGGACTTTCTGGGAGCCTGTCCAGGAGGCAGGCAGCCCTGCATGTCAGGTGTAAAGCTCTATGGGATCTCCCAGCAGGCCAGGCTAGAGCCAATGATCTGCTGCTAACTAGATCCACCTGCCATTGCCCCCCGCATGGCAGCCAAGGACTGGCTCCACTAGCCCCTTGGGGCCTGGGAATATTTCTCCTCACTCCACCCTCTGAGCCAGCAGCAGCCCCTCTTTTCCAGCTGTGCAGGGGAGAATAAGCCAGGCATCTCTTCTGGCCAATGCAATAGGAGATGGGTGGGTCATTCCAGCCGTGCAATATTTACAGTGCCTGAGTAAAGCCGGCTGATTTCCAGCGATTGTTCAGGGCAGGCAGGAACGCGCTAGCAGATGTTACTTTGGCATGACTTCCCACATCTCACTTAGGACTGTCGCAATCTCCCTTTTTAAGATTGGGAGCCCACGTTCTCAGTCAGAATTGGGTCCGTCCCTATCTAGCCCTGGATGGCCTTTAGCCCCCTCACCGCCCGGTGAAGTCTGAACTGAGAGCACTCAATCAGACACAAGGTCAGCATCCTGCACTGGCGAGCCGGAGTTTTAAGGGACCCTGCTGAAGCAGGCCTGACACCCACCGGTCATGAGGTTGTATTTGAGCAGCATGTCCTTGATCAGGTCATAGGTCACCAATTCCGTGCAATTCACAATCGCGTTACGGGCCACGTTGGGGGATGTTCCTGTAGAACAAGGAAAAAAGTTGTCAGCGAAACTGATGCTCTGGGTACGTCTACATTGTGTAAGCTCACGGCAGCAAGACGCAGAGCCCAGGCCACCTGACTCAGGCAACAGGGCTAAAAACAGCCGTGTAAATGCTCCTGGGGTGACCAGACAGCAAGTGTGAAAAATCGGGGGGAGGTAATAGGAGCCTATATAAGAAAAAGGCCAAAAAATCGGGACTGTCCCTATAAAATCAGGACATCTGGTCACCCTAAAAACTCCTGCTCGAGCTCTGAAACCCAGCGGGACGTCTACACTGCTATTTGTAGCTCCGTAGCGCATGCCCCAGTCAGTTGACCCAGGCTCTGAGACTTGCTGCCGCAGGGTTTTTGGGTAGTGTAGCTGAACTGGGTGTTGGTTTAGAACCACCCCCTCCCACGGAGGGTTCGGGAACCACACAAACCTTTCCACAGCCCTTTGAGTCCCTCCTCCTTGGCAATGGTCTTATAGGCATCCATAGTCCCCTGGTATCGCCTGCCACCCTCCACTCGGGCCTGGGCCTGGAACCGCACTTTCACCACGTCCGTTGGCTGGGCAACGGCCACAGCCATCGCTCCGGTGGTACAGCCAGCCAGGAGGCGGCTACCGATGCCGGCACCTAGCGAAGAGAGCAGGGAAGAGAGTGAGAGGCCAGAAAGGAAGGTCAAGTTAACCCAGGGGAGCTGCTGACTCTACAGGGTTTAGCTTCTGTCCTGGGTCCACACAGGGCCCCCAGTCAGTGCTCTGTATCTGAGCCCCTTGCAATCTAGTGTCACCTCGCAACACCCCTGTGAGATGGGGCAGGGCTGTTACCCAGTGGGCAGATGTCACAGAGCCTGGAGCAGAAAGAGGAACTGAACACTGGTCTCCCATGGCCCAGACTAGCCCTCTAACCACTGGGCCATGCTTCCTCTCCACCCTTTCCTAGCCTGCTCTACCCCCAGGAGTGGAGTCCCTTGAGTACTGTTATCCCCATTAACTGAGAAACAGAAGCAGAGGCGGGGTTAAGTGACTCACCCCAATGCCACAGAACAGCTCCCAAACCTCCTACTTCCCTGGGCCTTACCCACAAAGGCCATCCTTCCCCTCAGGATGTTGGAGCTACACCCAACCCTCACGTAGCGACTGCTGCCGCCACCACGAGCGGCCGTGTGCACAGCTGAGCCTCTACACGGCTCCATTATTGGCTGTCTAGAACAGTGCCTGTAAATACACAGGCCTCTCTTGGGATCTCTCAGCAGAGCCCAATTGCCACCTGACCCCAACAGAAACTAATTTCAGCACAGCTAACCCCACTGCAATGGATGCAATGGAGACCCTCCAGGGCACATCACGGGGACTGAACCCACGACCTCTGGATGGAAGAGCAGGAGCCTTTATTGCCTGAGCTAGAGGACCTGGCCCATTAGCTTGGAAGCCATAGCAGCTGCAAACCTTTACCCACTCCAGCCACTAGAGGGAGACAAAGGCCCACCCCAAGTTAAAGGAGGCTAACGGGCACTCACGCTCTGATCCCCTGGTGTAGAACTGCTTCACGGAGTCATACAGCCCGATACGGACTGACGCGAAGCTCATCTGACGCTGGAGCCCAGCCACCAGGCCGTTGTACAGGCTCGTGGGACCTTCCGTCTTCACCATGGTGGCAATGGTGCCAAAGACACCTTTGTACTGAGCAGCTTTTGTGTTAGCTGCTGACTTGGTCTCTCCTTGGATCTGTACAGGAGAGAATGAGATGAAGAGGCTTTACAGGGATTTGGGGCCCTGGCCCAACTCACTACCCCAGCCCACGAGCGGCCTGCGTTGAAGTGCGATCCAGATTCCCCTCCTGGAGACTGGGGGCTTTTCTGCACCTTCGGGTCCTTTATTGTTAAAACACAAATTGCAAACAGACAAAGAGCGGTGAGTCAGGGGGGCACCGGCAGCCTAACGCGTATCACACAGTAGCACAAGCTTACAGCCAGAGCGGGCCGTGTCCCAGCACCCTGGGTCTGGGCCGACGTCCAGTGCCCCGTACAAAGGGGCAGAGGGTTAAATTTAAATGAGCTCTGAAGAGTCTGGGGGAGCAACTGCCCACCCGGCCCCATAGCAAGTGACACCCCCACTGCTGGCCTTAAACTATGAATGAAGCCCCATCACCCCAAATCTGAGCAAGTGCAGAAGCCAGTCTCAGAGCCCCACTGACCCAAGCCGGGTTTGCACAAAGAGCCCAACCCAATTCACGGCCATAGAGGTCCATGCAGCCCATCCCTTGACGTCCAGGAAAAGCCGGCTCAGGCTTTAGACCAATCACAGCAGCTTCCATTTCCCACCCCTCCAATCCAAGGGCCTCGTTTGGAGAGGTGCGGCACTCCCTCCCCGGCGGCGGGGCTTGTGGGCGTGCTCAGTGCTTGACAAGAAGCGCTCAGCCCCTTGCAGGATCAGCCCCATGGCTGGAGGGTTAAACGTGCCCAGCTTAGCTATGCAATGGCTAGGGGCCGGGGAGTGGACTACACATTGTTAGAGGGGTACACGCCAAGGAGGGGGCAGTACAAAAGGGGTGTAACTAGGACCAATGGGAAGAAGGAAAATTCAAGCAGCCTGGGATCTACACTAAAGTGTATTCAACTGTGGCACTACTGCCCAAGGAAAGTGGTGGCAGCATCATTGGTTAGGCCCACACTCTAGCACGCTCGCTGGACTGGCCAGGGGCTGGCTGAGAACACACGTCGTTACAGATTAAATACTAAGGCACGTCTGCCATTGCTCAGCAACGTGCAGCGACAGCAGCTCAAGCTGCGCCCACCACAAGGAGACGGAGCTCAGCATGGGCCCCGAGACCCCTGTGCACGCGCCTGCAGAAGTTCTCACCTGCAGTCGGACTTTGGCAGTGTCCAGGGGGAAGGTGATCAGATCTGCGATGCACGCGGCTGTCCCAGCCCCTAGAAACTTCACCGTGGCTGTTGGGGGGACATCGGTGGGCTTGAATCCAACCATTCTGCAAGCTTCTGAGTGGCTCTGGAGACGCCAAGTGATGCACGAGGAGTGGAAAGGAGGCAAGTTGCGTTCCGATGTAGTGAAGGGCAAGACAAACGGACTCTGCCCCAGTCTAGATGGGACAGAAACAGGAGTGGTAAATAGAGCTCTAAAACCTGGGTCACACCCTACCACTTTCTACACTGTGTCCGCCAAGGATCACCACACACATTAAGCAATGCGCCACCCCTGGCATCTGGTTCTCCTACCACGGGATACAAGTGACTCCCATGTATTCCAAGAGGAGATGCTTCTTTCCCAGGGGTCGGCAACCTTTCAGAAGTGGTGTGCCGAGTCTTCGTTTATTCACTCTGATTTAAGGTTTCGCGTGCCAGTAATACATTTTTAGAAGGTCTCTTTCTATAAGTCTATAATATAACTAAACTATTGTTGTATGTAAAGTTAAATAAGGTTTTTAAAATGTTTAAGAAGCTTCATTTAAAATTAAATTAAAATGCAGATCCCCGGCCTGGTGGCCAGGACCCGGGCACTGAGTGCCACTGAAAATCAGCTGTGTGCCGCCTTTGGCACGCGTGCCATAGGGTGCCTACCCCTGTTCTATCCCATGGCAGGAGAGACAGGCAGAGGACTTTTGCCATTCGTAACACGTTTTTCAAATGGGCAAATGGAGTCAGAATCAACAGCAGAGCAGAGACTACCGGTAGCAGCGACAGGAAACCTGGCTGCACGTTCCCTGCTCTAACCCCTAGACCACACTGCCTTCCATGCTAAACTTGGATTAAACACATTTAAGTATCTGGCAGAGAGAGGAGTTAAGGCATTGCTGCTTAAATGGGTTATTAGCCTGCTAGCTAAGTGTAACCTGTCCTGTCTGCGTTTCCCGCCTCTGGGGGTTTGAGAGACACCCCCTCCACTCTGGCCCACACTGAATACTGGTCCTTAGAGTTTAGGGTACTGGGCTGAAATAGCCAGTAGTCAGCATTTGGTACATTTGTGTTTATCATCTGGGCCATGCAAGACCTGCCCTGAGTGATCCATTTCCCCGCTCTTGAGAGCGGGAGTTTTGCAAAACTCCTGCAAATAGGGAAGTTGTCACTAAGCAACCATCAGGTGTTTTTTTTTAAAAAACAAGAAGTTTTGGGGGGTTGAAGAGAATTAGCAGGCGATTTCTTCGCTAACCCAACCCCCACTCTGGGTCTGTCTGGTCAGGCTCTCATTCAACAGTAACAACATTTTTATTTTTAGTTCCTTAAAACAGGAGGAGAGTTCTTCCAAGTTTGTTTTGATGAGACCATTGGATGCCAGACTGAGGTGCACAGCCTCAGTGCAAAACCAGGGCGGAGGTGGCAGACGTGCTTGTAGGGCGGCATCAGGACCCAGGGCCAGTCAAGTCCGGTAACCCACGCGGACGGAAAGCTGGAGATGAAGGCGATTTGTTTCGCCAGTTGTGGCTAACATTTCCCCATACAATGACATCACTAACCACCCCCAGCTAGATTCTAAAGGCTTGTTTTGTTCCATGGAAAGACTGTTGTCCTAGTGACTAATGGGGTTGATACAACATGCATCAGCCGAGCATGGAGCTCAGATCTGACTGGGTGCACCGATTGCTAGGCTGTGACCAGCAGAGAAACCTGCCATTGTCCAAGATGTGGTTGCCACGTGGTGGTTAGACAGCTTAAACACGCCGCCCTTCCCCCCTGGGACAGTGACCAATATAAGGGATCAAAACTCCACAGCTTGACTTTGCACAGATCAAAGTCGTTTTAAAAAGCACAGATACAGAACGAGCCTGGAAACTTCAGAGTGGTGTAGGGAGAACTCCCACAAAACAAGCATACACCAACGTGAGCGTTCATAATATCCAGGAGCACCGAACACATTCGGAGAGAAAAACTGGATTAACTGTGACCATGGTAGAACTGCTCCCCACAGGGATCTGGTGGAGAAAGAAGCCCTAGTCCATGATGGAGTGATCACCTCATTAAAGGTTTGACTGCAGGGGCTCGCAAAGCAGCCTGCTACAAGAGGAGGTGGTAGAAGATTCTTGTCCAGCAAAGGAAGGATGATCTTGTGGTTAAAGTTTAGGACTAGAAATCTCAGTCTGGGCTCTAGTCTCACTTCTGCCAGAAGAGTCACTTAGGGGGAGTCTACACGACAGCTGGTGCAGTGCTCAAGGGCAGCACAATGCTACTCGACCTAGCGCATTAAAAACAGCCCGGCCCCATCGGACACTAGCCACCCATGTTCAAACCTGCCCGACCTGCTACCCCTCGCTGCTAGTTTTAGCAGGCTGGCGCCAATGAAGCTAGCACCGGTGCTGGACAGCAGGCTCGCAGCTGCAGTGTAGACGCATCCCTAGCCTCCCTGTGGATGGGGAAACCAGCATCCCAAACTGGAACGACTTCTCATGGGTGCTGTAAAGAACAGTTCAGTCTAAAGTGCCCCTAAACAGGCATCGAAACAGATCCAGACTGAGGCACCTCGATAGAGCTGTAGTATTGAGACACAAATCTGAACATTGGGGCCTGTGAAGTGCTTTGAGAGCCTTAGATGGAAAACGTTACAGGTTGTTAGTCACTCACAGGAATGTCAGGGTTATTGTCCGTGATCAGGTTTCTTGTATCTTTCTCCAGAGCACCTGGTACTGATCCCTAGTGTCTGGCTGCAGTAAGTGGACCCAATACTGGCTCACCCTGCTATGGCAATTCCTGTGTCCCTAAAAGAAAACCTCCGACTTTGCATACACATATCGGCATGTCTAGCTGTAGGACTAGTCCTACACACACTGGCATCAGGAGACCATCTGTATCCAAGTACAGTTTCTGCTGGCTGCGTTTCCGTGACCAATGCACATCCTGTCCCAGAATCAAGCTGTAGATTCTCTCCCCCCTAAACAGAAACTGATGGAGATGGGACCAGTGGCTACCCAGATGGGAGGCCAGTCACAGATCTAGGAATCCCCTATTACGGATAAAACCTGCCTTTATCTTTATCTGAGCAGATAGCAGCAAACTGCATTTTAATAGTGTGTCCAAATGGACTCCAGCAGAGCTGGGACATGATCGTGGTAGCAGTTGGGTCCCATGTACTCCAGAAGATGGGTGGGGGAGGGATAGCTCAGTGGTTTGAGCATTGGCCTGCTAAATCCAGGGTTGTGAGTTCAATCCTTGAGGGGGCCATTTAGGGAATGGGGGTAAAAATCTGCCTGGGGATTTGTCCTGCTTTGAGCCAGGGGGTTGGACTAGATGACCTCCTGAGGTCCCTTCCAACCCTGATATTCTAGGATGCTAAGATCAAGCTGCCAGGTGACTGTTCTTGGCATGGCAAAAATTGTAGTGTTGTCTGTGAGTGGCATTTTTCCATATCCCTCAGCACTGGCCTCACTCTGCTCCAGTGGGCACAGAGCTAGGCCAACAGTGAATGCTTTTTAAAAGCCAATCTGTAGTTTTATAGAACTGTTTCAAAAGGAGGTTCTCAGACAAGCCAGTCCAGTGGCGAGAGCTGCAGTAGCAGCCGGCTAGTAGCCACCATGCTGGAGCACAATCCTAGCTAGGGTAGGACACTTCTGGTCCCAGTGTGGACAGGATCTGCAGTGGCCTTCACTAAAATTTTCCTACATGGGTGGGGTTCCCCATTGTAACCACATCATGGCTGGAGATGAGGCAACAGGAACTGAGAACTGTCACCCAGTCACCCTCCGTGCAGCAGGGTGTTTTCTTGCTGACATCTCTCTAAATGGGGTAATTACCACCCTAAATTAATGTTTCCACTGGTTAGAAGGATGAGAGAGAGGGGCACCGCTTTATTGCCTCCTGAAGTCGCTGTAGAAAGCAGGGCTGTTGGTCAAGCTAGGCTAGAACACGTGGTCCGAGATCTTGCAGAACGACCATTTCACAGAGGTCTAGACTCATATACAGCCCTCTGGTTGCTGGAGATTAGACTTTGGCTTTATGGACTCCACATATTAAAGAGACTTGCAGCGTAATAAATTAGAGACCTGTAATGCAGCCCTCATTTTGTGATCAGCAACTGCAATCAGACCACCAACCTCAAACCTGGTGAGTGCTCTTTGTAGAGTTAAAAGAGCAGGAGTACTTGTGGCACCTTAGAGCCGGGGTCGGCAACCGTTCAGAAGCGGTGTGCCGAGTCTTCATTTATTCACTCGAATTTAAGGTTTCGCATGCCGGTAATACAGTTAACTTTTTAGAAGGTCTCTTTCTAGAAGTCTATAATCTATAACTAAACTATTGTTGTATGTAAAGTAAATAAAGTTTTTAAAATGTTTAAGCAGATTAATTTAAAATTAAATTAAAATGCAGAGCCCCCCGGACGAGTGGCCAGGAGCCAAGCAGTGAGAGTGCCACTGAAAATCAGCTTGTGTGCCACCTTCGGCACATGTGCCATAGGTTGCCGACCCCGCCTTAGAGACTAACAAATGTGAGTCTAAGCTTTCATGGGCTACAGCCCACTTTGTCGGATGCACAGAATGGAACACACAGAAAGATATTTATACATACAGAGAACATGAAAAGGTGGGAGTAGCCCTACCAACTGGCAGAGGCCAATCAATTGAGATGTGCGATCATCAGCAGGAGAGAGAAAAAAAAAAAAACACATTGAAGTGATCATCAAGATGACCCATAGAAGGTGTGAGGATATTTTAACATGAGGAAATAGATTCCATTAGTGTAATGACCCAACCATTTAGGGTGACTAGATGTCCCGATTTTATAGGGACAGTCTTTATTTTTGGGTCTTTTTCTTATGTAGACTCCTATTACCCTCAATCCCTGTCCCGATTTTTCACACTTGCTGTCTGGTCACCCTACAACCATTCCCAGTCTCTGTTCAAACCCAAGTTAATTGTATCTAATTTGTATATTAATTAGAGTTCAGCAGTCTCTCTTTGTTAGTCTCTAAGGTGCCACAAGTACTCCTAGTCTCTCTTTGGAGTCGGTTTTTGAAGTTTTTTTGTTGCAAAATTGCATTCATGAATAGAAATCCATTAACAATCCCACCTGAAAGACGAGACTTTTAACCGAGAGGCACCTAGCACGGATCTACCAAGTCAGAATTCGGTTTTAGCCCAATTTGTTTTATGAAGTTAGTGCTCAGACTTTAGTCCCAGAGGCAAGAGTGCTACCAACTCTGTCAGATGCAGCCAAAAAGCATTACGGAAGACAGTCGATTGAAGCGTTACCTTAGTCAAGTAATTCAGGACGACTTTCTGTCCGATCAGGATTCTCTAAAGGTGTCCCGCTCGTCAAATTTGCTTAGTGCAACGACTATCTGATCCCCCTGGTTTTCCATAGAAACTCGTTTAGAAACAAGACACTTGATAATCATAATCCTTATCCTGGGGAGGGAGAGGAGAGCACACATTGGAGCAAAGTACATTTCACACGGCTAAGTTTTGCAAGTATTCAAGATAGGACAGTGACGCAAAAGTGGCATCTGAACAGCGGCCAGCATGCAAAGGAAACGTAATCCAGCATCAATCCGGACCCGCTGCGAATTGATCTGCACGGAGACCCCGCTCTGCAGTTACAGCTGTCAGTGCCCGGGGTCAGAACCAGCGAAGACCGGCCGGTCACTGCAGCAGCCCGCAGACAATCAGACAGCGTGAAAAAGCCAAGACAAAAAGCAGGGAAAGCCCCGCCCCACTAGTCTTGTGCCCAGGGATCGCGGATCAACACCTGGATTGTCTCGCCCACGTGACTAGGGATTTCAAGCGACAGGCGAGTCACTTCAAGCCCCAGTTTGCCATCCTCGGGCACACGCGGGCTGGATCGGCGTCTCCCTTAGACAGCGAAGACTTGGGCTAGTCCTTGGGACGTGAGGGCAGATGTGGGGGTCGAGGGGCACTGGGGTCCTAGATCCTCTCGGCCCGTTGGGAAGCCTCCCCCCAACCCACGCACCTAACCCCAGACTAGGGTGACCAGACAGCAAATGTGAAAAATCTGGACAGGGGGTGGGGGGTAATCGGAGACTATATAAGAAAAAGACCCAAAAATCAGGACCGTCCCTATAAAATCGGGACATCTGGTCACCCTACCCCAGACAGAGGTTGCAACGCCGCGGGGCAGCTGGGCGCTCTGGTGCCGGGCGGGGGCGGCGCGTTCCGGACCTTTAGCTCCGCAAGGGAAGCCCCAGAAACCATCCCGCGGGGAGCCCGCCCGCCCCGGGCGCGTCCCGCCCTGCGCCCCGCTCCCCAGCAGCCCCAGCGCCGCCCGGGGGGCAATCCCCCCTCTCCGCCCCCCAGGTCTCGGGTCACCAGGGCAGAGGCAGCGAAGCGCTGCAGGGGCCGGAGCCCACCCAGGGGCGCCCAGCGCGGAGGGGTCGCGGCTCCCAGGGGCCGTGGCGGGATCAGCCCCGCCATGCACCCAGCTACGGCTTCCGGGGGCGCCCGGGACAGGGACTGACCTGAGCCCGAGGGGGAGAAGCGGCAGCGGCACCGATCGCAGGAGGAGGAGCCTCCGCGTGGCTGCCGCTTTATACCGCCCCGGGAGCCGGCATGAGCCGCCCCGCCCAGCCCCCGCGGCCGCTCAGCTCCGTCCCGCCCCCATGACAGGGGATCCCCCCATGAGCGAGGTCTCAGGGACTAACCCCCCCAAGAGGCGGCGAAGGGGGCCGGTGAGAAACCCCCTTCCACGCGGGGGGTGTGCGGGGGCAGCAGGTGCCCAGCTCCGGGGGGTGCGATTCCCCCACGTGCGCCGCCAGCGACCGTCTGACCCCCAGCGCCCCACTTCCCGACGGACTCTTGAGAGTCACCCCCCTCACCCCAGCAGTCACCCTGTTCCCTGCCCTCCTCACCCCACTGATCGCCCCACTCCCTGCCTGCCCTTCCCCCACTGATCGCCCTATTTCCTGCCCCCGTGTTACCCCCATCCCACGGATCGCCCCACTCCCTGCCTGCCCTTCCCCCACTGATCGCCCCATTCCCTGCCCCCGTGTTATCCCCACCCCACTGATCGCCCCACTCCCTGCCTGCCCTTCCCCCACTGATCGCCCCATTCCCTGCCCCCGTGTTACCCCCACCCCCACTGATCGCCCCACTCCCTGCCTGCCCTTCCCCCACCGCCGCTAACAAGCAGCATTTCCCTTCCCCCGCCAATGTACGTTGCACTCAGGAGGCGGCAGAAGCGGCGCCGGGCTGCAGGGGCGATCCACGTGTCCCCGAGCCGCTGTGTGTGGGGGTGGGTGTGGGGCGGGGGTTCGGGTTCCCCAGCTCAGCCTGGGCTGGTTGGGAGACAGGGCAGCATCCCACTGCCCTAGCCAATGGGAGAGCAGTGCTAGGAAGGGATGGGAGCAGGTGCTCTGATGAAGGTTAGGAGGGTGCTGAGGCAGGGCTGATGGCCCCGCCCTGGTGCAGAGGTGGGGTGAGTGTTATCTGTCAGCACAGCTGAGTTGGCGATCAAAGGTTGCAGAGGGCGACTGGTCCCATGAGGTGACACAGGCGAACCAGCTGGAAGCAGTAAGTCCATGGCAGGGAGAGGTGAAAAAGGCACTGCTCAGCTGGTCCCTGGGCTATCCAGTGCCGCTGCTGAAGTCAGACACTAACAGACCCTGACACGGAGTGCAGCTTGTCTCTCTCTCTCTCGGTTCCTCAGGAGGTCAGTCAGTTGGAGAGTTCAACCAACCAAGCAAAAATGAAAACATCCTGCAGAGAACAACAAAACAATGGCCAGGAACTTTTTGTCCTGGGGCTTGCCTGGCTCTGGGGGCTGCTAGTGGAACAAAAAGTCTTTCGCCTCTACAGCACTGATGCAGGTTTGGTGTAGATTGGCAGGCACCCAAAGTTGCCACCGTCTGATGGCTACTCAGTGGCCTGTGCAGCAGACAAGTGCCCACCTCACAAAACCCACCCTCAAAGAATCCAAGGGACCTTAAGAGGTCAACTAGTCCAGCCCCCAGTAACGAGGCAGGACCAAGTAACCCTAGATCTCACAGGTGTTTGTCCAACCTATTCTTAAAAACCTCCTAGGGACTTCACAACTTCACCTAGAGGCCCCAGCGAGATGGTGACATTAACCAAAGGATGTAACAGACATGGGGGACAGATGCTCCCCTTTGAACCCTAGAAGTGGGCCGTTCCAAGTCAGCGGGGGTCGGTGGGAGGGGGTGCTTCTGCAAATGAAGCTTGCACTCTGCATCTCTTGTTCTGTTGTTAAGTAGGGGAGTTCAGGCACTACGGACCCAGCACTTTTCAGGAACATGAAATTCACTTGAAACCCCAAACAAAATGAAAAGGGAGGGGACAGAATGGAGATAAAAGACGGTGTAGCCGGCAGCCTGTGAGTTCATATTTCTGCTGTTATTCCAGATCCTCAGAGTACACTTCTGGTTCATCGTGAATTGTCTCCGTGATACAAATGTGGCACCGTAAACCAACGGCAACTCGAGTTCTGTGTGTAAAACAGGTGCCAGAAGCAAAAAGACTAAAAACGACTAATAGTCTATGGAGATTTCCCAAGTGTACCCTCATTCCTATACAATCCATCCTTATGGGCTAAGAGCTCTCTGTTTTCCGTCGGTCTCTCCACTTATAAAATGCACACACGCTGTTCTTATTTCTAGACTGTGCTTTCGGCTGAGCTTCTGTTGCTCAAATAACCCTTGTTCAAAACACAATCATAATCTGATATCGTCCAAGTGGAGACGATTTATTTGCTCACACACTTTCCCTGTTTAAGAGGTCTGGGAAAGATCTGTTTCCAGGGGATTGCTGTTACAGAATTGCCTGAAAAATGGAGGTAAGATTCTGTTAGCCATTTAAAATGATTTGTCTCATGCTACAGGAGACACAGGCAAGAAGTGGAGGCTTATGTTCAACCGACTGCATCTTTCTAATCACCAGAAATGACCCCTGCTAAGAACTGTCCCTGAAAAACAAAATGATTTTGAGACATCTGTGAATCTTTTTATTGAGCTTGGACCGAAATCAGCCCTGACATAAAGATGGAAGTCAATAAGAACTGCATGCGTTCAGCACCTGGTTGCTTTTTTAGATGCCTAAGTATGGATTTGAGTGCCTCACTTTAGATGCCTCACCCTGCTCTACATCCAGAAATTGCACCAGTTTAACTAACTTAGTTTCTACATTAATTTAGTTGAATCCCTGCCAGCGTGGACACTCGTTAATCAGTTTGAGTGCCTTAGCTGCATTACCAAATTTGAGACTATTGGCCTTTCCACCCAGTCGTTAAGAACAGTAGCAACTGTTTTAATTACCTGAATCCTCAAAGGAATATTCAATCATGTGCATGTTCCAAGCTAGTCCTATGAAATAGCCCGTCAAACGACTGCAACATCAGGACATGATGAGTGGGATAAAATGAGCCGGAGTTTTCTGGTCCCTGGATTAGCATTGTCAAGGTGAACAAGGGCTCATGAAGTCTGAGACTTGACAATGAAGAGCCCTTTGAGATGAATAAGGAGTGTTCTCATTTCTTTGTGCTATTGTTTCATTCTATTTCCTGATCCCCAAAAAGGCAGTGGTTGCATTTGAAGGTTCCCTTTACAACCAGAAGGGCTGGACAACATCTAAGATTTGATGCCATAGAGATCAGAACCCCTCTTGAGTATTCTGGCTTCTTTTGCCTCTTCCTTTGAACTCAGGACTTTAGTAGCCTCTCTGTTGGGATTCGTTGAGGAATATTGGATTGGAAGGTTACTTCATTGTGCCTCAGCGCAGGCAACGGACTAGCCGACCTCTTGACATCCCTTCCAGTCCTGCATTTCTCTGGTTCTCTGAAAGTTGGGCGTAAGCAGAGTTGCGATAAATTGCACGAAGGAGCTTTGTTTTTTAAAAAGAGTGAATTAAAGACACTGCATTGAAACACACCCAGCAAAGTGCAGCGGAGTGAGGGATTTCAAAAAACAGGCAACACTTTAAAAAACAACGGAACCTCATTTCGCTTGAATTCCACAAATGGAGAAACCAAGGAAGGCACAACACAGGTGATTTGCCCGAAGTAACAGCGTAGCACACTAGGGACTTTAACCCTTGCCGACCAGGGGTTCCCTAGCGTAGACGGAGATTAGCAAATGGAACCCAGGTCTCCTCACTTTCAGACTCTGACCCAACCTCTACCTCAGAATTCGAGTTCTGATTGGCTGGTTGGCTCCTTTTTCAGGGATGTTGCCACCTTGGATCAACACCCAGAGGCTCACATCTGGGGACTGATCACTGAAAAGGGTCACGAATGAGCTGGGACTTACTAGTGCTTTGCTTAGCTTCAGCCAAAATATCCCCCCACTGCTACATTCTGAAGAAACCTTCTAAAAAGCATCACTTTGCTCCACAAGGAAAAGGGACCAGATCCCATCACATATGTTAACTCCTCAATGCTGCTTTGAATGGTTTGACGCTATCTGTTCTACTGCTTCGCACCACTGCAGAAGAGGGCATCAATAAAAGACACTCTGGTGTGGCTTAATTCTTTAATGCCACCATCATAGTCCAGTTAGAAGTAGAATTGAATGTTGATGTATCTGTCTTAGAGTTTTCTATTCTGCCCATCATTGTAGTATCTAAGGCAGTGGTTCTCAACGAGGGGCACACGTACCCAGGGGGGTACTCAGAGGTCTTCCAGGAAGTGCATCAACTCATCTAGGTATTTGCTAGTGCTTTTTATGTAGCATGTTGTAAAACTAGGCAAAGTCAGAACCAAGTAAAATTTCATACAATGACTTACTTATACTGCTCTATATACTATACGTTGAAATGTAAGTACAATATTTATATTCCAATTGATTTATTTTATAATTATCTGGTAAAAATGCAAAAGTCAGCATTTGGTCAGTAACAGTGTGGCTGTGACACTTCTGTATTTTTATGCCTGATTTTGTAAGCAAGTAGTTTTTAAGTGAGGTGAAACTTGGGGGTACCCAAGACAAATCAGACTCTTGAAAGGGGTACAGTAGGTTGAGAGTCACTGATCTAAGGCAGGGTCCACCCTTGAAAGTTATATCAGCAGAGCTACATCGGTCAGGAGTATGAAGAAAACACCCCAACTGATGCCGACCTAAGCCTCAGAGTAGATGCAGCTATGTCAACGGAAGAATGCTTCTGTTGGAGTAGCCAATGTCACGCCGGGAGGTGGTGTTCCTGCACTGACAGAAAACTCCATCTGTTGGGTAGGCTGCGTCTGCACCAGGGGGCTGTGCTGGGCTAATCTTTATGGGTTATAAGCAACAGAGGGTCCTGTGGCACCTTTGAGACTAACAGAAGTACTGGGAGCATAAGCTTTCGTGGGTAAGAACCTCACTTCTTCAGATTTATGGGTTATGAATTTCAGTGCTTGCAAAGAGCGTGGGGCTGTTGGCTGTGGGTACAGAGCAGCTGTGCACGGAGGGTGAAATTCACCTCTGTGCAGTGAATCACAGCAGAGTACGCAGCACGTATCCCACTTGGCCTGGAGGGTGCGTCCATCCCAGATAAGTGCATGAGCCTCGTACTGACTGCACAGGGGTGCTCCGCTCTGGCTGCAAGCTCTGAGTTAGCGTTGCTACTAGGTGTAGCTCAAGCTGGTGATTCTGATCTGCAAAGCCCTGTATCATTTGGGATGCCATTTACTGCTCCACCGGGACAGTTAAAGGGGACTTGCAAAGGATGTTTTTAAGAGACCCTTAACTGTGGCCCTTGTTGATCCTTTAGGATGTGAACCACGGAGGCCGGAAAGGGGCCGGTGCTGCTGGAGCAGACTTCCCCAAATCACTCCTGTGAGCTCAGCACTGAAGGGGAAATTCAGCACAAGGTTTCTGCACCTGGACCGGGGTGAATTCCACGCCACTGCTCGGGTGGGGGCCTGCCTGCTGTAGTCGCCATTGTCTTTCATTGACCAGGGCGATGCTGTTGCTTTGGCCTTGGGTTAGTGCTTTTGGTGAAGCAGGTTCATTTGTCCAGCTCAGAAAGATGCAGGGTGAGCTGATCCCACTAGGATTCAAGCATTGGGATCGTTCTAGGTATTTCTAACCCGATGCTTAGATCCCTCAGCCGTCCCCTCTGGGTTTGCTCCACAGGCCTTTCAGCATGGGCCAGAGAGGAAAAAGAGAGAAAGAACTAAATTTGCCAAGGAAAAGCCAGGAGACCCGCAACGGGATCCCCTGGGGGCCCTCTGAGTTCTTTTATTAGCAATGGCTGCAAGGTGGCAATAACAATGACACAGTTGAATGGCCACTATTCCCCTGTGACACGAGTGATCCACATGGGTGGGCAATGTTCCTCCAGTAACCCCCTCTCAGTGCAGCTCCAGAACACTGACTAGTGTGCACCGCAGGCAGATCGGGTCGGTGTCCTACTGCAGTTCCATCTGTGGGCGGTCGGCTCTGTGGGAGGGAGGGAGGGAGGGAGGGAGGGAGGAACTAAAGTTACCCGTGTCTTGGTAGGCGTTTCTTTTGCATTAATTTATCCCACTTCTGCTTCCCAGCACATCAGCTGAATCATACAGAGACCAGAGATGGAAAAGACCTGGCAGGTCCCAGCTGGTTGGTCCTTTCACCAGGCTTGTTCCCTAAAGTCTATTCATCAGTGTATAATCCAGTCTAAGGCCTTGGCTACCCTGCAAAGGGTTTGCCAGTATAGCTATGCCGACAGACCAGCAAGAGAGTTCTTTTCCCAGTACACCTTGTACCTGTTCTCCAAACAAAATCAACTATCCTAGCAACAGGCCTTTTTTTGCTGGTAAAACTGTATCTGCACTGGGGCGTTTGCTGGCCAGTTGATTTAGTTGGGAGGAGAGCTGGGGGCACTGGAATAAGCTATGCTGCCAAGGCACAATTTTGCTGCATCCACACGAAGAGCACTTTGCTCATCTAGTACTCTGGTATACCTATACCGGTAAAGCCTTCCACCTGTTGACTTGGCTCTATTCAGTATAGTTATGGTGGTAATATTTCTGCTTGTAGACCAAGCCTATCTTTAAACAACTTGAAGGACGGGCCTTCCACCACTTGGGAGCCAAGCTCGACCCTCACTGTTAGGAAACCTTTCCTGATTTTTCTCCTACGTTTTCCTTGGTTTAATTTCATCCCCTCACTCGCAGTTACCTGCTCCTCTCAGACCACCCCTTACCAAATCATTCCCTTGGTGGTGTTATCCAGCTCACAGTAACATCTGAGTACCTCCCCACACTCCTGTGAGGCTAGGGAAGAATTATCCCGGCGCCCGCAGCAGAACAGGGAATTGAACCAACGCTGAATCTCATTGGGTTACTTCTTTCTAGAGCTGTCAGGAAATGATTTTTTTCCACTATAAGATTTTAAAGGTTTTTTTGCCCCCCAAAATTATTGTTTTGATAAAACCCACCATTTTTTTTTGACAAAAACAGAATATTTTTTTGCAAAAATTTCCCATTTCTTCAAAAAGTTTAGATGGACATTTTTTGACTATTTATTTCTTCCCATGTCCCAAGTGTCTCTAAGTTCCTTTGAGTTATTGCTCCGATCTTGCTGCTTGCCAGAAAACTTAAAAGAAACAAGCATAAAATGATCTAAAAACCAGCCCAACTCGTTGAGGGGCTGGGGTAGAGAGCAGTGTGGGGGCGGGGTTTGTGTCCTCCTGCTGGGCAGGGGGCGGAGCACGGACCATGCCGCATGCACCATGAAAATAAAAAGCCCAGAGAAAAAGTGGTGCCTAGAGTTAAGCAGAAAAACCCACCTGGGTAAAGAACCCACCAATCTGTAAAAAGCTAAGCCCAAAGTCCCTTACTCACTACACTGGCAATTTCCGCCGTTTGCTATCACTCATGAAGGCTGTTTAATCCTTCTGAAGATATTCAATAAGACTAAACCCAATGCTGACCCCTGTGCTTCCCCATCGCACTGCTCTCCCATCCCCCAAAGCGTACCTTGCTCTTTATCATCACCCTGGGATTATGCTCCAGTTTCCTGTCCACATGGCAGCACCTGGATCCAAGATGGTTCGAAGAGCTCAGTGGCCGTATCGAAAGTTTGGCTTCACTGATGGTTTGGTTTTTTCTAGTCCTTTTTCGTCGCTTCAGTATCTTGCATCCCTTGGGCATGTTTAAATAACGTAATTTATGTTGGCATCTCGCCGACTGTGACAAGTGGGTTTCGAAAAGCCAGCTGTTGCCGGACAGTCCATCCAAAGCCGCATGTCCCCACCTCAGCGGCTGGGAGTGTGTGTCCCGGTCAGAGTTCAGCCGAGAGAGCCAGCTTTGCCTGGGAGAGGAGAATCCATGGGAGCCCCCAGGCTGTCCTCTGTCATCTCATCCCAGAGACCTCCCTGGGGCTTAGGACGGAGACGCCTACGTCTCATGGGCCAGCATCATGGCGCGTTTCAGCTGCTCGTAGGTCACAAACATCACCACGTTCCAGGATCCCAACCGCAGGAACGAGGGCATGAACCTGAGAGAGGGGACAATAGACATTAAGCGATCCAACAGTGTAGAGGCTAAAGAATTTCCCCTTCATCCCCAACCAGGGTACTCCAAGCCCCTGGCAACCAACAAGCTGTATCTTGGCTGGTGGATCCCCCATCCACTAGCTCCCTTATGATCCTTGCTATCCATGGATTCCCCTCTGTTGCTCTCCTGCCTGGCATCACGCACCCTCAGCCAGCTCCCCCCTGCCACTCCTATTCTTTAACACTAGCCTTGATTCCTGCCCGGCCCAACATCGCACCCACCCCTGGCTAGAGACACCTTACCGGTTGCTCTGCACACACACGGTGCTCTGTAAATAATGAGACCGAGCCAGGTGGGCTTGACTCTTTCCCGTGCTTCGCAAGCACAGCAGAATATGAAACCAGACTAATCTGTAATACTTAGCCCTGGGCTAGGCCCAGATTCGCAAAGGCACCAACCTCCCACTGATTTCAATGAAAGTCAGGCACCACCTTTGAGCATCTGGGCCCTTACGCTCATCAGCTGCAGATCTCAAAGTGCTTTACAGAGCTGGGTAGGTATAATCCTCACCTAGGGCACCAGGATTTGGGGGGGCGGCATTTTGCCGCCCTCGGTGGCAATTCGGCGGCGGGGGGTCCTTCCGCACTCCGGGTCTTTGGCGGCAATTCTGCGGCGGGTCCTTCACTCACTCCGGGACCCGCCGCCGAAGTGCCCTGAAGACCGGGAGCGCGGAAGGACCTGCCGGCCGCAGAATTACCGCCGCTGACCAGGAGCGCGGAAGGACCCCCGACTAGGGCGCCAAAAACCCTGGTGCCGCTCCTGATTCTCCCCATTTTACACACAGGGAAGTGGAGGCGCAGAGAGCTCCAGGCTCCCATGTTGTAAAGGCTTCTGGGCGTCTTGTGTTTTGGATGCCCGGGCTGAGAGCCTCATGCCTGCTCTGCAAAGGTACTAAGCATCCACCACAAGCCAGCTGAAGCCAGCAGGTGCTTACGGGACAGACTGACAATGTCCTGGACCAACCTTGTGGAATGAAGATAAGCTTATAGCAGACTGGATAAGGGTTGATGCCTTCGGGGGGCGTTGTGTTAAAAAGGCAATGGTGTCTGTGGCACTGTGTGGCACTCCTCGAGGAGGAGGAGGAGGATACGAATGTCATTCCTCCAGTGGGTGTTTGGAGCTACCCCCTGGGGAAGTGGAGTTCAGACGGGATTCTCCAGGGACCAACAGACAAAGGAAGGGTTGGGGATAAACAGCCTGGTTACAAATAGGCTCAGGGCCATCTTCCTGATCCAGCAAGCAGACAGGACCCCTGGTTCCTGGAGGGCCCCAATCCTTTGGGGAGGGTTGGGCCTACTAGGCGCTTGTTCTGAGGTAAAGCTGTGATGAACTTGAAACCCCAAGGAAACCCCGTGGGTGGGGGGTTGCAGGACTGCTCCTGCCCGAGCCCATGCGAGGATTGGGGTGATCTCTGGTGAGCTTCTTAGCTTGTGTTCAAGTTCTTTCCTTGTTTTTAATGTGTTTTCTCTGTAGCACTTTTACCTTAAGAATAAAATAGACATGCACAGAAAGAGCGGTGGGGTATCTATAACCGGGGCCGTCACACTGTTAAGCAGCTCTGAAGAGAAAGCAAGCAGGCCTCCTGGAGCAGGCTGGGAGTAACACAGTGAAGGCAGGGAACAGCTCAGCCTGGAGATGCTCCGGGCAGAAGGGCGAGAGCTGCGTGTTTCCACCCAAGAGAGGGGACAGCCAGGGGAGCCGGAAGCCTGGGAGCGGGCCCTTACGGGATCACTGAGGGGAACCAGATGTGGAGTTGCCCTGCCCTGTGATGCTTATCACCTCTGAAAATCTCAGGCTGGAGGTGCCATGGACCGAGCCACCCATTAGAGGCCGCTTTGGAAAAACTGTCCCAAAGTGACTTGCCCATCGTCACATGAGCTGGTAGCAGAGAGCGGACGAGAACCCAGGTCTCTTGACTCTCAGCCCAGTGCTCTGTCACTGTCAGTCTCCTCTGTAGACTTGTTACATGAACACATGCGCTGCTCCTTGAATAGGCCATGGGCTCGGTACAGGCCTGGATACAGATTTGTAGCTGGCTCAGTGCCTAAGCACCACTTACCCCTTGTAAAACGCTGTGGGTCCTTCCAGGATCACCATGGTGAGCATACAGTTCAAGGCATTTTTGTACTGGCCACGGGTGGAATTCATGTATCTCGTCTTCACGACGTCGACGGGCGAAGCCACCACAGTGGCGCAGAACCCAGCTCCGAAAGCAGCGACGAAATGGCAAGGAAAAGTGTCTGGGGGTGGGAAATGGGTAATAGGTTTTGGGGTAATGGAATTTTCCACTGCAAACGGGATGATTTTGCCTTTACAAGCCACTTGCAATTAGTCATTGGTGCCATGCACAGCTAGAGCGTATTCCACCCAAGGACCTCCGTTCAATTTACAGACATCAATAAACTGGCCCTCTCCCCGAGAGATTGGGAAGTATCTCCATTCTCCACATGGGGGAAACTGAGGCACAGGAGGTTTGACACTATCTTTGGGACGCACACCTTGAGACTTTTTGGGCCTGATTTTCAAAGCTACAGAGCCAGTTGTAACGCCAGCTGAAGTCCATGAGAGCTGCGAGGTCTCAGCACCCCTGAAAATCAGGCCCAAGCTGCTCAAAGCTGGATGCCTCAAAACTGAAGTACGTAAAATCCACAAGCACTTCTGAAAATTTGGGGCTAAGCACCAGGTTCCCAAAGGGATTTAGGCACCTAGTGGGATTGTCTAAAGTGTGTAGGCACCTAACTCCCAGTGGGAGTTTTTGGAAATCCAACTAGGTGCCTATCTACACCTTTAGGTGCCTGAATCCCTTTGAAAATCTGTCCCTAAGTGACTTGCCCAAGGTCATGCAGGGAGTCTGTGGCAGAGCTGCGAATAGATCTTAGGTCTTCTAAGGTCTAGTGCTCTGTACTAGACCATCCTTACCACCATGCTACTGAAACCTCCAGCTGACGTCTGAAGCAGCATGGGTAGCCGGCTCCAGCCCTCTTTGCCAGAGTGAGCATCACCCATTGTGGAAGGCCATTGGGAGGAGAAGCAATGGAGAGGACTCAGAGAGACAGAGCTCTAACCACCAGGCTCCACAGATGGAAAGGACGAAGGAAAGACACCCTCACTCACTCAAGGCCCTCTTTCCCTCACCTGTCATTAGATGATATTTCAGCAGCATCTCCTTGAGGAGGTCATAGGTAACCATCTCTCCGCAGTTCACAATGGCGTTGCGGGTGATGTTGGGTAACGTCCCTGAGGCAGAAGATGCAAAGGATGAATGGTTTAGAGAGTGACTCTGGCCATGTGAGCTCACACTGCTCTTCTGAAAGCAAAGTAGGGCAGGTGATGACCATGACTGTATTATTATTAATCGTGTTCATTACCCCTGTGCCTAAAGGAGCTCTACCAGATGGCAGGAGTTCTGTGATACCAGGATTTTAAGGGATAATAAGAATAATATTTGGCATTTACGTGGCATTATTTATCCACAGCGGTCAAAACACTTTACAAAAGTGGCCAAGACTCATTATCCCCATTATACAGTGGCGGAGAGAGAAGCCCAGAGTTACACACCAATTCAATGACAGAGCAAGCGATGGATCCTGGGAGTCCTGCGACTCAGTCCTGGGCTTGGATAGTTCGATCACAATTCTATCTCGAGCGCCCAAGGAAACGGGGAGCGAGTAAATGACGAGGCAAATCTGTTATTGCAGGTCTGTGGGCTTGCCAGGAACCTTATTTCTGTGACGCGAGAGGAAAAAGGACATTCCATCTCGCCCTGGATGGGATGTGCCCCCAAACCATCGCAGGTGAGTGCTGACATAAAATCATCATTAGCGTCACCATTGTTAATGATTTAATCTCTGATCATTTAGGTAGAAGTATCCCACTGTTCTGGGGTCGGGGTGGAGTCTGGGGTTGTGAGCAGGGCCTGAATAGAACACCCCACT
Source organism: Chrysemys picta bellii (assembly GCF_011386835.1). Taxonomy (NCBI): domain Eukaryota; kingdom Metazoa; phylum Chordata; order Testudines; family Emydidae; genus Chrysemys; species Chrysemys picta. The sequence continues at coordinate 343,521,044 of NC_088791.1, forward strand.
TTCCTTTTTCTGACCCACCAGCCCCCTCATTTGGGAGGGGGGGGTGGCGTTTTGGTTTGCTCTGCTCTGGTCTGAGATTGGTTGTGATCCGCCCTTTGGGGTCTAACAGTCAGTGTGTTTGTTGTGGCTTATGCTACAATGAGCCAGTCTGGGAAATGCGTCCCTCTCTCCTGTCTCACCTTAAAAATACTACCCGGTGGTATAAAATCCTGCAGTGGTAGCAGATTATAGGTGAAAGTCCCATCCTGTGCCGAGCCAGGGTGAGGGCTAGGTACCACTCAGGTCCTATTTTAAGCCCTCTTAGGGCTGCCCTAACCTGCAACAGGGGCAGCCATCCCCAGGATAGAAGAGCAGGCCTCCTCCCCACTGTGCCGGAGCAGAAATGGGGATCTGGGAAGCAGGGAAGGGAATGCCATCTGGTCACATGGACCTGCTGCCAGAACTGTTGCATGGCCACTTTAAAACCAGCTGGCCCTGTCCTCCAGGGATATCTGCAGAACCCGAGGGGCCAGAGCTGAATTCTGTTAGCTGGGCTTGCTCTGTTCACCTTCATCTATTGAATACTAAGGGCCATGGGAATTAGGGGCCTAAATACTTTTGAGGAGCTGGGCCCAGATTCTTAACTGGTGTAATCTGGCGTAGCTCCATTGACTTCCATACACTGACCTCAGTGGAGCTACCCTGATTTACACCAGTGGGCAATTGGTCTGGGAGGCTCTCTCGCTCCACACAGATAAATCCTGTACCTTTCCAGAGGCCTCTGACCCCTTCCTCCTTGGCAATGGTTTTGTAGGCATCCACAGTCCCGTTGTATTTCTTGGTTCCATCTGTCAGCCTCACGTGGGCTTGGAATCGCACCTTGACCACGTCGGTCGGCTGGGCACACGTGACTGCCATGGCTCCGGTGGTGCAGCCCGCCAGCAACCGGGTGAGAACGCCGGCATCTGAATGGGAGCGAATAAACTGGGTAGCAAGCTCTGGGTCTGTCTCTAGGATCGACAGCTAGGTAGCAACGCACAGAGCTGAGTTTTTCTCAGCCTCCCCACTAAATCAGAGTGCCTTTCACCTCCCTTGCTAGGGCTGGGCGCGAGCATGTCCCCTCCATCCAGCACTGAGGCCACAGGCAAAGGCCGACTCCCTGCATGGCCTCGGGGATGTCACTTAGCCTAACTTTTCAGGTGGCCTCTAATTTGGGGGTTGGCCTCAGTTTTCTGGATGCCCAACTTTAAACTCTCCGGGTCTGGTTTTTAGAGGCGTTGAGCAGCACTGGAGATAGCAACCATCAGGAAGCTGTGAATAGGGTAAGAGAAGGCCCTGCTCACCGTGTCCCGCTACACCCTCCCTTTGCACCCCGCCAACACTGACCGAGGCCCCCCCAGGCTGATCCAGCTGCAGACTCTGGCTCCAAAGAGAGGGAACCGCTTGTCACATGTTTGGTTCTGAAATGTAGTTTTTAAATGGGAAGGACCAAGCTCTTTAAACCTGGCCTGCCATTGTTTGACGGGGCAGTGGATGTCAACAAGACATCGAGTATCTGATCACGTCCCAAAGCAGGTGCTCAAACATCTAGTTTAGCTGCCCTCAGGGCACTGCAGGACCTGGGTGAGACTGGGATCCTATGTGTTCACTTGCATCTGAAGAAGTGAGGTTCTTACCCACGAAAGCTTATTCTCCCAATACTTCTGTTAGTCTTAAAGGTGCCACAGGACCCTCTGTTGCTTTTTACAGATTCAGACTAACACGGCTACCCCTCTGATATGTGTAGCACGTTTACCCCATTCGTAATTTGGGATCTCAGGTTATTCAGCTCACTGTAAATTTTTTTTTTTAAGTGGCAACCTCTAGGATAATGGGCCAGAGCCTCAGCTGGTGTGAATCAGCGGAGCTCCATTAGTGGAGTTCATCAGCTTCCATGAACTGATTCACACCAGCTGAGGGTGTGGCCCGACGTTCTGAACTAGAGGTTGAGAACACGGCCCCTGGACGCGCGTGTGGTGCCAGCACTCACTCTCCGACCCCGTGGAGGTGTAGAATTGTTTCACGGAGTCGTACAGCCCGATACGAATGGAAGCGAAGCTCATCTGACGCTGGAGCCCAGCCACCAGGCCGTTGTACAGGCTCGTGGGACCTTCCGTCTTCACCATGGTGGTGATGGTGCCAAAGACGCCCTTATAGTGGATGGTCTTCACGCTCTTGGTAGGCTTGGGCTCTCCCTGGATCTTCAAGATGGACAGACAGACGTCATTATTAGTAGATGACAATTCGCCTCTAGTGCAGCCAACTAGAGCCGGCTCCTGAAACCTTTATTCACGTGAGTAGTTCAAGCAAAGTCAGGCATGAGGAAGGGTTTGCAGAGATGGGCCCTTAGCTAAGAGAGTTCATGAGCTAAAAGCTCAGTTCAAGGTAGTTTGGGGCATGTACTGAGCTAGGAAGGTATTAAATTGTCATTTCTATGTGCAGTCCACCTGCAGCTGGGGTTCTGATCGGTGAACTAGTTGCAAGGCGATAATTGTCATACATTTACACATCAGCTTCCATCCAGCTGGATACCCAAGGACTGTGCAAGCAATATACCGTCTTCATCTCTTTGCTCACCACTGAAATGCAGCCATCTCTGGGGTAGAGTGTGGCAGCTGTTTATCAGTCTACAGCGACATTACAGGTCAAATCAAGTCAGGAACTGAAGAGGACTCTACCGTATCCAGCTGAAAATGGTGGAGCAGGTAAGTAGCCTAGATGTAATTATCAATGATGGGATTTGGCCAGAACGATGGTGGGAGGCAAAATTCATTCATGTTTGTAAAGTGCTTTGAGATCAGATAGAAAATGCTCTCCAGTATCAATGCAAAGAGGATGAGATTTATCCTGGTGCAGGGGGTCAGCACAAGGCCTAGGTACCATTTCAGATCCACTTTGAGGGCTCGGGGCAGATCCTCAGCGGGGGTAAACTCTCAGAGCCTCGTTGACTTCCAAGTGACAGTTTACCCTAGCTGAGGTTCTGGCCTTTTAAGTGGTCCCTCGCTCTTGTGCTGGAGGCTCTGCATGGTGTCGATGTCACTCAGAACTATAATCAAGTCGTGTCTGTAAAAAAAAGTGATGCCTGATTTCCGTTATTCACATTCCAGCAAAAAAACAACCTGGACTTGCTGAGAAGAATACGACTGAGGCATCTCTAGGAACCCGCAGATCTGCAGGGTACACAACAAACATCATCTGAAATCAAACCAGGTATGTTAGAGCCTGATCCAACTCCCGCTGATGTCTTTACATTAACTTTTAATGGGAGTTGGATTGACCCTTAAAATTAACAGATGGGAGGAAAAAAGACCTAGTCTGTTTCTCAGCAAGTGCTGGATTTGTCCAATGATTTAATCTAAAATGCCTTTCACTCCATTTGAGAGACCACGTGGGTCTGAGGATTGGGACTTGGAAGCGCTCGATTCTGTGCCCAGCTCTGCGGCTGACCTGCTACATGATTCTGAACAAAACTCTTTGTCTTGACTATTTCGACTGTTGTCACATTGGAGCAGGGACCGTCTCCCACTACGTGTCTATACATTGTGCCTGACACTGCTGAGTCCCGGTATCCTTGTACTATAGGAATACCAACAAGGACGTTTACCTGCAGTCTGACTTTCGCCGTGTCCAGAGGGAAGGTGCAGAGATCTGCTATGCATGCTGCCATCCCAGCACCCAGGAACTTAACAGTAGCAGTTGGAGGGATGTCAGTGGGCTTCAGTCCGACCATTGCTTCCCTGGGTTAGCAGGAATCACAGTTCAGCAAATAGATTCTCCTCTGGAAGCAGCGTTGAATCTGCAAACGATGGACGGCAGTGATATTCTCCTTGGAAGATACGAATGAAGCTGTAAATATATTAGGGCTGTTAAACGATTAAAAAGATCAAATGTGAAATTAAAAAAATCACGATTAATGGCAGTTTTAATCACACTGTTAAACAATAATAGGATACCATTTATTTAAATATTTTTGGATGTTTTCTACATTTTCAAATATATTGATTTCAATTACAACGCAGAATACAAAGTGTACGGAATGGAACGGTGGCTGAAGCAAGAAGGGGCGTACGAATAATTAGCATATCTGGTCTGGCACGTAAATATCTTGCAACGCCAGCTACAAAAGTGCCACGTGAATATCTGTTCTCACTTTTAGGTGACATTGTAAATCAGAAGTGCACAGCATTATCTCCCATAAATGTAAACAAACTTGTGTGTCTTAGCGATTGGCACAACAAGAAGTAGGACTGAGTGGAATTGTAGGCTCTGAAGTTTTACATTAGGTTTGAGTGCAGTTATATAACAAAAAAAATGTCTACATTTGTAAGTTCAACTTTCATGATAAAGAGATTGCACTACAGTACTTGTATGAGGTGAACTGAAAAATATTATATCTTTTATCTTTTTTACAGTGTAAATATTTGTAATTAAAAATAATATAAAGTGAGCACTGTACACTTTGTATTCTGTGTTGGAATTGAAATCAATATATTTGAAAATGTAGAAAAACAACCAAAAATATTTATAAAAATGTAAATTGGTATTCTATGATTGTTTAACAGTGTGATTAAAACTGATTAATTGTGATTAATGTTTTTAATTGTGATTAATTTTTTAAATCAAGTTAATTTATTTTGAGTTAATCGCTTGAGTTAACTGTAGTTAACTGACAGCCCTAAAATATATGTAATGCATCTCTGGATCTCAGTCAAATGGATAATAGATGGACAAGGAAAGAAAATATTTTACATTTATTTATTTATTAACAATGGCTGATCATCACTTAGCTCTGCATTCGGGGGGAGTGTCCTTTGGAATTTTCCAACTCAGCTACCTACACACTGGATGGATTTGGACAAGTTATGATGTCCCAGATACTATTGATCTTAGGGATGTTTGTGGCCCCTATGGTATCTGGTATCAGGGGATTGCCGTGTTAGTCTGTATCCACAAAAACAACAAGGAGTCCGGTGGCACCTTAAAGACTAACAGATTTATTTGGGCATAAGCTTTCGTGGGTAAAAAACCTCACTTCTTCAGATGTGGTATCTGTGGTATCTGAGCACCTCACAATCTTGATTGTATTTATCCTCACAGCCCAACATACCTGTGAGGCGAGGCAGGGCAGGGCTATTAACCCCATTGTGCTAACGGGGAACTGAGGCACAGAGAGGCTAGGTGACATACCCAAGGTCAGGCAAGAAGTCTGTTGCAGAGCAGGGGATTGAATCCAGGTCTCCCCAAACCACAGCTAGTGTCCTAACCACTGGATCATCCTTTTCCCTTCCTATGGTGCTCATTGAAGAATGGCGTGAAGAAAGTAAATAAGGATGTGTTATTTATCCCTTCACGTAACACAAGAACCAGGGATCACCTGGTTGAAATTAACAGGCAGCAGGTTAAAACAAACATAGGGAAGTACTTCACACAATGTACAGTCAACCTGTGGCACTTGTTGCCTGGGGATGTTGTGAAGGCCAAAAGTACAACAGGGTTCTAAAAACAATTAGAGAAGTTTCTGGAGGATAGGTCCGTCAATGGCTATAAGCCAAGATGGTTAGGACGCACCCCCCTGCTCTGGGTATCCCTAAGCCTCTGACTGCCAGAGGCTGGGACTAGACAACGGAGGCTGGATCACTTAATAATTGCTCTGTTCTGTTCATTCCCTCTAAAGCACCTGGTATTGGCCACAGTCGGAAGACAGGATGCTGGACTAGATGGACCATTGGTCTGATCCAGTGTGGCCGCTCTTATGTTCTTATGAAGCCAATGGGACTGCTTGTGGGAACAGATCCCCGTCCACACTGGCAGTACCAGCTTGTTTTTATAACCACCCAGGCTAGGACACCCTCATCTGACCTGGTTACCGCAACTACTCTTGCTCTTAGCTCTCTGGAGAGCTAGAGGAATCCTGCTCCAGATTCCCCACTGGTGGAAGCAGACGCAGCGTTGGTGACTCTCAGCAGCAGGCCGGAGCAGTGAGATGTGAAAACTAGTGCAGGTGTGGTGAAAGCCAGTGATGCACTCACTCCAAACGGGACAGACAACATGAGGTTCTCACCCCTGGGTGCTTGGAGGGATGAGGCGTCGTGTTTGGGGGTGACAGAAAGGGAGCTGCATGCAGCACAAACACTAAGCCAACCTCTGCCCTGCACCTGGTCAAAAGCCCCTTCAAATCAATGGGCGTCTCTCCATTGCCTTCAGTGGGTTTTGGCGCAGGCCCTTTCTGCAGTGGGGCTGCTGAGATGTAAACGGGGGCACTTACTTAGTCAGGCTTCACGCAGGCAACACTCTCCCGGGCACGAGAGCAGCACCAGCACCTAGGTAGCTAGATGCTGATGGCAGTGGGGGAGGAATGAGGAGGCAGAGCAAGGACTGCAGGGTTCAGCCCACTCATAATAACCCACAGCACCGCTGAACGCTTAGCCTTACCTTAGAGATGCAGCTGGCTGAGTGCACTCCGCTCCTTGCCATCCTCTGTGAGCCGAGTGTCTTGACTCCTTATTTATATATCCCTCGTGGGCTGCACTCTTAGCTGAATGGCAAAGGATAAGGACAGAGATCATTTAACATCAACGAGTTCACGAGCACCATCCTCCCTCCCTCCCTCCCTCCCTCCCTCCGGAGGTTTAAAATAGATCAGAGAGGACAAGTCATGAGACCCTGGTGTTTTTCAGGAAGCCTCACACTGTCACACTAGTTCTGGACAGCGCAGCAATGGTGGTAGCCCTTGTGTTCTAGTGCACTGTTAGTCTAGGCAAGGCTAAAGTGAGAGACGTGATGGGGAAAGTGGTCTGGAGGGGTCACAAGCAAGTGAAGAAAGCAGCACCATAGAGAGATACGGTATATTTTTAAAAGCTCATGTACTCACTTGCTGCTCAGCCCTCTCGTGTCGTGTTCAGGTGGGCTGCTTAGCGTAGACTGTCTTTACCAAGGATGATTTTGTGGTGAAAACCCTTGGCTGGGACTCAGAAAATGGGCATTCAATTCTGCTTCATCACAGCTTGTGTGTGTGAGACCTTGGGCAAGTCACTGGAGCCCAGACCCACAAAGGTATTTAGGCTTCCTTCCATTGAAATTAGGGGAACTGGGAGCCTAAATACCTTTGTGGGTCTTGGCGTTAGCCTCTCTGTGCCTCACTTCCCCTATCTGTATAATGGGGATAATAACTTCCCTTTCCTTGCAGCGAAGCATGGCTCCGGCTCGCTCTCGGGGGTGGGTAAGCAGCACTCGCCCTGGTCCTGGACTGGTGCTGTCACAGCTCCCCTGCCTGTGTCTGTCTACTGTAACCACACTGCGCAGCGGTGTTGTGAGTACAAGGTTGTTACTGTCTGTGAGGTGCTCACACACTAAGGTGTGGGCTATATAAGAACACAGCCAGCACATCCAAGAACACTGTAATTAGCTCCATTGGGAAGCTGAGTTAGCGGAATAGGCAGGGTGTATGGCTCTAATTTATACCCCCTTATGCATCACTACTGAATTTGGCCCCTTGTCTTTTCCTGGCCGGAGAGCACCTCCCATGCTAGCTGTGCTAAGCAGAATACAATGTCACTGCCAGTTAAAAATATCAGGAAAACATTTCTATAACTTTACGTTTTGGACCTCTAGATTTGGGGCCCAAAGTGAGTCGCAAGGCAGCACTGTTAACCTCAAGCATTCAAAAATCACGGGTGAGGCCCCAGAAATCACGAGATAGATTTAAAAATCACAAGATTTAAAAGAAAAAACATGTGGTGTGGTTTTTATTTTCCCTCTGGTTTTCAAGCCTTTAGAATGCATCTGTGTCACATTTCCAGGCTCTCTCTGCAAGCATCAGGGCTAGAACATTGCCTTTTCTTTTAAATGATGGCTGAGGTTTTCATACAATCACATGATTCCAGGAGTTGGGGCTTTAAAGAAAACACCAAATAGTGTGAGATTCATGATAAAATCATGAGAGTTAGCAACACTCTTTAGGCTACAAATTCTGGTTTTGTATATAATGCCCAACCACCCCTTCTTGCCCCCCAAAATGAGGTTTTTAGCCAAACCTAGTATTATTAGACATCTGATGCCATTAAAAAAAAACAATAAAACATTTTTGTTTTGGCTTACACTTCCTTCTGCTATCTTTGCAGAGGAAACATTGCAGCCTTGTGGTAGTGCATGAAACCCAGGAAGGGAAACTAACAACCAAAGTGAAACTGACCTGCCTCATTTCTCTGCCTGAGGTGAATGAAACACAAAAGGTAGACAAACAGCACAGCTTCTGATTCTGACAAACCTGAAGATTCAGCAGGGAGCTGAGAGAGAGAGAGAGAGTGTGCGTGTGCGCGCACACCAAGGAGGGAGAAAAGCTACTGAAGCTAAAGGACACTGTTGGCACAAGAACAAATGGGGATAAATTGGCCACAAATAAATTGAGGTTTATTTAGAAGGTTTCTAACCATCAGAGGAGTCAGGGTCTGGAACAGCCTCCCCCCGCCCAATAGTAGCAGTGGGGGGGGGGGGGGCAAACAACCAAACTCGTTTTAAGATGGAACTTGATCAGTATATGAATTGGATGATAAGATGGGATTGCCCGCGATAGCTGAGATTGGACTCAGTGACCCAGGCGGCTCCTTCCAGTCCTAGGTCCCTACATAAACCAGGGTAGCACATAGTCTCTGGTGGAAATAATGTACGTGTGGCTGTTTCAGCTTTGTAAACCTTGGTGAGTTTGGGTTTACGTGAACCCTTGTGAATTTAACTCTCTGGTGACCACAGCTGGCTCAGCGCCTGAGTTGGAACTTCTCCGTTGCATCTCTCCATCCGCAGGGTGAAACCAGAGCGGCCTGACTGGGCTGAGGTAGCCTCTAGTGGTATGAAAATAGATACGTTCATAGCAAGTGAGCCTGGAGTTCAGCTCACCCCAGCAACTGTTCCAGCTATTTGCAGAAGCTGGTTCTGTGAAGTGACCTAAGACGCCTACTGATAACGTACTATTCGAAATGGACCAAGTGACCCCAACTCACAAGGGAGGGGGGAGACACTGCAAAGGCTACAAGTGTCAGCAGGACCATGTGTGAACATTCACACCAGTCACCTGCTCTCCTGGTCTGGGGAGGGGACAGCTGGGGACACTTCAGCTTCCAGCCAAAACACTGCAGGTAACTTAAAGGAACATAAATACTGCATCCCGGGGCCATCCAGCGTTCCATGTAATGCTAATGCAGCTCAGCTGCCCCCTGCCTCAGTTTCCACATCTGTAAAATGGGAACATGCTTTGAGCTCTGCTGCTGAAAAGTGCTATATGAGAGCTAGGTGTTGTTATTATTACCCTATGCGTGCTGTGAAATTAACTGAAGTACAGTTGGACGCTGATGTGGCATGTGAGCACACAGTACAGGGAAAGGGTGGTCTTGTGCCTAAAGCACAGAGGAGAGCATCAAGAGAGCTGAGTTCTAATCCTGGCCCTCCTGCTGATTTGCTATGTGATAATGGGTGAGTCGTGTTCATCCATCTGTGCCTCAGTTTCTCCATTTTTAAATTGGGGAGAATAATACTTGCCCACCTCACAGTGTGAGACTAAATTCACTGATGGTTGTAAAGCACTTTGATGGAAGTTGCTCTAGACAAACGGGCTCGGGTACATCTGGACCACTGCCCTCAGATGGATTTATTATGACTTTATTATATGTTGCTCATCACTACAATATGAGAAGGAAAGTCACACTCTGCCCCAAGAACTTACAGTCCAGAAGCCAGACACATAGTATTCTAAATAGAAAAATGGCCTCTATGTTCTGGGGCAGGGACAGTTCTTTTATGTTTGTACAGCACCTAGCACTCTCTCGGCACTATCAATAACAAATACTAAAGTAACAGAAGATTTACTGGGAAATCCAAGGGTGCAGATAACGTGGAGTTTGTTTTCTCCCTCTTTCCTGAAATGGTAATAAATTCACCACCTGTGGTTACTGGAGAGAATCAGAACTGCATAATTGAGAGTCAATGCCCATATACTGCTAATGGAGATTCTCCTTTATGTCAAGTGGTAGGGGGCCTACGCTTTAGGAGGAGGAACTGGGTTCCATCCCTGCTGTTGCTGCAACATGCCAATTTGCCATGGCATGTAGCTTAAGGGCACTGATGAAGCTCATAGGTGACTATTAATTTCTTAGGATGTTAGCAGCTGACCAGGCTGTCATGCACCTATTTGCTCCTTTCATTGGTGCAAGAGGTTGAGGGATGGAGCTAAGAGCCAAACCCCAGAGAAAGCAGACATGACAGATCCCCAATGAGGAGAAGGGGCAGGGACAGCAAAGGAAATGGAAGACAAGACCAAACTGTCAGTGGGCCAGGGCAGCGAAAAGGGCACTAGCAGTCACGTGCCTGTGGTGACGCAGACATTCAGCATGAAACCCACATGTCAAAGTCTGTCCACCTGTCCCAGTCCTAAGCTAACCCTGGTGTTTGTTTATGGGAGGCTGCTCTGGGAGCAATTACCCACATGGACGTGGGCAGATTTCAGCTGCTGGGTTCACTCCAGGGGAAGAACCACTATGACGTAATATTCTCTCTGACCCCATGTGTGGCCAGCTGTGCCAATCAGAAGTGTGTGTGTGTGTGTGGGGGGGGCAGGCTATAAGAGCGTGCTCCTCTACTGATTTCCAGTCCTGGTGGTGTATTCTCCCCAGGGCTTCTGTTTCGGAAATATTAGAGTCTGTCCAACAAGGGCTCCGCTGGTTGGAAGAACAAAGAGTTGGGGCTCTGGTGGTCACTGCTCAGTGGGGGAAACTGGTCTGAGAGGGAGTCCCTGTTTGCTGCTGGGGGCAGGGTGCCAGGCAGGGAGAAGTCCCCACTGCCCAGTCTCTATTCAAGTGCAGAAAAGATGGAGGGACTAGAGAACCTTCTCTAGTCTCTGACCTGCCAAGGGCTTGTTACTGGGAGGATTTAGGCCAGGAAAAACACTCTCCTCTCCCTCTGCCCATTCAAACCGAGGGGGTTAGAACAAGAGTCCACCTGGGACAGAAGGTCATGCCACGGGAGGCTGGCCCCAGGCTTCCATTCAGGTGGATGGGAGAGGCAGCCTCTTCTCATGGCTTTGCTGCGGCACAGCTCAATGCCACTGCATACTGCTGATTTAGTACAATGCCAAGCCCTGAAGAATCATCCAGGAAATCAGAGAGATGCCACACACGTGAAACCTGATTGAGGGGAGTGCTTTTTAGTCAGACGGCTTAATGTTTACACTGCTGTGCTGTTAACACCTACCACTCACATGCAGGAGAAGCATTAGGGAGAAAAGATGTCATTGTTAAAGATTCAACACCCCAAAAAAACTAGCAGGGAAAACCCCCCGCCACTTGTGTGCGTATGGTAGGAAATGGACTTTCTGGCTCTCTTTATATCCCGCAAGGGGCATTAACCCATTTATTCCCCTTTGCAGCTCACATTTAATAGGGGTTAGTCTGCTTTTGTAGTGCAGTGAGCCTGGGTCCCCTTTGTGCCGGATGCCCCCCTCTCAGCCTGATGAGCACACACAGAGCTTTTCCTGATAAACGCTCACCACACTTCGGCCCTTGGCATCCCCAATGGTAGTGCATGTATTGCTGTCAAACAATTACATGCTGCCTCTGTTCTGCTGCATGTATTTCAGTGAATTTAGCTCAGGCCAGCAACAGGAACTGCTTGCTCTACAGGTTACAGCGGATGATATAAAGAGGAGGAACGTTTGTAACTGGCTACAGCAACACAGCCGTCCTCGCACACAGGCAGCCTTCCTCTGGTCCTTTGCTCAGTGATGGTGCTCCTGTTCCAACTGGTATTTAGCAGCCTCTCAGGACACACTCAGCCAACATTTGTCCAGCCAGCAGCTATTGAGTTGCTAGGTTCAGGACATTTAGTTCAGGGTAAGGAAAGTCAGCTGTTTACAGAACTCCAAGATGCTCCATCTTGATTATTCACCTGTGTCCACAACAGCGCCAAAGACATCCAAAAATGTTAACACAAGTGCACCAAGCATGTTGTGTGAAGGGGATGCAGTGACTCAGATCTCCGTGCACAATGTAGCCCAGGTTTTCCTGGTGCTGCCCCATGTTATAGGAGCTGGGCAAGAAGCTGTTGCTCTCATGAAGGAGGAGGAGGAGAGGGTTGTGCGCATCAGAGATATTTACACACCTATGCTCGCTCTCCACCTCCTAAACATTCATTGTGGCTGGTAATCTGGAAAATGGAAGTGTTTGTCGGACAGTGCATTGGAATGGTTGGGACTTGGAACTTATTTTACGAAGGACCACGGCAAGGATGGCTCAGAGTAGAAAGGCCAATCTGATGCACTGTGAAACGGGCATTTAGTTTCCTCGCGGTGCTCGTTCTGTTCATTGAACTCAGCGCTGATAAGCAGCACGAGCCTGGAAGATTAAATGTCCTGAGATTTCTCCATCGGAACATGTACTCTGTGGGCAGCAGCAATGCCAGCTTCCTGCAAGCTGCCTTGCACATTGTGCCTGAACTACATCCTGCTAGTCTGCCTCCACACTGGCACAAATCAGTGTCACACCTGTAACCATCCCCCAGTGGAAGTAGTGATGCAAACAGGGCACTAGTGACCACTTACAGGGGCGCTGGAACAATTCTTATAATGGGGGTGCTGAGAGCCATTGAACCAAACTGTAAACCCTGTAGGTAACGGAAACCACTTCAAGCCCAGGGGTTTGGCAGCACCCCAAGTTCCAGCACCTATGACCGCCTAGGCTAAACCAGAGCAAACCTCAGCTGTCGACAAGAAAAAACACCATCTGACCGGGGGGGGGGGGGGGGGGGGGGGAGGGAGGGGTAGCTTGTCCCTGTGTGAAACGTGGGTAAGCGTCACCAGTGCAAAACAGAGCAGGTTTGCAGTAGTGCAGCTCCACCTGTTGCTAGCTGGTGATTGCAGAAATAGGGACTAATTCCCAATAAAGCTGTGGCCTGTTATCTAACCTGGAGAGCTGAAACAGTGGTGAATTACACAGCTGATTTTTCCTGGTGTAGACAAAGTGCTAGAGATGAGGAGAGGGGATTTGCGCCTTTTTGCTGCATTCAGTCCTTGGCCTCCTTACTGAGACTGCCAACAAGGGGCTCCTTTGTGGCAGTTCTGATTAGTTTGGAGACACAGACATGTGTCCACTAGGAACACTGAGGGCCACAGACTCATTCAGTGTAGATCCCCAAACTGCATCATATAGTAGCTTTTGAATACTATGGACCTAAATTAGATTTCAAAGGAGTCATCATTGCTTGTTTCCAAGCTAACCAGTTCCCTGAGGCTAAACATTTTCAGGGAAAGGCTCCCACAGACAGATGACTTTTACGAAGTCCTCTCCCAGCAAAGTTACTAAGGCCCAGACCCTCAAAGGTATTCAGGTACCTAACTTCCATTGATTTCAATGCCCATAGGACTTAGGTGTCTTTAAGGTTCTGGGCTTAAAGGCACAATCCTGCACCACTGAAATCAATGGGCGTTTTATCGCTGACTCCACTGGGAGCAGGAGCAGGCTCTAACTTTTTAACATGTGACAATAACAATTCTAAAATAACATCTTAAACAGCAGGAAGGCACAAAAATAAAAGTTTTATTTTATTGAAACAAACCTTATTAAAAATAAGTTAGCATGGTTTGTGTTTAGATCAGTTATCTAGAGACACTTGAAACTTGTGATTTTTTAAAATTAGAAATGACTACATAAATTAATAAAAATAAGAAAAATAATTTGCCCACAAAATTCCATACTTGCTAGCAAAACAGTCTTGCATAGATAATTTATTTTACAGTATCTGTACATTTTACTTACAATCTACCCAACCCATATAAAAATAAGCCTTACTTCAGCATTCAAGGCAACAGATTTGTCTTACAAATCAACGTGTTTTTAAAAAAGGTCATTAGCATACAAAACAATGACTGTAGCTTCCCAAGTCTGGGTTGTCTGTGCACATTTGCATGGAGACTGCAATTGTGTGTCTTGTTGCAGAGGATTCGAATGTACTTTTTCTCCAGGGAAAAAATAAACAGATATTTCATTTTTCTTAAAACTGAAACAGCTTCTAACTTTCCCCCCGTGTGTCAAGAAAAAGTAGTTTGTCCAAACAACTGGAAGTTCCATTACCTAGCAGGCAAAAAAGCGTGATTAGAAGAATTTCCCACAGATGGGGCTTCCCAGAGATCAGATGACAATGTTCAGGTTACTAAAGTCAGTCAGTGCCTTTCTCCAGAGATCTGATCTTGCAAGATGCACAGCACCCTCAACTTCCAACAGACCCATGGGAATAGAGGATACTCCGCATCTAAGCTTCCCTGTTTGACGTGGGTAGTTAACTCCCATTTAAATGAGGAGCAATTACACACATTAAATCAATGAGAGTGGAATTTATTTCTCTTATTTCTCTTTTAGGCGAGTGAGTTCTATGCTGACCTGGTGGGGGCGGGTAGGATGACGTTCTTTTGAAGTCAGAAGAGTTAAAGTCATTCCCTCTCCCCCTCCTATTGAAAGCGTCAGAGTTTCCCCAAAATGTAGAGCATGAGCACTAACGCAGTTCCTCTCTACACAGCCACTCTGCATACTTCTGCTATTCCTTTTTGGACAACTGGGCAGAAAATATCCTGGCAATTCTTTTTGTTTCTTCTTCTGGCAGATCAGCTGACGTCAGGTTTGGTATGTGACGGTTCTGCCTTCGATAGGGAATCCTCCCAGCCGCGGCACCATTTCCGGTCTAAGGAAGAGACAGTGACATAATATGAGACACCACTTAGAACTTACACAGCAGCGCTTTACTGACCATGAGGAAGCAAAGCAATGCTTCTGGAAAGTGCATGGCTGATGCTTGGAAATCCAAAGAGATTATCTTTCCTGCTCTTCTTGCTTCCATGAAGGATATAACCTACTGGACGGGCTGTATTTTCCATTGATCTCTCATTCTCCTTTAAGTGATTTTCCTCATGTTCCACACACGAACAAGCATAATGGCTCAGTATGGCTGACAGGAGCCCCAAGTTAATTATCTTCCTGTAGCTTCTAAAAAAGCTTTGAACACCTCCCTTTCTCCCTCCCCCACAAAAACGATTAACTTTAAAGGGACACTCTCAGGTTAAAAATCTATTTTAAAGAAGCTTCCTCGCCTTTGTTACTAACATCTTAGATTATAAAATTTGATTTTTTTTAAATTAGTCACATTTTCTCTATTGCTGTTGCTTGCTTACTTTCTGCATTTCTCTATGTTTAGTCAATTTCACTTTACAGCTCTCACATATTAACATGGTGCTGCACTATCTGGGTTGGAAACAGTATCTGGGGAGCGAATAAGGGAATGTATTTGTTTTAAAAATGCTGTAGACACTGGGATTAAAAAGAAATGGAAACATTTCTATGGTTTCTCAACAGGGGGCCAAATGTGAGCTGTCAGTGCCCCACTTCAACGGCTTGAGTTATTAGATTCTTTAGGAAGATGGCTTAGCTCGTGTGTGTGTGTGTTAATATCACATCCAGGTAGTGATGGATGACTGCTTAGAAGACACAGCACCAAGGATTTTACTGGGGACAGCAACCCTGTAAGAGGGTGGAGGATCCACTAGATGGGGGTTTATTAGGTCTTTCCCATCTCTAATTTCGAGGATTCTCAAAAATCCACTTGTTCTCCTTTCAGGAGTGCTGGAACAATTTGTATAGTGAGGGAGCTGAGAGCCATTGAACCAAACTATAGATTCTGGATATAATGGAACCCACTTCAAGCCAGAGGGTGCGGCACCACCCCTAGTTCCAGCACCTATGTCTCCTTTGGAACGAAGGCCACCTGTGAGCTGCATTCAAGCTGTCCACTCGTGGATCCTAAGAACAAGTGTCCTCTCCAGATCTTGGACCCTTCTCAAAGTATTTGCTCTCTGAATGTTCCACTTACAATATTTGGTCTCCAAGTACTACACATTGTCCTCTCCATTATCAGTAATACACTCTAACAAAACTCCTTACCCACCTTATTCTTTTCTCACGTGGGAAGCAATGGTCCCCCCATGTTTTCAACTCAAATGGATAGTTTTTTTTGTAAACATCTTCAGCTTATACAGCATCTCCACTTGCCAAATGTCTGCTTATCTCTGTGCACCAGCAACTGTTCCTTTAGGTCAGCACAGGGTAACTGTATTTGGCAACTAACTGCTGTGGGGGTAGGGAGGACCTGCCCCAAAGGCCTATTTGTTTCTTAACCCGGTTTTTGAAAACGACTTCACAATGGAACCGTCTATTCCTCCCTGCCCAAAATGATTTAGGGTCCCCCCACAAAATATTTCAGGAGTCAAAGCTGGGCCTAAAACTAGATACGAGCCTGAGCTACAAAATGCAGATATTAAGTATCAGGGGGTAGCCTTGTTAGTCTGTATCTACAAAAACAACAAGGAGTCTGGTGGCACCTTAAAGACTAACAGATTTATTTGGGCATAAGCTTTTGTGAGTAAAAAGAAGTGAGGTTTTTACTCACGAAAGCTTATGCCCAAATAAATCTGTTAGTCTTTAAGGTGCCACCAGACTCCTTGTTGTTTTTGAAAATTCAGATATGGATTTTAACTCTCAGAAGTTTGTGGATGGCACATCTGTGGGTTCAGGTCTCTCTCTATGCAAAACCCTCTGCTATTGAAGTCAGTGGCGTGATGCCAGATGGTCCAGACTCTAAAAACTAGCATTATAACCCCTAGACACACCCGCTATACGTCCTTTCCTGTAGTCAGACCTTTCCACACAGAAATTAGTCTAGTAACAGAGACCTTCAAAGTTTGAAAAAACTCTTTAGACATAAAATGCATATTCATTTACATTATTTTAAAAAGCAGCATACATTAAAACTCAGGATTAACATTGACCACTCTGAGACCTTCCTCCTTCACTCAGCCCCACTATACACAGAGAAAAGCTGAACACTAGCAGAGGGACTTAGGAAAACTCTCTCTCTCTCCAGTAAGTTCAGAACCAGGCCAATTCTGGCAACCACAGAGATATAAGAGATCAGAGTTTGTCCACTACTGAACATTAAGAATTGGAAGTAAGACTGAGTGTTTTAGGAGCACACAGCTTGGCATAAACTGCACTTCGCTTAACACCGGTTGTAGACTTATACTTTAAGCACAGACCAGCCTGTCTGACCTTTCACCCACATAGCTGGGCTGTCTCTCTTGAGCAAACCTTCGCAGACTTAGTCACAGCAGATCTCTCTTGAAAGGTCAAGGTGTCCTAAGATGCTCAGCTCTCCCCAGAGGCAGACAACATCGGGGGGGGCCTTATCTGCCCACTCCCCTCCTCAAGATGTATCGTTTTATGGGGGAAACGGTTCATTTAAGAACAGGTGGATTAATGGCTTATCTTATTTGGTTACTTACACTTCAGACACAGCATCACAGGCCACTGACTATTCAGCGCTGCAGTAGTTCTGCTTTGTATGAAAACAATCCATGAAGAAAAAAAACAGCCCTTTTCCTCAGCCCATTTCCTTGTGCCACCCTTACCAGGATGTCAGCCTCCTGTTCTCAGGCCTTGCTACCTTTACACCCAGTGCCTAAGGCAACCCCATTCTAACACTGCTGAAGCACAACACGGTTAAGAAGGTTACTTTTGTGTTCCACGTAGAGATGAGAACAAGATGTTATAACCACGTTAAAAGACTAGGGCCAAGATTTTCAAAAACAGATTTCTAAACAAGTGACCAGATTTGCGGAAAGGCTGAGTACCGAGCAGCTTCCACTGAGCCAGGTGTGGGATAGCTGTCCAGATTGCACCGATACAAACACAGCTTGGCGGTGTGGAACCACACACTTTCTGCACACACAGCTGTATGGTTAAAAAAACCTGTTATGTGAACACAATGTGAATTCTTTTATTGCAACCAGTGAACATAAGAACGGCCATACTGCGTCAGACCAGTGCTCCATCTAGCCCAGTATCTTGCCCTCCAACAGTGGCTGGTGCCAGATGCTTCAGAGGGAATTAACAGAACAGGGCAATTATCGAGTGATCCATTCTCTGTCATCCAGTTCCAGCGTCTGAAAGCAGAAGGTTTAGAAACACCCGGAACATGGGGTTGAGCCCCTGACCATCTTGGCTAATAGCCATCGATGGACTTATCCTCCAGGAATTTATCTAATTCTTTTTTGACACAGTTATACTTTTGGCTTTCACAATATCCCCTAGCAACGAGTTCCAAAGGCTGACTGAGCATTGTCTGAAGCAGGGCCGGCTCTGGATTTTTTGCTGCCCCAAGCAAAAAAAAAAAAAACAAAAAACCACACACACCCCTGCGGGGCGGCCGGAGCGGCAAAGCAGTAGACGGAGCGCACAGCCCGCTCCCAGCAGGGCGCTCCCCTCCTCCGCACCGCCGCCCCCTACAGGGCGGCCGGAGCAGCAAAGCAAAAAAAACCAAACAAAAAAACAAAACTGCGCGGCGGCCGTTGCACCAAATCAGAACATTTACTCTGCAGGGGACCAGTGTCAGGTAATAATGCTACAGGCCTGCAAAACCTTCTAATGATGTCCTCTTTAAACATACTGAAGAACACATCTTCAAAGGGGTGATAGATTATATCTGCTAATATAGTTCCAGTGGGATTTCCTAAATCTAAACAGAAATTGGAAGAAACTGATTGCAGGGCTGGCAACAACAGAAGCTTAGAAACCTGTCCAGTAATATGCTTACCACCCATATACAGCTTCCTGTCTGCTCTCTGTCCCTCTCAAGGTTGCTCAAAGATCAAATCAGCAGCTTATTCGCCTCACTCTCCTCCCCCTGCCAAGTGTCTGTGAAACAGCTGAAACATTAACACTGGCTGGAGAAACAGTAACCAGTTGGAACTGGCTCTGCGCTAACTCTTTTGACCTATGCACATGGTTAGTAAGCAAGCAAGTCATCTTGAAAATGTAAAACGGGAAGCGTAAGTGGTGCTGATAAATAGCTTTCCCTCTCTCAGTGCACAAAACTGCTCTGACTGCAGATTAATGTCTTACCACAAAAGTTACATATTAGAAAAGTGTTAAGTATCTTTCTCAAAAATAGCTCGTCAGGATGTCACCCTACCCCACTCCTATAAATTAGTTTGATCAGATCATACAGGTCCTTCAGCTATTATTAAAGAACCCAAGGCAATCTGGGGTATTAACTCTACTGTCCTGCCCAAATTCCAACTTGGATAACTATGCTGTGCTTCCCTAAATTTCTTCTGTAGTTACAACTGGATTCAGTATTGTCCACTTCTTGTTCTAAACTGTAATGTTACTGTGGGCTATTTGACATCTGGCCTGTTTCTAACCTAGAGGTGTCTGCAGAAAAACTCAGTTAATATTGCTCTTTATCAACAGAGGCCAATGTAGGACCATGTGAGGCTAACTCCAATTTGCTCCCAGATCTGAGCCTACTTCTTAGCATCTGTGGCATTCCCAGTGGGACATCAACCCATCCCCATGTCACGTTCCAGTGAAACAGTATTACTGTGTAAAAACAAAGATTTTCATAATAGTTCTCCCTACAGATGTTAACTCTTGTCCATATTCTCTGTTGACCTAAATGGCCAGGCCTTCAGAAATGTATTCCCTTACTCAGCTTTAGAACTTGTTCTGTAGCTGAAAGAGAACATCAGGTATATAGTCTCGGTCTTAAAAAAAAATATCGAGACTACAGAATTCCATCCACTTGGTGTTAAAGGATTTTTAGCTTTCTGCTGTGTTTGCCATTTTTGTGAGCACATTACAACTGATGCAGGTCAGTTTAGTAATCTCAAACATACGAACTCATATCTTGTACTTAAGCAACAAATATAGCCAGCTCCCACTGAAGCCAACAGGCATTTTGCCACTGACCTTTGCTGGGAGCAGGATCTCGCCCTAAGGCAGGATAGCACACCTTGGGTAATGTTATAAAGGCATGAGAGGATATGATTATCTTGAAATCAGTTACCTGGAATGCCTCATTGCTATTATGCAACAGACTTTACACTTTTTAGATCTGTTCATTTCTTGGATGCAACAGAAATGGCTGACTGAAAAGTCACTAGTTGCACCCAAAGTTCTAGTCATTCCATTATTATAGCTTTTATGATAGTGACAGTTGTTACAATTACAGTGGGACTTTGATTACAACCCTGTTTTCACATTCTCAACATTCTGAAAAACTCTCCTTTGGGGCTGAAGATTTCCATTTTAGAGCTCAGCCCTGAAGTAATTTCTTTTTTAGAAAGTGAAGCAGTTTTTAAATTCTTTGTTAAATGATTAAAGAGTGTAGAGAAAATTATTTAAAGACACTTTTTTGCTTAAAAGTAATCCAAAGACCACTGGAAAAACCTTACTCTGCATGCAAATAGACCTTACAAGTTACCCTGTGATGCTTGCAGACCACTCCTGAATGTGAGTGCCAACCTCAGGGCAGACTGTTACATACCAGGGCACAAACCACTCCAGACAGCTTGACACATGCATCCAACATGTAGCCCAACATGTAACTGTTACGTTTGCAACATCTGTGTGTGACCTGAAGTGAAAGACAGGTCACAAACTGGCCTTTCAACTCAAATGTCATCACCTAGGGGAGGTAGCTGCCTCAGCAGAAAAATACAGTATAAGATGCCACAAGTCTGCTGTTACAAATCACAAAAAAACGCTATTCTTGGTCACATTTAGGACAAGTCATTAATAGACTAAAATTGTCCAAAAGAGCACACAACTCAGAGCTGAAGAATGATAGAAATCATATGTAGGCTGACGGCTCCCTATTGGGCTATGAATCAGTGGTGATTAACTTGTGTGTTTCTGAGAGTATATGGACTATATTATGCTTGTAAAACAGGCCACAGATATGTGAATTTCAGAGAGATGTACGTAAACTACTGCTGGGTAGGGCACACTATGCCCTTTTTGAGATGTGTCAGATACATGTATCTGTACTAATGCCCCTTTTGGAGGGCACACATCCTGCCATAGGTACAGCTGTGGTGCAGAGATGGCTGCTGGTGCTCTCAGATGAAGAAGTTCTATTTTTGTTGCTATACATTTGCAGATCTGACTCAAACCCTAAGAAATGAAGGGCACAGGAAAGATGTTCTCAACTCACATAATATACTGGAAGTTTGAGTATTAGGCTAAGCAGGGTGGTTTAGCTTCATTGTACTTTCGGGGATAAGCGTACAGACAAGGTATCTACTTTTATAGCTAGCTCTGCACAAAAATATTTACTGTTTAAAATATATTAGTGCCTCGCAACGAGTACTGCACTTAGTGAAACGTACTGTACCAATGTGGCATTTTTATGATGCACCTCTGACATCAAAAATTGTGACTCCTCTTTAAAAACAATTTTAACGTCCTGCATAGTTTCCAGAACACACACTTGAAACCACACTGTGTTTACTCCATTCCTAGCCAGAGAAACTGTCTGTGCCAATTCAGTTCATGGCCTGAAAGTTGGTTGACACCTGCTCTGGTTTCCTCTTTCCAGGTCTCTGAGCCAATAAAATCACACATGATCTATGAATACTTGATGCACAGCCTTATTAGAGTACATCTTTAATCCACAAAACAGTAAGAGGAAAGAGGCTCATGTATAAAAAGACCATGCTTTGATTATCCTTTTATAGAAATGGCAATGATTTTCCAGGACACTGCAGACGAACTCAGGATTATGTAATGACTGTGTGCCAGGGATACAAGTAAAGTGGACAGTCTTATGAACATCATCTTGAGGCTCAGGCTGTTTAAATGTCAAAGATGTCTGGGTAACAGAGAGAACTTTGAAAACATTGCATACCTGGGTGCAGTGAGTTTGTTTGGCAGCTGATTTTATTCTTGCATTAATAAAAGTGTGAAAACAGTTCTAGGCTGCACAATTACATGTTCCGAAAAGTGACATTGCACCTACTTTTGGTGCCTGTGCAGTAGAAGGTTTGTGTGAAGCCATGAGGCTTGCTGTGTGTTATGCCTTCTAAATTCAGACTGATTAAAATCATCTGCATGGACTGCAGAGCAACCCTTTCTTCTCTTTCTTTCTGAGCATCCTTTCCTTGGCAACAAGGGAAAGAATTTACATTTCTCTCCAATACACTATGATGACAATTTTGACAAGTATAAGTTCCCTAGCCCAGGTTCTCTAAATATCTTGAGCATAGGAAAATAAGTCCCTAGTTGAAGAGAAGTGGGGGCAGAAAGTGGTAACTGGTATGAAAGCAATAAACTAGGAATAATCATAAGAGGCAAGAAAGGCTGATTGTATTATTGCTAAGGAGTTCCAGCCTCGTAATGAATACGAATCTAATATCTTGAGGGTCTGGCAAGACACACAAGAGCTGTCCCATGATATAAGGGGGCTACTTCCAATTTGCTTTGATGATAAATTGGCTTAGAATATGAATGGAAAAGATATATCCTGGGTAGAATGCTGCTTTCAGTATAAAATACCTATCCTGTTGGGATATTCTTGGAGGCAAGAACAACAAATCTTGATAGATTAAAAATAACAAAGCTTATTTAACTGTCTGGCTTTTAAAATATGTTTTCAATAAGGCCTCATACTGATAGGGTGATCAGTTAACTATGAAAGGTAGAGAACTTCAACTTGGATTTCAAAGCTTAGATCCTGTTCTGGAATCTCCTTACTTTTTATTATTCTATCACGATAGCACCAAAAAAGCCGCAGTGTGGTAGGTGCTGCCCAAGCATATAGGAATGCATGATTCCTGTCTGGAAGAGTTTACGATCTAGCGTAAGAGAAGATGGAGCAAGTGAATGCAAGAAAGAAAAGGAGGGAAGGGAAGTCAAGAATAAATGTTTGTGGTTATGCAGACTGGATATGTGCACAACTTAATGGTTCTGAGTCATTTAAAAACTAGTTAAATGTTTAAAGTCAATAAATATCAGGCAACACTGGCTGTTGCTAAACTTGCAGGTCATCAGAAATGGTCTTGAGAAAGGATTTGAAGGAGAGCATATGACACAGATCAGTTCATACTATGTTGAGGCAGAGTGGAAGAAGGCATGGAGACGCAGAAGTTGACAAATGGGGGTGTCAAAGCTGGCATTGCTGGTGGAGCAGAGGGGCAGAGGATGAACTGGTAAGAGAAGACCAGAGAAGGATGGAGGAGACTTGGGAAGGGCCTTGAACACGGGAAGCTGGAGCTTGATGTGGTGAAAATCTGAATCTAGTGGTTTTTTATTTTGTATATAGCTCAGCAAAACTCAGACACCAGGCCCGTGATGCCAGGCTTCAGGCTGAAACCTGAGCTGCAGCCTCCACTCAGTAAAGATCACCAACCTGTCCTTGGACAGACTCTTCCTAAAGTGCCTTTGCCTCCTTTCATGTTGACAGTCAAGTTCCTCTACCTACTCATCTACTCTCCTGCATTATCATCATTTTGGGCAGGAAGGCAAAAAGCCAGGGATTCGGGGGGGGGGGGGGGAGGGGAAGAGAGCGCGCAGAGGAGCCTCCATCAGGGGAATGGAAGGTGGCAGAGGCACTTAAGAGGCTGGGTAGCGGGTATTTACCAGCTGCCATGTGAGAGGGGGAGGGGGGGGGGATGTTGATCTTCAGTAGGAAGCCACACCTGCAGCTTAGATTTGTGCCTCTGAAGTTTGATGAATTCTGAAAAAAACCTAAAACAAAGCTAGAGTTCAAAACGTACATTTCTAATATCCTAATACTAATCAAGAACACACAAAAATGCAGAAACCCCACTGTTTCAAGCTCTGCAGTTCACCTTTATATGAATTCAACCTACATTTAGAAAAAATGGATTAATTCAATCTGTAAAACATGCCACATCCCGTAAAAGTCCATGCTATCACCAATCTATCACTTACAACCTTGATTCCACCTTCCTAGAGGGACAGTCACTCTTCAGATTGTGTTATTGGTTTTACTCATACAGGTCACAGGTTCTGAACTTGCACTGTAATTCCTATACTGTTAACTGCAAGAACCTTTATGTTTAAGGGCCCAAATTTGCTCCCACTGTAGTAAATGGCAAAGCTTTTTTAAACTTTAGGGAGAAGGACTGGGTCAGAAATTTGAAAATCTGAAAAAAATAGTAATCTTTTTTTCTCCTTATTTACAAACGTCAACCAATATTCTGTGGTGTAAAACCGACATCTTCCCTTGTTACAGAAGCTAATTTTGTCATTGGTTTACATACCCTATAGTCATGTTTTCACTCTTGCTAAATTCCAGTGGAGGAAGGAGAAGGATGGTCTTGTGGTTAAGGCACTGACCCAGGATAACTGGGTTCAATTCCCAGCTCTGCCACAGACTTTCTGTGTGACCCTGTGCAAGTCACTTTCTCTCTGTCTCTATCCCCAATCTGTAAAATGGGTGTAATGCTCCTTTTCTGCAACCCTTTTGTCTGTCTTGTCTATTTAGATTGTAAGCTCTCTGGGGCATGGACCGGACCCTCTGTTACTAAGTGCTTAGACAGCATACAGTACAAACAGCTGAGGCCTGCACACTTACTGTAATATAGAAATACTACTGTTAATGCCAATGATAAAATACCCCTGGAATTAACCTTGTTTAAAGTGAGAAAAATTACTAATTCAACACGATTTGGTTAACACCCTTCCTAATTATTATTAATCATTTCTATAATGGTAGTGGCTGAAAGGACTCATTCAGGCTTGCGTTTCTATGTTCTAACTTTAACTATTCATTTAGTAGCTGGATAAAGAGTGGATTCAAACAACAGTATTTTATTATTTATGAAGTCATAGGTGTGGATCTCTCCTTATGTATTTGTAAATCACCGAGGGCATTCCCCTGAGGAATTTACTGCCTAAAGGTCTGATCCTGTGAAGAAAGGAATCCCCTCAGCCCTCCCTGATTTGCACTGGTGTTGCAGGTACTCACAGCTTCCCAGGGGTGCTCAGCGTTAGCCACCGATTCTTTCCCAGTGAATTGTGGGAGAACTTGTTTGTCCATCTGGGCACATAGGGGGATTTGTGGGAAGGCACTAGAGAACCACCAGCACTCAAGTGATTTAGCCTCCGTCCTCACTGCAAAATGGTGGGTTACCAGCAGGAGTGAAAGCTGCATCCCCAGCCGAGACAGCCAGCGCAACATCAAACTGGGATCATAGAATATCACGGTTGGAAAGGACTTCAGCAGGTCATCTAGTCCAACCCCCTGCTCAAAGCAGGACCAATCCCCAACTAAATCATCCCAGCCAAGGCTTCGTCGAACCTGACCTTAAAAGCCATTAAGAAGGGAGAGTCCACCACCTCCCTAGGTAACCCATTCCAGTGCTTCACCACACTCCTAGTGAAAAAGTTTTTCCGAATATCCAACCTAAAACTCCTCCACTGCAACTTGAGATCGTTATTCCTTGTTCTGTCATCTGGTACCACTGAGACAGTCTAGATCCATCCTCTTTGGAACCCCCTTTCAGTTGAAAACAGCTATCAAATCCCCCCTCATTCTTCTCTTCTGCAGACTAAATAATCCCAATTCCCTCAGCCTCTCCTCATAAGTCATGTGCTCCAGACCACTAATCATTTTTGTTGCTCTCTGCTGGACTCTTTCCGATTTTCCCACATCCTTCGTGTAGGGCCCCAAACTGGACACAGTACTCTAGATGAGGCCTCACCAATGCCGAATAGAGGGGAATGATCACGTCCCTTGATCTGCTGGCAATGCCCCTACTTATACAGCCCCAAATGCCATTAGGCTTCTTGGCAACAAGGGCACACTGTTGACTCATATCCAGCTTCTCGTCCATGGTAACCCCTATGTCCTTTTCTGCAGAACTGCTGCCTAGCCACTCGGTCCCTACTCTGTAGCAGTGCATGGGATTCTTCCATCCTAAGTGCAGGACTCTGCACTTGTCCTTGTTGAACCTCATCAGATTTCTTTTGGCCCAATCCTCTAATTTGTCTAGGTCCCTCTGTATCCTATCCCTACCCTCCAGTGTATCTACCACTCCTCCAAGTTTAGTGTCATCTGCAAACTTGCTGAGGGTGCAGTCCACGCCATCCTCCAGATCATTAATGAAGATATTGAACAAAACCGGCCCCAGGACCGACCCTTGGGGCACTCCGCTTGATACTGGCTGCCAACTAGACATGGAGCCATTGATCACTACCTGTTGAGCCCGACAATCTAATCAGCTTTCTATCCACCTTATAGTCCATTCATCCAGCTTTAACTTGGCGGCAAGAATACTGTGGGAGACCGTATCAAAAGCTTTGGTAAAGTCAAGGAATAACACGTCCACTGCTTTCCCCTCATCCACAGAGCCAGTTATCTCATCATAGAAGGCAATTAGGTTAGTCAGGCATGACTTGCCCTTGGTGAATCCATGCTGACTGTTCCTGATCACTTTCCTCTCCTCTAAGTGCTTCAGAATTGATTCCTTGAGGACCTGCTCCATGATTTTTCCAGGGACTGAGGTGAGGCTGACTGGCCTGTAGTTCCCCGGATCCGCCTCCTTCCCTTTTTTAAAGATGGGCACTACATTAGCCTTTTTCCAGTCATCCAGGACCTCCCCCGATCGCCATGAGTTTTCAAAGATAATGGCCAATGGCTCTGCAATCACATCCGCTAACTCCTTTAGCGCCCTCGGATGCAGCGCATCCGGCCCCATGGACTTGTGCTTGTCCAGCTTTTCTAAATAGTCCTGAACCACTTCTTTCTCCACAGAGGGCTGGTCACCTCCTCCCCATGTTGTGCTGCCCAGTGCAGCAGTCTGGGAGCTGACCTTGTCCGTGAAGACAGAGGCAAAAAAAAAGCATTGAGTACATTAGCTTTTTCCACATCCTGTCACTAGATTGCCTCCCTCATTCAGTAAGGGGCCCACACTTTCATTGACTTTCTTCTTGTTGCTAACATACCTGAAGAAACCCTTCTTGTTACTCTTAACATCTCTTGCTAGCTGCAACTCCAAGTGTGATTTGGCCTTCCTGATTTCACTCCTGCACGCCTGAGCAATATTTTTAGATTCCTCCCTTGTCATTTGTCCAATCTTCCACTTCTTGTAACCTTCTTTTTTGTGTTTAAGATCAGCAAGGATTTCACTGTTAAGCCAAGCTGGTCGCCTGCCATATTTACTATTCTTTCTACACATCGGGATGGTTTGTTCCTGCAGCCTCAATAAGGATTCTTTAAAATGCAGCCAGCTCTCCTGGACTCCTTTCCCCCTCATGTTATTCTCCCAGGGGATCCTGCCCATCAGTTCCCTGAGGGAGTCAAAGTCTGCTTTGATGAGAGATTGTGTATGTGGACAGGAGGTGGGTTAGGGGCAACACCGAAGTTAGAGTCCGAATTTACTCTGCAGTGAAGAAGACTGTTAGAGAGCAGTTCTTCATGAGATAGAACTGGATCAGAGACTAGCAACAGAAAGCTAAGTGAAAGAGAGTTTTGGGGATGGATTCTGAGCAGAATATTGTTAAAATTCTTCCAGATTTCATCCAGAATATACATACACAACAACACAAAAAGTAATCCTGATAAACAATAAGGGAAATTCATGCCCGCTCATTACAACCAAGCTCTAAGTTTGAGTCTTTGAAGCAACCTAGGACTGACAGGCTCCTTTGATATTTATTTATATTATGATCAGGAGAGTAAAAAGAAGAGTGCTTAGCTGAATGGAAACAGCTTGCATTCAAGTCATTCATTAATTACAGAAATAGAAAGTCAAATCAAAGGATACCTGACCCTAAAAACTTCTGAAAGCTCCAGAGGAGGAGAATTTTTAATTACTTCAGGGAAACAATGTAACACTGGTAAAGAGAATTTTACTCCTAAAAATGAGCCACAATTTGGCTAATACATAGAGAGCAAAATTCAGAAAAAATAAATACTCAAATCAGTAATCGCAGGTGTAGTGACAGTACTGTAAACATGTTTGCCAATTTCAGGTAGTTTATTACTTCAGGGCCATTAGGTTCTGCCTGTTTTTGTTCTGCTTAGCTAAGCAAGATGTTCCTTGTTACGTAAACGTTCTGTTCAGCATTGGTTTCCATAGGTCAAAGGGAGAGGAATGAACACATTACTTCTGCTGGGAGCGGTAGCAAATAGCCCATCTGTTGCAGTACCAAGATCTGCACCAGGGAAACTAACACTGATTTCCTGTGTTTATTGCCAGATGCAAACAGTATTTAGTCCCCATAAAAACTGACACCCTAAAGACGTCTGAAAGTTATAATGCCCCTATTCCCTCACAAAGCAGCACATCGCAAGCAAATACGTTTTTGCATATAGAAATTTTAAAACATAGCAAAAGCACCCAATAAACTACTTGTATGATTTATGAATATTTCTAAGATTCTACTACTCTCTCCATGTCAGTTGAAGAATGACATTCTGACACTTGAGGATCAGAGCAGTTCTCTGCTGTAAACACACTTGTTAAGCCCAGAGCCCCTTGACCTAAAAAGTAGAATTGTGTTAGCAGTAATTGTAGGTACAATTTTAGGAGCTGGGTATTTAAAGTTATGAACCTTAGTATGAATTTTGGTGCCTAAGTAGGAATGGCCTGATTTTAAAAAGTGCTGAGCACCTGCAGATCTCATAGACTTCAATGGAGTTATTTCTGATTTGCCCCAGTGTGACACGAGAATCAGATCAATGACTACATAGGCAAATATAGCAACTATTATATATGCTGGAATACCATAGCTAATACAGCCTTGAACACTGGAAACTGGTTTCACTGACAGGGGAAACGTTCATCATGAACAACAAGGCTCGCACCTCCCTTTTTGGAAACTGCTATGGGATCTCTTACATAAAACTTGAAAGCCAAAGAACAGCGGAAGGAACTTCCATTTAACATCTTGTCAAGGAGGAGAGCTGTCATTTAGATAGGACTGTAAAAGATTAAGAGTTCAGCATACTGTACTTACTTTATTAGCTGTGGCAGATGGGCAAGAAGAAGAAATATTGAGCATTCTCATGGAGACTTCCAAATGTTGGGGTGGAAGAAAAAAGTTAGGAATGACAATAGGATCTGGTCTGAACAGAGCTGTTAAGCAATAACATCTTGCAGTGCTTTACAATTATAGAAAACTCTGTAGTTATGTATTTGGATTCAGCATCATCACAAAAGCTGTTCTTAATGGATCCATGATTTTCTAAATAATCCTATTTATTTTTAATTTCTGAACGTTTTATCATTCAGATCACTCCGCTCTGCTGCATAGCTCCACAGAGTACAGAACATTAACGTAATAGGACACTCCTGTAGCGCCTTATTCTGAAAAATCCAACATGCTTTACAAAAGGTGATATGTGAAATATAGGTATTACTTTGACCATTACTGAAATGTGGCAACTCCTTTTCATTAGTTAAAAAAAGAAAGTTATTTATGTCTCTTTTAAAATAAAGGAAACATGGCAAACTGCAATAGCGCACATCAACGTTACACAATTGTTTTGCTGGCAAGAAGTGAAAAACAGCTTTCAGTTCAAGCTGTTAGGAAAAATGCATGTAGGCAGGATGTAATGAGCCAGACTGAAATGTGATTGAGACACAGAGATTAATACACCTAATCCTTGCACAAAGTGTCATAGAAATTAATGGCCACAAATGGTCAGGAACCCTATTACAGATCACCTGACTGACAGCAGAACAATGCTTCCTAATACGCTGCTGGGACATCAATTCGGGTTTAAGAGGGAAGAATGCTCCATACTGAATCCTCACTTCCTACAGCTCCTAGGTATTCCTTGGAGGTCTCCCATTCAAATAATAGCTAGGTCCAAATTGTGACGTCTCCTGGGATCACAACACAAGGTGGTACTGCCTGCAATAAAACTAAATTTGATAATTTTGACATTTCCAAAAGTAATACAAGTTAGGACTAAAACTGTGACCCTAATCCATTCAATTGTGCCCAAGTATTACAACACATGCAGTTTGTAAGATGACCCTTAATTGGGGGACTATTGTTAAACCTATGCACAATAGAGTTGTTCAAGACACAATTTTCCCGTTAAAGAAAGCTGCATCCAGTTTGCTCCATGTAGTGTTTGGGAAAACACTGGCAGGTGGGAGGGGGCAGGCAGGGGTGGAATTGATCATATATTAATTGCCAACTGTAATTGAAAATTAAGTTTTTGATTAAAACGGACTAACCCTCTGGTTAACTAACATTAATTTGCTTACAAGTGATAGACCAACATGGGATCCCAGTTTCGGGGATCCATCAGTTTCTATCCAGCTTTAACATTAGTTTAAATTAATCAGGAAAAAAAGCAACAGTTTAAACAAGAAACGTTTTGCCAGACAATGG
Source organism: Chrysemys picta bellii (assembly GCF_011386835.1). Lineage (NCBI taxonomy): Eukaryota > Metazoa > Chordata > Testudines > Emydidae > Chrysemys > Chrysemys picta. Next base: position 343,551,301 of record NC_088791.1, read on the forward strand.
TTAAAACAAGAGCTTGAAAGGTCACACATAAAAATTGGTGAAACACACAATTGTGGTTAGGTTGAATCCTTGCCTGTTAAACTTTACACCGGCAGATAATTTTACACCCCCCCAAAAAGAGGTTTAAAAGGAAAATGTAACCCAATCATAGTGGTGATCACCAAATTACGTTCTAATAGAGCCACTCACTATTTTTTAGCATGCAAACTGCACTTGACGAAAAAGACAAAAAAGGATACAACACAATACTAGATTTCACAGACTTTTCTGACTCTTCAGGCAGATTCTCACGACTCTCATCAGAGCAGCTCCCACTATTTCTTGTAGACTCTGATTGCGCAGATAAATTCTGAATATGCATCCCTTCATCAGACTCACTTCCTTCCTCACCTTGATAGTCTGCATCTAAATACTCATTACTTTCCTCCTTTCTTTCTCTGGCAATGGTCTTGGCCACACCAAAATCTCCACCGCCTGGTAAATCCAATGGTTCTCCAGATATTGCATGAAACCCTTTGTCTTGTTCTGCTTCTTGGGTTTCAAATGCTCCATTGTGATTGACATTCTCTTTTTCTAATGACCCAACATCTGCTTGATGCATTTTGGGTAAATGTGCAGGCTGAAACAGCTCGGAATCAGTTGCTTCAGTATCACTATTTGGACTTTCAAGGCCTTTTCTCACTACACATGCAGCATTTTCTTCAATATAGGGACTAGCACAGGATCTAGCAGTGCTGGGCATACTTGGGTGGCTGTTCTCCGGGATACTAGACAAAAAGCTACTTCTTATAGTCTGTCCTTTTTCGAAACATTCAGTAGTCACTGAGTATTGGTCCTCATTTCTCAAGTCTATTGGCTGGCTGTCAGGGCCCTGTTCCCCTTCAGATACAATGCTGGACCAGGGACTGGTTTTGTCAGTTACAGTAGTTATTTCATTTAGAGTCCTTGGTTCTATGACATCCTCTTCATACTCTTCATCACTGTTGGACCGGATGGCATGTGTATCCTCCTCTGTCTGGATGTGGTCCAATGACACAGGATGCTCATTTTCAGTGGCGGCTTGGTCTAGAAATTCATAGAGCATACCTCTCCCAAATGCAGACCTTCCGAGAGAGAATAAAGATGGTGTATCTATGTGGGCACTTGGCAATTCCATTCTTGATTGGTCTTGGTGCATCTCAGTTCTCACTGCTCCATCCTTTTGATCCGATACAACATGAAGGGCATGTTTAGTGCCTGAATTTCTGATATTGTCTTGAAGCACGTTTGAAGATTCTTTGGTATTTTTCGTTATAGTCTGCAAATCTGATTGATGGCAAATAGCATCAGTACATACAGGAGATGAAGGCTTCAACTCTGATCTTTACTCTTTAGTGCAGCTATAGCTGCACTACTTGTGAATAGCCACATATGCAATGAATGATTAAAGGTGCTAAGTATGTAAAGCTTGAGTCAAATAAAAATTGGGACAATGGGAAGGGGATGGCGCTTGATAACCGTTCACAAATGTCAGAAAGGCGCAAACACTGAGAAGGGGAGGGAATTTGTTTAGGGTGGTATAAGGCAGAATAATGAAAAGTACTGTGATGAAATTGAGGAAGAGAAAAGTTGACTATGAGGAAAAAAAAGTTTTCTCCCTTTTTTACTCACTGACTTCGAGACCTTTTAGTGGAACAGTCCCCCAAGAGAAAGTGAACAGCCTCCATTGCTGGGACAATTAGACCCAGTCTGGACAAAACCCACTCGCAACAAGGGAACAATCCTACATTGGCCAGAAACAGGAGATGGGAACTAGTTCACCTAGTTACCTTTTCTACCACTAGCTTCGACAATCCTATGGAACAGGGCTAGAGGACATAGCTTTCACTGATATTCTCTAGTTTTGCATATCTGCATGCTTCTATCTACTTCTATATTAGAAGTCAAATGAGAACCCACTTAGATGATTGCCAATTAAATATTTATACCAACTGAAAGGCACAAGAGAACACTGATTTGTTACAGTGCAAAAGTTACAAAAACGATATATTTCAATATTAAAAATGAAGAGTTGCATGCGTCATCTATGTAATGTAGGAAGCAGGGGAAAGGAAAGGTTGATTGGTCTAGGAGTCTAATTATAAACGCCCTCCTTTGATACAGCCATGTCTTGGCCATTTACAATTTATTTTAATAATAAGGACATCTATTTTTAGTTTCTTGTTAGAGATCAGATGTACCTCATTTCATCAAAATCTTTCAGGAATTAGAGCATCTGAGATAGATATGTGGGGCGGGGGGGCAAGAGAAGCAAAGAAAATAGTATACTGAGGTGAGCAGGACAAAGATGGCAAAGTCTAGAGAACAGGAATAAGTGGCATCAGAATCAAGATGCTAATACTGTATACCAGAAGGAATGGCCCTGTAACATGGGAGATGGTGGCACAGTACCAATCCTAGAGGGTAGGCAGAGGTAGATACTGCAGACAGCCTGCTTCATACTGATGACAGTCTCTCTTCTACCCACTACTTTATTATAAAAAGGCACAACAGACCACTTGGGATTCCCAACCAACTTGCTAATCACAATGTACTGGAACTGGATCAGAATGGTCACAGACGACTAGGCTAATATGAAATTAACTGCAAACAGTAACAAGGCTAGTGCCAAGGAAGGGCAGTACGTGGATAGGTGGTTTAAGAGGTAGGGTGGCATGAAGAGATGGGGACTTTAAAACCACCATGGGAAGCAAAGATATTTCACTTGAGTCACTACTGCTACATATCCACTTCTGTAGACAATGTGGCACAAAATTTATCAGCACGACTAAATGAAGAACAGATACACCTAAAATTATATAGGGAAATTTAGGTAGGCTAGCATATAATTAACAGGACAGAAACCAATCACTAACTACTACTTAATCTCATCTTCCTAATGTTGTATTTACATATATTTTACTTAATGGGCTTGTCAGCTAAGATTCCAACACTAAGACGACAGAACTGGAGCAATTGCCTCAGGGACCAGCACAAATTAGTTGTCTGTTAGAGGTAGGTCTTCTTAAAATTAAAGATTGGGAAAAGTTGTGTCAGGAGTTTTGGGGCCACTTTAAAGAGGGGATTTAAAACAAGGGATTACCTAGTGCCCGTGGCTCTTGGTAAAGTATTCCAAACAAGGTAACTTCTTACCATTGATCAGAGTGCTGACTTGAGAGACCAAGTGACTAGATTTTTCCAAAAGATGGTGTCCATCAGGATCTACCATTCTGGTCCCAAACTCTTGGCAATCCCCATTCTGCTGTTCCCGGTTTCTCTTCGATGTGGTGCCATAGCCATCGTCAGGGAAAGAGCTGGTTAATTTCTGACTGAAGTATCTCTGAATCTCATCCAGTTCAGTCAAGTTTCTTCTGTAAGCCATGTAAGAGAACATAAAGATTCATAACGTATAAATACCTGACGAATTAACCTTGTTTTCCTAAGGTTTAGAACTAGGCTAAAAAACTATTATCCAGCCAAAAATTTAATCCATAAGATCCCAGCCTAGAAACGATTCTTTCTGAGCCAAACAGGAAAAAAATAAAGGGAACCTCACGTAAATCAGTTAACCCTTTGAGTTTTGTGTGTGATCAAAATGCTTACAAGGTTTGTTCGTTTTCCTCTCTTATCTCAGAGAGGACTTTTGGTAACATAGAGTAAGTTAAGTTACAGGATGACAGAGATGGATAGTGCTAAGTATTCAGTCTTGATTTGCAAACACTGCTTCTCTCCAGTCCTGGGACTTCTCACAGCTCTGCCAAAGCGGGACAAATCTAACCTGTAGCAACCCTCAATATTCCAGTCTTGTTTTAATACTGCCGTTAAGTTACAGTACTATACCACTAACACCCAGTTTCATAAGATTACTATATTATTTTTAGTTTATTTTAAAAGAGGATGCAAGAATTGCAAAATTTCAAGATTTACTTTGTGAACCTAAAGCCATATACCACACTGGTAGCCATGGGTTTGCTTTACCTGAGAGCAGTTAGAAGTGAAGTACGTGATGAATGTGACAGGGAATCTAATCTTCCAGCCCTTTGTGCGTTCCCTTCCACCTGTTGCAAGGACTCATGAAATCTGCGAACATTTTGCATGTGCTCTTCATGACGAGGTGTCCATGTCTCTGTTGGACTAATTCTGCTGAAAATGGGTATATATTTATATACATGCACCAGCACATCTCTACCTATGAAAGATCTGCCAACTAAATATATCAGAGCCTGTTAAAAATACTCCCCCTGCATCATTAAAGAAGCATTAATGGATTAAGCCCAGAGCATGCAAAATTTGGCAAGAATGACATTAGGAATTCACAAAAAGCCTGAGAACTGCACCTAATTCGCATCATAATAGAGTAGATTGCAGACATGCTCCTTTTTAACACAGAAGTGCAGCCCACAGATATAGGTGCCAGCTTGCAATGACCAATCTGGATCTAAACAGCCAGTTGTTCAGATGAAGGAGCACTATTTGCTGGTGCCGGTACTCTTTGCAAACTTCAACAGACAAAGCTAATAAAACCTTGCCTGGCAGGCTGCTTCTAGGTAGGTTACCTTCCACATACTCTAAACAAGCAGGCCATGAATTAATCCTCTTTCTTACATGTTTTCTCAGTGAGAGCTGCAGTTACTGCTAGTAACAGATCTGAACAAAAGGGATGTCCCCATAGCATCTGTTTTTAGCAAGAGTAAGCAGAAATTACTGCAGGGTGTCTACCAAAGCCGGTCTCAGGGATGTGCAATATGGGCATGCCTCTTCACCCCTCATTTGGTGACAATGAAAAGAAGTATGACAAAATACATAGAGAGGTCATAGACACCCATCCCTACCCCACATCCCACTAAGCAGGGCGGCGGAAAACAACAGCCAGTCTTGGCAGTGGTACTCCATTATATCTAGGGGTACAGGGAGTGAAAGAAGCAGCTGGGTGCCTCACTGGGGAGCGACTGTGATGTTGTAGTAAGGAATCAGAATCAGGATGTTAGAAGATTGGCATCTCTTGGGACATTCACTCAAAAGTATGTTTCATAGAAAATTGATTGACAGTCTTACAAATTAAATGCAAGTACTGAACACAACTGTTTTAGTCCTTTAATCGCAGGGGCATGGATCTGGAGCAAGAGGCGTGGCACCAGGTATATTTCACTCTGGTCAGCAGACTTAGAATTTGGGCTGGTAGGTGTCAGTAAAAGTTTCAAGCTCTGAAAACAATAAATATCTACTCTTATTATTTTATTCCAGAGATATTCTTGTATCAGTTTTCTTACCGCTCCTGAGTAGTAAAATCAACATCCTTTGATGAAGTATTAAACAGTTGTCCAGAGTGTCTTGTAACATAGCTGGGGAATGCAGTACACAAGGCCCTTGCCTGGAATGAAAAAGGACTGTGTGCAGGAATCTGCAACAGCAAGATTAAGGAGAAATAAATGTGAGACTTCACTGAACTAACCAACAGTATAAACTTAAGTTTATAGACTGCTTTACATTTTCAAAGCACTTTACAAAGACTGACCAACGGGAGCAAACCAAAATCTGGATTGTTTTATAAACATTAGTAAAAAGTAAGGCAGGTTCTAGCACCAAGAAGTCCTGCTGCCATTTTTCATGCTTTTACAATCAGACCCTCCTAGTTAAAAAAATGTCTCTTCCCCCGTCCCTGTGTGAAAGTTCCACACAAACAACAGGGGAAACTGATTAAACAACTATGCAGGGGAAACAGTGAAACTGACTACATGCAGAGCGCTATTAAATACACCAGTAAAGAAATTTAAAATAGAGAAAAATGATGTTTTTAATTTATAGTCATCTTATATGTTACATGTAATAATTTCATACAGGCATGTCTTTTTCACTTATATTGCAAGCTCTGTGGGGCAGGGACTTTCTCATATATATGTTTGTACAACACCTAGAATAATGGGGCTCAGGCCTCTAGGTACATTTATTGTAATATAAATTAGTTTTTAAAATTGAGAATTCAGGAATTTCCAGCATTTGTAAAGCCATGCTCAATCCACTACACAATGCTGTATGTATAGTTAACTTTTCACTTTGTGAATCCAGAAAATTCATTGTAGGTTATTAGGAACAAAATCAGACTTGTGAATAAAAGAAACTGGAGTACATACTGAAGAACCTGGTGCTTTGGTCCGAATCCTTGCCTGCCTTATTTCTTTGAGATGAATTATACTTTCAAGAGGGGAAATCGCTACTTTAATCTGCCCTCTGCATTGTCCACTGAAGTCTGTAATATTGTACCACCCACAGACTAACTGGAAGCCAGAAAGAAGGGGCGAGAGATCCACAGATGCAAATCCTATCACTCGTTCAACATCTGTGGGGAAAGAAGAGTGTAAATCACGCAGTTAAAACTAAGGTGTGCAAGCGTAACATTTGCACCGTTTAAAACAATCAGTTACACAGCCCTGAAACTTTACACAGCTTTACAGAGCAAACCTCAAAAAGTATATAGTAAGCAGAGAACACAAAAGGCAAAGGCCAAGTTCAGGTAAAAAGGGAGTGAGGATTATGGAGTCTGAGAACAAAGTAGAAATGACACCTGGAAGGAGTGGGTTTTTAGGAGGGGTTGAAGGAGGAGACAGGATGTCTGCTGGACACGGAGATGGAAAAGATTTCAAATGTAGGCGAGAATAGGAGTGTAGACATGAAACCAAGATGGTGAAGGAGGAAAAGGAGGAAGCTGTAAAGCAACAATATAGGGACGAATGGAGGGAGAAATGTCAGAGACATGTGTGGTAGCAAGATTACGTAAAGCCTTAAAGTTGAGGACAAGGAGCCTGAATATGATGTTCTTAAAAACAGAAAGACAAGGCAGGTATGTGAGGAAGCAATGACGTGACTGGAGTGGTCAGGGAAGGAAGTGGACTTTTGGATAGAATGCAAGAGTCTGAGCACATAAGCAGGGTGGTCAGAAAGCAGGTTACAATAATCAAGAAAAAAGTGACCCAGGCCCAGACAAGTGGTTTTAGTGGTGGGGACAGTGAGGAAAGGGCAGACTACGGTGATGAGGAGTAATGGGACCTAGCAAGAAATCGGTTATAAAAGGAGAGGAGAAGAGAGATGCCAAGATTAAACCAAAGCTGTGAGCCTGGGAGACAGGAAGGTTAGTGGAGCTGGTGACAGTGATAGAGAAGGGAGGCAAAAATCAGGAATTCAGTTCTGGAGAGATTGATTTTGGGTTGGAGGAGGCACATCCAAGAGGAATAGTCAAAGAGGCATCTGGAGACTATAATAATTCTCTCCTTCTGTCTAGTTTAACATCATGTTAATTATTCTATTAAATATTTCCCTTATTCAAAATAGCAGCAGTGTTAAAGAAATTAAAATAGATACGGTAAAGGACCCAATGCACTAAGGATTATGTAAAAACTGCTATCGCACTTACAAACCCTTTCCCTGCCTGGCAGAAAGTCTAGGTAAGCCTCTAGCGTCTTGCAGATTTTGTCCAAAAGAAAGTCCAGCTTTCCTACTCCATCCCAGGTTTCACTCTCTGGTGGGCTAACAGTGTCTCACAGCATGCCACAGTTCCAAAACACCTATAAATGATTTGTTTACATAGAAGTGTATTAAGGCTGCATGTAACATAGATGGTTAGTGATATGGGAGTTGTAGGTCTGTGGATTTCTACTTCACTCCAGGTAGGAACAGTTGGAATGATGCTGTGGGACACCTCAGCAGACCACCGAGGAATCAGGGGGCTTCTAAAAACATAAGGAAATGAGTAGGGGTGCAGGCGTAAATATGAAATACCAAATAACTATACACTAACTTGAGCCCATTGAAATTATTTTTAAAACAGATGTACCAGAAGCCATTCAAGAGCTCTAATCATTAGTTAGAGACATGTTTAGACTTGAAAAAAAAAAATCACAAATGCATTTTAAAACCAGTTCTTCTCTCTTTCCCTTAGCTGCAAAAACTCACTGTTGCTATTGCAGTTGTTGATATTACCAGCCCTTAGATCAGTGTAAGAAGTGCCGTAACTTAAGGGCCTGAACTCACGCTTTGGCAGGTACAATGCCTTCATTTCACCTCTGTTATTACAAGAAGGGTTATTCACTTATGAACTGAGATACCAGAAAGGCTAGTGATGCAAGAGGCATGGATAACTTGAACAGTTGAAGGGAAAAGTAAATACATTTTGAAAAAACAGGGGAGTAACGGAAAACAAGAGAGTTGAAAAAAAACCTTTTAAGGCCAATTTGTGGAGCTCCATGACCCGCTTCTGGATCTAAGATTTCTTTTGGTTCTATTTACCAACTGATATTCCCTTTTCATTTTCAAAGCGCTTTTAAAATGCCTGTGTGTGATTGTTGTTACACTCTTACGTTTATTGCAATAACTTGTCTGTTCTCTCCTGCACATGTCAGCAGGTACAGGGACAAACAATCCTACCAGCAAACACAAAAGAGGACATTGTTTGGGTTATTCCAGCAGTTCAAGTTATTCTTTTGGGAAAAAAACTTTTAGCAGAAATTGTGTCAATGGCTAATGGAGGTTTTTTAACAATAGGACAAAAGTCTATCAGACTTATACACTTTTTGTGGACTCAAAATAAAAGTTTCTGTGGCAAAAATCAGCCAGCTAAACTTTAATACATTTTTAAAAATTAGTATTTTGAGTCAGCACTGGAGAGAAAAATAATAAAATACAGCTCTCCCCCCAACATCAGAGCATATTTTTTTTAACTTAAATTTGTTTTGTAGCAATTAAACATTGGAGGATCTAGTTTAACAATGACATGAGCAAACAGTAATCGGGACAATGAATACCTTTACCAATATAACAGCAAACAGGATGTGTGGATAAAGTGAATACCTACAGACTTAGGTATGTTGCCAGGCACAAGGCCTATGTCCAAATGCTTCCAGCTGTCTTGATAAATGCTAATATTGGCTATAAAAGACGGTTACTCACCGTTGTAACTGTTGTTCTTCGAGATGTGTTGCTCATATCCATTCCATTAGGTGTGTGCGCGCCGCGTGCACGATCGTCGGAAGATTTTTACCCTAGCAACACCGGCGGGTCGGCTGTGGAGCCCCCTAGAGTGGCGCCTTCATGGCGCTGAATATATACCCCAGCCGACCCGGCGCCCCCTCAGTTCCTTCTTGCCGGCTACTCCGACAGTGGGGACGGGGGGCGGGTTTGGAATGGATATGAGCAACACATCTCGAAGAACAACAGTTACAACGGTGAGTAACCGTCTTTTCTTCTTCGAGTGCTTGCTCATATCCATTCCATTAGGTGACTCCCAAGCCCAACTTAGGTGGTGGGGTCGGAGTGAGACATTGCTGTGTGCAAAACCGCTGATCCGAAGGCAGCATCGTCCCTGGACTGCTGCACTAGTGCATAGTGAGCTGTAAACGTGTGGACTGATGACCAAACCGCTGCTCTACAAATGTCCTGGATCGGAACTTGCGCCAGGAAAGCAGTCGAGGAAGCTTGGGCCCTCGTGGAGTGAGCGGTGAGGTGTGGTGCTGAGACACCTGCCAGGTCATAGCAAGTCCGGATGCAAGACGTAATCCATGAGGATAGGCGTTGTGAGGAGACCGGTGAACCTTTCATTCGGTCGGCCACTGCAACGAAGAGTTGCGTCGTCTTTCTAAAGTGCCTTGTGCGGTCAATATAGAAGGCCAGGGCCCTGCGTACGTCCAGAGAATGCAAACGTTGATCCTGGCGAGTGGCATGTGGTTTAGGATGAAAGACCGGGAGAAATATATCCTGGTTGATATGAAAAGGAGAAACCACCTTAGGGAGAAAGGCAGGATGTGGGCGGAGCTGCACTTTATCCTTATGGAAAACTGTGTAAGGGGGCTCGGATGTAAGCGCCCTGAGTTCAGAAACGCGCCTTGCTGAGGTGATGGCTACGAGGAAGGCTGTCTTCCAGGATAGGTACAGAAGTGAACAGGTGGCCAGTGGCTCGAATGGAGGACCTGTGAGCTTGGAGAGAACCAGGTTGAGGTCCCACGTCGGAACGGGCTGACGTTGTTGTGGGTACATCCGGTCTAAGCCCTTGAGGAATCTAACGACCATCGGGTTAGAGAATACCGAAGACGCGAGTTCCCCTGGGTGAAAGGCCGATATAGCGGCCAGGTGAACTCTAATTGAAGATATCGCCAACCCTTGCTGTTTTAGGGAGAGGAGATATTCCAATATGAGAGGAATAGGTGCCTGTAACGGGGACGTGGCTCGTTGTTCGCACCAACAGGAGAACCGCTTCCACTTGGCCAAGTATGTGGTCCGTGTTGAGGGCTTCCTACTGCTCAGCAGAATCTGTTGGACAGAGTGCGAGCACTGCTGCTCTGCCTGGGTGAACCATGGAGCAGCCACGCCGTGAGGTGGAGTGATTGCAGGTCGGGGTGACGCAGGCGGCCGTGGTCCTGAGAGATGAGATCCGGGCATAATGGAAGCGGGATCGGTGTCCGAACCGAGAGCTCCAACAGCGTGGTGTACCAATGTTGTCTCGGCCACGCTGGGGCGATCAGAATCACCTGTGCCTGGTCTCTGCGCAATTTGAGCAGTACCTTGTGGACCAGAGGAAACGGAGGGAAGGCATAAAACAGGTGGTCTTTCCAGGGAAGGAGAAACGCATCCGAGAGGGAGCCCGGAGCTCGACCTTGCAGGGAGCAGAACACGTGGCACTTCCTGTTGTCTCGAGATGCAAACAGGTCTATCTGGGGAAACCCCCACTTCTGGAAAACGGAATGTATGATGTCCGGACGGATAGACCACTCGTGTGTTTGAAAGGACCTGCTGAGTCGGTCCGCCAGAGTGTTCTGGACTCCAGGGAGGAACGATGCCGTGAGATGGATCGAGTGGGCGATGCAGAAGTCCCACAGGCGAATGGCCTCTTGGCATAGAATTGACGAACGTGCTCCTCCTTGCTTGTTGATGTAAAACATGGCCGTGGTGTTGTCGATGAGAACTAGCACACAGCGGCCACGTAGGAGGTTGAGAAATGCCTGGCACGCCAGGCGCACCGCCATCAGTTCCCGAACATTGATGTGCAGGGCTAGCTGAGGTGCAGTCCACAGGCCCTGGGTATGGTGTTCGTTGAGATGGGCGCCCCAACCCAGAGATGAAGCGTCTGTGACCAGGTGCAGAGAGGGTTGTGGGGCGTGAAACGGCATCCCTTCGCAAACCACATTGCGATCTAGCCACCAGGTGAGGGAGGTCAGGACCGAGTTCGGGACCGTGACCAGCATGTTCAGGCTGTCCCGATGTGGGCGGTATATTGATGACACCCAGGTCTGGAGTGGGCGAAGCCGAAGTCTGGCATGCCTGGTTACGTACGTGCAGGAAGCCATGTGACCCAGCAGGGTAAGGCACGACCTCACCGTGGTAGTTGGGAAGGCCTTGAGCCCTTGAATGAGGCTCGTGATGGTGCAAAAGCGGTTGACTGGCAGGATGGCTTGTGCACGCCTGGAGTCTAGAACTGCGCCGATGAATTCTATTCTCTGGGTAGGTTCTAGAGTGGATTTGTCCTTGTTGAGTAGGATGCCCAACTTGTTGAATGTGTGCACTATTATGTGGACGTGAGCTCGAACTTGCTCTTTGGTGCGACCGCGTACCAGCCAGTCGTCTAGGTACGGGAACACCTGTATCCCTTGCCGACGAAGGTACGCTGCCACGACAGCCATACATTTCGTGAATACCCTTGGGGCCGAGGACAGGCCGAAGGGAAGGACTGCAAATTGGTAGTGCACCTTGCTTACCATGAACCGCAGGAAGCGTCTGTGAGGCGGGTAAATTGCGATGTGAAAGTATGCATCTTTCATGTCGAGGGCGGCGAACCAGTCTCCAGGATCGAGGGAAGGGATAATGGTCCCCAAAGAGACCATGCGGAACTTCAACTTTACTACGAATTTGTTGAGTCCGCGCAAGTCCAAGATGGGTCGCAGACCTCCTTTGGACTTGGGAATGAGGAAGTAACGGGAATAGAATCCCCTGCCCCTTAACTCCACTGGAACCTCCTCTATGGCCCCCATAGCAAGGAGCGTGGAAACTTCCTGTATAAGAAGTTGCTCGTGAGAAGGGTCCCTGAAGAGGGACGGGGAAGGGGGGGAGGAGGGGGGGATTGAAGAAAACTGGATAGCATATCCCCTGTCCACCGTGCGAAGGACCCAACGGTCCGAAGTTATAAGGGACCAGGCACGGTGGAAATGGGAAAGGCGATCCCGAAAGGATGGGGCTGGATCCTGTGGGATGACTGGGGCGCCGTCCTCGACCGCACCTTCAAAAGTTCTGCCTGGGGCCTGAAGGTGGTCCAGGTGGCCCCTGGTTCTGACCAGGTTGAGGGCCGGTCCACCTTCTTCTACCACCTCGCCCTCGCCTCCGGGTCGAGTCCTGTCTCTGACGAGGCGGGGGGGGGTAGAAGCGCTGAGGCTGCGGTCTAAATGGCCTGCGCTGAGGGCCCACAACATGCATCCCCAAGGAACGCATGATCGTCCTGGAGTCCTTGAGGCTCTGCAGGCGAGAGTCCGTCTTTCCTGAAAACAGCCCTTGTCCTTCAAAGGGCAGATCCTGCAGGGTTTGCTGCAGTTCCTGAGGCAGACCCGAAACCTGGAGCCAGGAGATCCTCCGCATAGCGATACCTGAGGCCATGGTTCTCGCAGCAGAGTCCGCTATGTCTAAGGAGGCCTGTAAGGAGGTCCGAGCCACCTTCTTACCCTCCTCCACCAGGGCTCCAAACTCCTCCCTGGACTCTTGGGGAACCAACTCCTTGAACTTCCCCATAGAGTTCCAGGAGTTAAAGCTATAGCGGCTCAAGAGCGCCTGTTGATTAGCCGCTCTAAGTTGCAGCCCTCCGGCTGAGTAAACTTTACGGCCGAATAAATCGAGGCACTTAGCCTCCTTCGATTTGGGCGCTGCGGCCTGCTGACCGTGGCGCTCCCTTGCGTTCACTGATGCCACCACCAGTGAACACGGCTGGGGGTGGGTATACAAGTACCCGTAGTCTTTAGACGGGACAAAGTATTTCCTTTCCACCCCTCTCGCTGTGGGTGGGATAGAGGCAGGAGTCTGCCATATCGTAGATACATTGGCTTGTATCGTGCGGATCAGGGGTAACGCCACCCTCGATGGGGCATCCGCTCCGAGGATATTCACGATAGGGTCGTGCACCTCCACTATCTCCTCCGCCTGCAGGTCCATATTACGGGCCATCCGACGCAGAAGATCTTGGTGAGCCCGAAGATCTATTGGAGGTGGACCTGTGCACGATGTGCCCGCCACTGCCTCATCCGGAGAGGAAGAGGAAGATGCCTCCGGTGGAACAGGATCCAAGGGAGGGTCCTGGTCTCCCTGCTCCTGGGCCGGAGCATCACCTGCGCTTGAGTCCAGGGCGTCAGGTGGTGCGGACACGGAAGCCTCCATGCCCCCTGGCGGAGGCCGAGAGATGGTGGACTCCGGGGCCCTTCTAACAGAGTGACCGGAGCGAGAGGTCGAAGCAACTGGAGCCCCTTGCGCCTGATGGTACGCCCACGGGGTCCAAAACGACCAGTGAGATGGGCCATGAGAATGGTCCTCTGTTATGTTCTGCCAATGGCCCAAGTCCTGTTCCTCGGCTTGCCCCTGAGGGGGGTATGCCGATCTCGAGAGGTCCTCCGAGGAGCGAGACCCCGATCTCGATGGCCATGGCGGTGCCGAGAGCGTCGAGACGATTCCCGTGGGCTGCGGTGCCGCACGGTGCCGGTCTGGAGATGATCTATCTCCACGCGGTGCCGGCGATCGGTGCCGGGACCGCGACCGGTGCCGATGACCTCGTCGGTGCCGGGAGTCGGATCTGGACCTCGACGAGGACCTGGAGTATGCCCGGTACCGGGAGCGGCCTCTCGACGTCGAGCGGCGACCGTAGCGGTGCCGAGAACTACGTCTCGACGTTGATCGGTGCCGACGATCATAGCGGTGCCGAGACGTAGAGCGGTGCCGCGAAGAAGATCTTGGCCGCGAGTACGACCGGTGCCGAGGCGATATTCGGTGCCGGGACTGCGAGCGGCGTGGGGACCTGCTTCGGGACCTGGATCGGTGCCGAGGTTCCAGCCCTTGTGATGGAGGGCGCATCAAGGCAGGTTTCCCCCTCGACTGGACCGGGCGAGGCAACGGTGCCGTCGGTGCCGGTGGTTGAGGCGGTGCCGGCTCCGTGAGAGCTATTAAGTCTCTCGCCGCCGCGAAGGTCTCTGGCGTCGACGGGAGGCACTGTATCACCACCGGCCTCGGTGGAGACGCCGTCTGCACCGGACTCAACGGCCTCGGCGCCGGAGTCGACGGTGCTGGAGGCACCTGTTTCCGGTGCTCCACCGGCGTACGCGGCTCTACCCCCGGCACTGGGGGAGCCAGCGTCTTCGGCACGGAGGTCCCCGTCTTATGGGCTTTCTTATGCCCTGGGGATAATGACCGGCGCCGAGGCACTTGCTGTGCTTGCGGTGCCGACGAGGTCCGGTGCCGGGAAGGCTCATCTGACGCCACTCGCGTGGTCGTCATGGCCGGTGCCGCCGGGGCACTGCGCACCGAGGCGCTAGGTGCCGGGGCCTGACTTGTAGATGGAGCGTCCGGACTAAGTGCCGCCTCCATCAGGAGTTGCCGGAGCCGAAAGTCCCGCTCCTTCTTGGTCCTTGGTCTGAAGGCCTTACAGATCTTGCACTTATCTGTTTGATGGGACTCTCCCAGGCACTTCAGACAGGAGTCGTGCGGGTCGCTCGTGGGCATAGGCTTAGCGCAGGAGGCGCACAGCTTGAAGCCGGGAGCGTTGGGCATGAGCCCGGCCCCGCGGCCGGGGGAGAAAGGGGGAGACGACCCCCTTAATCCCCTGAACTATTATAACAACTAGACAACTCTTAAAACTATTGAACTATTTAACTATAAACTATAACTATAACTGCGAATAATGAACTAAGCTAGGGAGAGTGGAGAACAGCTAAGCAGCGCTCCACAGTTCCAACGACCGTCAGGGGCGGTAAGAAGGAACTGAGGGGGCGCCGGGTCGGCTGGGGTATATATTCAGCGCCATGAAGGCGCCACTCTAGGGGGCTCCACAGCCGACCCGCCGGTGTTGCTAGGGTAAAAATCTTCCGACGATCGTGCACGCGGCGCGCACACACCTAATGGAATGGATATGAGCAAGCACTCGAAGAAGAACTTCATTTTTTAAAGTCTGTTCATGCTGCTATAAAAGTACTTGGTTACATTTTGGTAATAACGGGCAAAGGAGTCCAGCCCTGAGTAGCTGTGGCAGAGGATCAAAGTAGTTTACCTTCTGACAGAGCTGTAATCTTTACCTGTAAATCAGATTCTATTTTAAATACTGCCTGTAAGAAGTAAACCAGGGGAATCACACAAACATCTCCTGTTAGAATTGCTTGGACTTGTAAGGATTTGTGGGCTGCTGGGTTACAGGCTCTCAGGCTGACGAGATGAGCCTGGTACATATGGGAGCTGGTAAGAACCTGGCCTTACATGCTTTCCTAAGGATTAGGGGAAGGTCCACAAAAAAGCCTAAAAATGAGGCTCTGGAGAGAAATGGGACTGAGGCCATAAATTAGCAGGATGATACCTGCCTCTGCTGAAAGCAGGAGACACTGGAGTTCGTAAGCCATTGCAGAACACTCTTCAGCTAACTCTGGAAGGAACAAATAAAAGGAAAAAAATAATAATCCATCTCCCCTCCCCAGGAAAATCTGACTTCTAAAATCCTGTCAATTTAAATTAGGTGAGAAGCAAGGTTTGAAACCTAAATTTAACTAAAACTAGCTAAAAGCTTCTCACAGTTGGAGGAACTTTGGCAAACCAGGAAATGAATGGGACTGCTTAGCCAGTATAGCCCTCTAGGAGACCAATTACCCACTGCGTGCACTGCACCAGGGGCTTCTCTGCATTGCACCATGGTGGTTTACCTGCTTTATGCCATACTTTGAAGACCAGGGTTTGCTGTGGATCCAACAGAAGTTCTTTGGATAGTCTATTAAGAATAAAATCATCATAATCTGTTAGGCAGAACAATAAAATTTGTCTGAAGCTAGCATGGCAAAGTGTCTCTGGAATTTCAATAACATTTTGTCTACCTTATCTAAAGTATTCTCTGAATAATGGGGGAAAAACCCAGTGTAGGTCCTTAAAAATGTACATAATTACTGCTACATGGGCTTGTTTTCTGCTTACCCAAGGAGTACGTTTTTTTTTTCTTGTTCTAAAATATTTTTCAATTAGGATAGTGAAAACAGCAGGGGGAAAAAAGAGATAACTGTGAAAATACTATCAAGCACTATAGTAGCAAACTTTTAATAAAGATTAAGATGGCCACCTGAAACACTGTAACCTAATTTCTGAAAAAACACCTCCCCAAAATAGTGATGAGACAAAATCCCTTACTTCCCCCAAAGCGTTTTCAGGTCACTTGTCATATTTCTAGTATTCAAGACTGGCTCTGAGCACAAATAACCTTAGAGAATAAAACTTGTAACTGCAGCTATCAATGTCTGAATGATTGGTCTCTGCATTATAAAAACAACTGTCTAGCTGGCAAACCTGTCTCTGTGCAGTCACTGGAATAATTTCCACACAGTCTATGACTGACAAGTTAGTGCCTAACATGCTAAATACAGTTTATTTATTGAGAGACAATGTGGGAGAGGTAACATCTTTTATTGGACCAACATCTGTTGGTGAAAGAGATGAGTTTATCCAGAGAGCTCTGTGTAAGCACCAAAGCTTGTCTCTCTCCCTAACAGACGTTGGTCCAATAGAAGTTATTACCTCACCCACCTTCTCTCTGTAATATTTTGGGATCAACACGGTTACAACAACACTGCGTACAACAATGGAAGATATTTTATTTACAGATTCATGGTGGTTGGTCTCTTTTAGTTTAGAAAATCCTAATGGCAACTGCTTCAGGTTTAATTCAAACCCCTGACTTCAAAACTTTGCAGAAACCATGAGATCCCCACCACAGATGTACTAGTGTACGTTATTTATTAATTGTATGGTGGCCTAAGAACCACAGCCATGGACCAGTACCCCATTGTTCTAGGCATTGTACAAACTTAATAAAAAGACATTGAAGTGCTACGAAAGTGCAAAGAACTTCTCTAACATTAATGAATTAATCCTCACAACAGCCCTGTGAGGCAGAAAAATGTTATCAGCTCCATTTTACAGGTGGGGAAACTGAAGCACAGAGATGTTAAATGTCTCGCCTAATATCACACGAGAAGTCTATGGTACAGTCAGAAATACAATACGGGTCTGACTCCTGGTCCTGTGTTTTAGCCCAGACCATATCTTCCCTCGTACAACTCAATCCAGACATTCTAGGCCCTAGAGCTACTGTAAGATATGCAAACATGGATTTTCAGCTGCAACAAGCTTAGCAAGGCTCCTACGGCTTTGGCCAGAGAAAGCCTCTCTCTGTTTACTTGGTTAAAGCTGCTGCTTCTCGAACACAAGGGGACTTGCATAGAACTGTGAATGGTGATAAAATAACGTGTAGGAATCATAACAGGGCAGGTCCAGTTACTGGAGGACCACTTTGCTAAGTGCATCTATGCATTCAATGTCTGGCCACTAGCTGCCAGACACCATGGCTCTGAAAGTGTCTGCCTCTGAAAGGCATTACATACCTTGTTTGCTGCTGAAAGTCCCAAACTGGCGAGTCAGTGTTTTCTATTATTGCAGTGGCTATTGGAGCATCTGCATCAGCAACTGCAAATGTCACATAGCTACTGGGTGCTGTCACTCCACGTTCGGTGAGAGGACTCCCTAAAATATAGTGAATTGTGGTTAGAATAAGGCAGCTGATTAATCATTTCATTCAAAAATTAAGTATCGTGTTACCAGCAGAACAAACCTATTAGCTACAGATAATAATGGTTGCACCATGTGACAAAGATTCAAAACTGTGCATCATGGCAAAGGCCAGCTCAACCTAACCGCTGGTGGTTTCCTTAGGGTAGCAGAGCTAGCCCAGGATGTTGCTGACATTCACTAGCTCCAGTCAGGATATGAGTGGAGTGCAAAATACTATTGTGTACCTTTACTGTGAAAGTGACTCTAAAAAGGACACCAGGGGTTCTGTGATTGTTGATTACAGATAAAAATTTGCCAAGGTGGTTTTTTGTTTGTTTTTAATAAATACTAATCAGCCTTGCAAATGCATCCCAGGATCCAAAAGTCAAACTGGGTTATTTCTGGCTCATCTCACCAGTAACCAGTATTAAAAATTCCTCCTGACAAATTCTGCCTTCAGTTACACCCGAGCAACACCATTCTCATCAATGGGGTTTTGTAGGTATAACTCGGGGCAGAACTGGTCACATAGTTAGAAATTAATTAGCAATGTTGTGGATAATGCACAACCCAAAATAGAACCCAGCTCACTCCCCCAGATCTGGAATAGATCCAGAGAAGGGCTACCAGGATGATCAGAGGAATGGAGACTATTGTACGAAAGGAGACTTAAGGAGCTTGTCTTGTTTAGCCTGACCAAATGAAGGCTGAGAGGAGACATGATTGCTTTCTATAAATACATCAGAGGGATAAATACCAGGGAGGGAGAGGAGTTATTTAAATTAAGTTAAGCGCCAATGTTGGCACAAGAACAAATGGATATAAACTGTCCACTGATAAGTTTAGGCTTTAAATTAGATGAAGTTTTCTACCCATTAGAGGAGTGAAGATTGGAACAGCCTTCCAAGGGAGTAGTGGGGTCAAAAAACCTAACTTGTTTTAAGACTGAGATGGATAAGTTTATGGAGGAGATGGCACAAAGAGATTGACAACAACTGCATATGGCCCATTCATGATTGCTGTTTGCAAATATCTCCAGTGGACTGAGGGGGAGGGCTGTGACTACAGAGAATTCTTTCCCAGGTGTCTGGCTAGTGGGTCTTGCATATGCTCAGGGTCTAACTGAGCACCATATTTAGGTTCAGGAAGAAACTTTCCCCCAGGTCAGACTGGCAGAGTCCCTGGGGAGGTTTTCGCCTTCCTGTGCAGCGTGTGGCATGGGTCACTTGCTGGTTTGAACTAGAGTAAATGGTGGATTCTCTGTAACTTGAAGTCTTTAAATCAAGATCTGAGGACTTCAGTAACTCAGCCAGAAGTTGTGGGGTCCTATTGCAGGAGTGGGTGGGCGAGGTTTGTGGCCTGCAGTGTATCGGAGGTCAGACTAGATGATCATGATGGTCCCTCCTGGCCTTAAAGTCTATGAGATTTGTGTTGGCTCTGCAGGGCCCTTAGACTGATTGGTGACTGAATACGTTCCTGTACCAAGCACATCTATTTAGAACCATTACAACACAGGAACCCATCTCCTGTCAGGCTTGAAATAAGGAAATATGCACCACCTAACAGACAAATGCAAGGTGCCAAAGATGTCCAAGGATGAGTACTTTTTTTATGTAATGTCTCACAAACATAACAGGTTCAGAACATTCCTGTAACCCCATGTATAGATAAAGAACTGAGGCAGAGAGAGAAAAATAAGCTCTGTCTACACTTCACTCGCCCCCAAAAGAAACCTCCCCCCACTTCTACCACCAGTCAGCTCCCATGGCAGCAATACGTGGGACTTCTTGACATAGTAAGGTGCTGGAAGACTCTGGGTTTTTTGCCATAGTGTCATCTAGACATTCTCTGAGCAGGGATGAACACGGTGGTTAGAGCACTGGGGGCCACTGGCACCCCACCTGCACTTGTTGTCCCACTGGTACTCCTATCACTGGTGGAGCTGCATCAGTGGGAAATTTTAGGAGGGAAAAAGTCTAGTGCATACAAGGCCTAAGTCAGTGGTTCTCAAACCTTTGTATTGGTGACCCCTTTCATACAGCAAGCCTCTGAGTGTAACCCCCTCATAAATTAAAAACACTTTTTTTAATATTTAACACCATTATAAATGCTGGAGGCAAAGCGGGGCTTGGGGGTGGAGGCTGACAGCTCGTGACCCCCCATGTAATAACCTCTTGACCCCCAGTTTGAGAACCTCTGGCCTAAGTGATTTGCTCAAGAGGAAACAGTCCATCCCACAGCAAAGAACAACTGATCTACTGAGTCCCAGTCCCATTTTCTTAACCACAAGGCCATAGATAATGGGCTCTGACTGGCCTTCCCCGAAGTGGTTGTAAAACCGGATTCTAAAAGCTTTAGGAAACACTGTTTTTAATGCAAGTGCAGACAGGAGCTTAACAACATAAAGCTGAGCTACCACAGACACCATACATTTTGCAATGTAGAGGTGAAAGCTTTGCAAGGCTTTTGTTACAAGCAGATTATTATGAATTGCATAAAAACAGTTCAGGACGGGAAACACAAACACTCCCCCCCAATTTTTTGTTTTCTAAAAACCTGGGAGAAGTCTTGTGAGAAACAAGATAAAGTAATCAGTTAATTGGTTTGACCTAGTTTGGCTCCTCTGGCAAACAATGTGCATTCACAGTAACACAAGGTCATATCCAGGAATCTGGACACTTTCCAAAAACTAGAAGACATGGAATATAAAGTACCTAGGAAAGCATTGGGGGCTATACATTCTCTGGTCATCTCTACTGAATTATATTGGAAAAATGAGATGCTAAGAGTCTGGCCTGATTTGTGCCCTTTGGGAGGGTCCTTCAACAGAGAATTCCCACCCCTCAATTTTCTCTCTCCTTTGCAACTCTTCTTCTTCGGTGGTGTGAACACTAGCAAGCTTTGCAGCTATAATTCACTATGCTGCAGTTCTAACCGTGGTAGAAGCTATAGTAGAAAGAGAATTTTGGTATTTTTACCACTGTGCTGTCTAATTGCCAGTGGAGCTGTTCCAGTGATGAATTACAGCTACACAATTTGCTAGTAGGTGAGGCTTTAGTCAAGGAGGTGGGGTGGAAAGGACTCTCTTTGGAACCAAATACCACTCCTCTATCAGCCAGAGAGGTTGCTATTGATCGCTTCCCCCTCTCTGCCTTCAGGGGACCGAGCATGCTGCCTTTGTACTATTGAAAGACCCTTCTGCCCAATAAGGGAGTGGCCAAACTCATAATTTAAACCAGGGTATTGTCTGAGATCATACAGAGCACTGAACATCAGACGGGTCCAAATTAATATTTTGTTCTCCCCCTCAATATTGAGATTTCTTTTGTCTTTGGCAATTTTGTCTCCCCAGGTCCATCTGGTGCTTCCTAAACTCAGTCAATGCCTTTGTAGATAATTTGTTCCCTTCTTCTTGCACACAGATCGCTATTTAAGAAATTCCTACAATTTGCTGTGACAACAGCAAACAAAATTGTGCTTTTTTTCCTGGAGATGACCTGGACGTAGTATTTATCAGAGGGCTCATTTTCAGGGCATTCACATATTAATAGACTTTAGAAATGAGTTCCACATCAACACTAGAAGCCAACATTTTCCTTCCTTAGAGGTTTTTAGAGGTTTTTAAGGTCAGGCTTGACAAAGCCCTGGCTGGGATGATTTAGTTGGGAATTGGTCCTGCTTTGAGCAGGGGATTGGACTAGATGACCTCCTGAGGTCCCTTCCAACTCTGATATTCTATGATTCTAACATCTTTCCATAGATGGCAGAGCCCATAACAGGGACATGTCCTAGTATGCTACCAGAGTGCCTCCGTGGGCTGCACTCCATATCAAAAAATAAGGGTGGTTTAAGCAGCCTGCTGCATTTTACACAAATTAGATGCAGCACTTGGGCTCCTGGCAAGTTCAGCAGGAAAAAATATATTCAACTTTTCTTCCAGTGAACTGAACTGAACCCCTTGCCACAGGATTTCCAATGAAGGATCAGGAAGAAGGCAGTGTGAGAAGCATCTCATTAGGATCCACTGACTATCATGGTAACAACAAGGTAAGCAGCTACTGCACTATACCGCTGATTTTAAATCACTTTAATGTAGGAGAATGCTGCTGCATCTACCAAAATGGCCGTTTCACACTTTGTGTTAACAGCCACATAAACCGTCTGTAATCCTGCTTGCCTGAAGATTCCTGCCTGTGAATTCTATCGGGGAATGGAATTTCTTCCTCCACACACAAGAAGCATTTCAGAGTTCAGTCTGCTTTTCTTACAAACGTACAAAGAGCTTAAAACTTAAATGGGCACCACAAATTTTGCTATCCTGGGCAGGATTGTGGATGGGGCAGCTCAGATATTGCCTGTGGATAATACACATACGCTTAGAGAAGCTGGCAAACCTGTCTGTAACAGATGAGTAGCCAGCTGTCTCTTCACATGTAGGGGCAGAGCTAAGTAAAATGTGCAATCAGCCTTGGCAGTCTATGGCAAAGCTTATGTTTTTCAAGTCCTATTTTGCTTTTTGCTAGGGGCTGTCACTGCCAGGAAGAGCTCAAGCAGCACTAAGGAGGATCCTGTCTCCTGCAACTACTCCCACCTCCCTCCTTTCCTTCCCCTTTCCTCTCCACCAACCTCCTCTCTGCCTCCATTCATTTCCCTCCCTCCTGGCCCATTCTCTTTCCTTTATCTTCTCTCATCTCCCATCCATCCTTTCCCTGAACCCTTCTCCTTTCAGTCTTCACTGTAACCCCTTCAGCTGTTTATTTCTTCCCTGTTTTCTCTCTCCCTCACCCACCCTACCTTATTCTCTCATTTTTCCCTCCTTTTCTTACTTTCTTCATCTTTATCTCCAGAAATCCTCACAAATCATAGTTCCCATCACTATAATGTTAATCAACAGGTAATTAACATAGGGCTACAGGGGTGATTCAGATAACAGCCATACTGGGTCAGATCAAAGTTCCATCTAGCCCACTATCCTGTCTTCTGACAGTGGCCAAAGCCACGTGCTTCAGAGGTAATGAACGGAACAGGTAATCAAGTGATCCAACCCTTTCGCCCATAACTAGGTAAGATAAATAGGATTTCTGGATAAAGAGAATTGGGATAACTGAAATTACACTAAGCAACAGAGGGTCCTGTGGCACCTTTAAGACTAACAGATGTACTGGAGCATAAGCTTTCATGGGTGAACGCCCACTTCGTCAGACACATCTGTTAGTTTTAAAGGTGCCACAGGACCCTCTGTTGCTTTTTACAGATCCAGACTAACACGGCTACCCCTCTGATACTTGAAATTACACTGTAAATGTCTATTCCTTGGAAATATCAGAAGAACTGAGTAGAAGCATGGGAGAAATTGACATTAGGAAGCTAGTAATGGCACACTAAAGTGACATCAGCAACTTAAAAAAAAAATCACACCTCCATCTGTTTTCTTCTATTATTGTTACAAGTGACACCCAATATTATTGTAACTAAAATGATGTTAGAGAAAAAAAAATATTTTTTTCAGTTTACTTTGAAAGTAGCACTTTATGTATAATCAGTTTAACTGTTTCCCCCCATTTTTAATTAAAATAGGAAAATGTGATTGTAAAACCAAAAATTGGTAGGAGGCTCAGAGATAGGTTTAGTACCTGCAGCTAAGTTTTGCTAATTTTTTGAAACTGACTAGCTATTAAGTTGACAATGTTCCATTAAAGTTCCTGAAAAAAAGATCATCCTTAATGTAATAGACAGTAACATTCATTCTATCCTTGTTATCTATAGTATCACAATGAACTTTTCTTTATTAAGATAAACATTCTTGCTGAAACAGGCATAAAATAGTTTCTCCAACTCTTTTCTGTTTGCGAGCACCTCTCTCGGTATTCACAAACAATTCCATTTTAAAATTCACACAAAAGAAACATTGTTTATTGTGTTCCAAAATCCTTTTAGTAGCAAATAGTATTGCATCAAGTTCCTGAACACATTCAGAGACTACGACCTTCAGAAGATTATAGAATCATTGTTCATTAAAAAAAAAAAACAAGTTGGACTCAGAGTGTACCAGCAGCACTTGTGCTTAAAGCACGGTTTGTCAATGACCATTTTATTCTTGCTTTTGCAATACCTCATGCCAGTAAACTCCGGTGGGCAATCATTTAAATTAATTCATCTACATTGTTAAACAATAGATTTCACATTTCTAGGAAAAACTTCAAAGCATTAGCTAATCTGGGCCTTCCTGCACAGTCCTTCCTGGCAGTATTGCTTTTCTTATTAATATTTATTGTTTGCATTCAGGTATTGCCTAGACCCTAGAGGCTCCAATCAGGATTAAGGGCCCACTGTGCTAAGTGACACACTCACACACACACACACACAGATGTGGAGGAGTGAGGGTGCACTGGGATGTATGTGGAAATCTCAAGGGATTGATTCACTTCTTTTTCAATAAAAAGACCTTCATTTAGTACTAACTGCAGGTGGTGGGAATAGCAGACAGTTTAAAAACAGTAAAAAGATAGCAAGTGTGTCACCTTAGGAGCACATTAAGTGCTAAGTATAATCTCACTAAAATGGAATATTTTAAAATATGTTCAGAATTAACAGATTGGAAGATATATTAAAAAGCAATTATTGGTGCTCATCATCATGGTAACTGGGCATCTGAATATCATTCTTATTTAACAAAGTGGAAAACTGAGACAAAATGACTTGCTCAAGGTTATAGTGAGTTCATTCTAATCTTTATAGATTTTTATATCACCCCTTATCGCCATAGATTCTGGCAATTCCCAGATTCCTAGTTTTGTGTCACTGGTTTAGTTCCACAAATTTACAATAAGCTGAAAATTGTAAATCTGAAAGAATCTGAAAGTTCTGTCAACACTGACTGGAATTAAGGATGGACAAACAGGCTGCTATTTGGATGAGCCTCTGACTCCAGAATTCAGTGGTCATCTCAATAGATCTATTTTTTAACATTACCCTGCTTGTTTACATTTTGCCCTTGTCCATTTTGCATGGAGAATAGAAACAGAATGGGCAGGTTCACTTTCCGATGCTCATGAACTAACATGATGTCGTGGTATGGGGCTACAGCTCTGCAGGTGAATATTTAAATCCAAACAAAAATTGCTCTGATTGAAATTCAAAACATAATGAAAATATTCCTGTTAATATTAAGTTTTGTAAAATCTCTTGGGCATTGTTTTTATTAAACTGCTGTAAAATATCTGACAATATCTTTTAAAAGAACATATTTTGCAAGAAGATTTCTTTTACCTTTTAAACTTAAGTGCATTGCTCTTTCCACAAGGAGAGTGACAGCAAATGTGTTTTCCAGATCCTTTGTGTTAGTCTCCTCAGATGGTTTCACAACAGGGATTTCTGAGCTTGGGGAATTCAGTTTGTGATTGTGGCTTTTCAAGACTTGCTGGCCTGTGTCAGGAACCTTTTCTGCGCCTTCATCTTCACTGTTACTGACATCTTCAGGACAGTCAAACCCATGAGAAGAAGTAATATGAGCATGAATGGAAGCAAGTGTAATGTGAACTCGTACAGAAGCTCCTGACAGGTTTGAAGCATTGCGCCTGAACACTGGATAGATACCTGTAACAGGGTATTTACAAACAAACAAGACAAAATTTAGTATCTTGGAAAGAGCGGTTATATTTCATGAAGACTAAAGTCTGTTCTCAGATCAGTGGGGTGGATCTCAAATTTGGTAATGTCATATCTACACAAACAGATCCCTCAGGAGTTGTTAGTAACATCAGTCTGTAAGGGGAAAAAGTAATGGGGAACCCTAGGAGAGTTAATTCTTTATTTTCCCACGGACAGCTGAAATTAAGATATACAGCACTTTTTTCTCAACTTCATATGTGAATTGGAAACACTGCCTTTGGCATGATTTTGTGACTGTATCCAGGAAACAAAATTCAGATGCAGCCTGTGAATAGTTTTTGTTTTGAGGGTTTTTTACCTGCAGTTTCTAGTTTTAACCCCACCAGGTTTGAGCCTGGCCAAACGAGGGTCAACTGACTGGTCTAGAACAGGGGTTTTCAACCTTTTTCTTTCTGAGCTTCCCCTCCCCGCCCCCGATATAAAAACTCCACAGCCCACCTGTGCCACATCATCTGGTTTTCTGCATATAAAAGCCAGGGCCGATGTTAGGGGATAGCAAGTTAGGAAACTGCCTGGGACCCCATGCCACAAGGGCCCCCACAAGTCTAAATTGCTCAGGCTTTGGCTTCAGCCCCGGGTGGTGGGGCTCAGGGCCCCAGGTTTCAGCCGCATGCCGTGGGGCTTCGGCTTTCTGCCCTGGGCCCTAGTGAGACTAAGGCTGGCCCTGCTTGGAGGACCCCCTGAAACCTGCTCATGTCCCGCCCCAGGGGGCTCTGGACCCCTGATTGAAAACCATTGGTCTAGAAGATCAGACTGCAAGTTGGCGGGTGGCCTGGAATTGATATCACAGTGATGTATGAAATACAGAACCAGAACAGAATAGAAAACTCCAAGGGTTTTTCCAATTTTCTAGTCCTTTACTTTAACGACTAGCAGACAATGCAGGTTTCTTGTGTTAACTCTAACCAGTGGCTCCTTTGCTGTGCTATTGTGCCTGATTAGAATCTGAATCACTGAACTAGTATTAATGCTGA
Source organism: Chrysemys picta bellii (assembly GCF_011386835.1). NCBI lineage: Eukaryota > Metazoa > Chordata > Testudines > Emydidae > Chrysemys > Chrysemys picta. The sequence goes on from NC_088791.1 coordinate 343,577,769, forward strand.
TGAGGAATCCTTCCTCAATTCACTGACACTAATTCTTCACCCATTTATTGATCACCATTACCAAATTCTTCACCAGCATAACTCACTAAGCTTTGAACTCCGACGCAAGTGTTTTTACCTTGCTCATCTTTTCAAGAAAACAAAATGAGCCAACAACATAAAAAGGACAAAACAAGGCTGCAACTGGTTTGCTTCAGACAACGACATATGGATGAGGTTAAACCAGCTAAAAAGTACATAAGGAAATGGGGATGAGGTTAAACCAGCTAAAAAGTACATAAGGAAATGGAATAAAAGAAGGCAGGAAGTGTAAGAATGGTTCTTTATAAACTGACCACTAACTGTGAGTGTTCTCCTTGACCTCTGTCCAAGTGCTGCAAGGTCCACAAACGCAGAGCCAATAAGGCGATCTGTATCAAGTGGTCTTTCAACGTTGTTTTCTTTCCCATAGGCCCGCCACACTTGGATTTCTAGCTTCTCCTCTCTGAAGTACCACAACAGTGCTTGGCTCCTTGTCAGTTCCATCTCTTTAGTTTTCTTAAACAACACCGTAATGTGTTTTTCATCTTCAGTTAATTTTGGCCTCTGAAGTGAAGTCCAAATGGCTTCTTGATCATACAATTTATATCGGAGATAGCAGTAAATGCTTTTATTTATGCGAGTCTGGCCTGCAAGTAGCATGCAATGCACTGGTAACCACACTCTGGGGGTAGAAATCGCCACAGTTGCGGGATTTTTGCTCAGATGCCATTCGTCATCGTCATCCATACTATCTTCATGGTTTTCCTCATGATTCCAGCCTAAAAGCTTAGCAGCCTCCACAACTCGTTCTCGGTCACCATGATGAGCAAAAGTAATAGAAAGCTCCAGCCCTCCCACTATGGTTTCCATGATGTTTGTGCAATGAGAAGGCACCAAATCCTCCGGGAGGGTTACTGAGTACCATCCTGTAATACCTTCAACAGAACAACAGAGAGGAATCAGACTCAATTACTACATTTTTGAGAAATGCAAGTAAGAAAAGGGATTTTTTTTCCCTCCCTGATCATTGTTCCAGGACCAGTACTTGGAAACGTTTATTCCTTTTGAAAGCGTTTGGTTCATCTAAGTATTTGCCACTTGCCAAGGTTAAAAATTATCTGGCCTTAAAAAATAAAAAATAAATAAAAATCACATGATCCTGATTACCATTTTACTTTAATTTTCCACTTAATTGATGATATGGTTTTACAAGTGAATATCCCATGAAGCTCTAGTTAATAAAGCTGGGATTCCTACCTTCCAGATGGTATATACAAGCCAATTGTTTTTTAAACTCTAAGGCCTTGGCTACACTTACCCGCTAGTTCGACGGCTGGAAATCGAACTTCTGGGTTCGACTTATCGCGTCTAGTCTGGACGCGATAAGTCGAACCCGGAAGTGCTCGCCGTCGACTGCGGTACTCCAGCTCGGCGAGAGGAGTACCGCGGAGTCGACGGGGGAGCCTGCCTGCCGAGTGTGGACCAAGGTAAGTTCGAACTAAGGTACTTCGACTTCAGCTACGTTATTCACGTAGCTGAAGTTGCGTACCTTAGTTCGAATTAGGGGGGTAGTGTAGACCAAGCCTAAGGTTTGAGAAAGTGGTTGCTAAAATCATATTCAGACTAAAGTGGAAATAAACAAGATTATAATCAGAATATCCTGATTTCAAGGCCTGATAGTTTGTAACCTGTCAGTGCAAGAAGTGGTTATTTTACACTATGGAAATCTGGGAATCCAACCTTTTGTTTTCTCATTGTATGAGCATTTGTTTATAGCTGTTACATATCACACATCCCTGACTGAATATTGCAAGTTCTGGATTTCAGCCCAGTGTAGCTTTCAATCCTGAGAGTGGTTAATACATAGCACTTGCACCAAAAAAAATTCAGGCAATTAATAATCCCTGGGTCAGTTCACTGTGGGTGTGTATTTTTCCATTTTCTTCTTATGTCCTGCACATACTTCTAGATAATAAGGACTGATTGGCTCCTCTCTCATCAGACGTGCACAAAGAGCTGTGCAACACGTATTCATAGTTTAATATAATAACTATTCCCAACATCTCTCTTTTTCACATGGGCTACGTAGCAGATCATAGCATACCCCAGCAGATGATCTCCAATGAACTTCAGTTAAATGTGATTTTAATAAGGAATCTTTAATAAAAAAAACCCTAATGCTTATGAGAGAACTTTGGCTTCAGAAAATAGGAAGCAAAACACGTAACCCACATAAGCAATACAGTATGTTACTACTGAAGTACTGTTTATATGGATAATGTCAGTAATATGGCATTTCCACTTTACCTGATCTTTTGATCAACAGGTCTTTGGTTGGCACCCTGACTGTTCCAAGCAGGTAGTCTCCTGATGTTTGAGTTTTCATTGAACCACTGGCTGTAGAATCAAAATCAAAGATATCCAGACACAACAAGCTGGGGTTGATTTAAAACATGCACAAGTAATTCATAAAGTATTAGTCTCCTAATGAGAGCTATATCATTTTGTTAGTAGAGATCTAGGGTCATAATATTGGCATATACTTCCCTCCATGAAAAAAAGAAATGTGAAAGTCCACCAAGGAGGCACAACGCATATTGGCCAAATTCAAAATGAAAAACGGTGGAGTAAATAACCACGCAGTTGTTGGAAATGCACAGGCAGTGCACTCTACTTATAGGATGTGTGCTCCAGCACTGTTGCATTCTGGGAGCGTTCTAGGGAGCACTTCCACTACCAACAGGCTCTAAAATAAGCATCAAAGAGCTACAGTACTGTCTACAGAGTAACTGAGTAGCTAACTCATGCCAAGAGTTAATTTTTTTTTGCCTATCACTGAAGGCTGATATCTTTAATTAAATTGTATTAGAATATTCTACAACATAATGCTATAAAAAGCTTGACGATGTTGCCACTATATTGAGACAACAGAAAAAGTTGCCATCATAAAATTGCATACTATTTTTAAGATACCGGTGCCTTAATGCAGCTGGAGGGAAATCAATTAATCCATTTAAAGAGGATGTAAACAATTATACTTAATACTGCTTTTGAAACCTATCTTCCTCTTTTAGAAATAATCTGTAACCTTCTCTACAAAAAGTTACCATTTCAGGCTGTGATCTCATCACATTTCAATCTAAGCAAGGTCAGGCAATGTCATTAGTTCAGTGGGAAATCTCCAGGGGAAACCCAGGGGGCTGCAGGAAATAATACTGATGTTTCAGGAGGAATGCGGTGTTGTTGTAGCTGTGCTGGTCCCAGGATATTAGAGAGACAAGGTGGGTGAGGTAATATCGTTGCGGGACTTTAAGCAAGTCACTTAATTTCCTTCTCTTGTTTCCTCATCTATAAAATGGGAGTAATAAGGCTAATGTGCCTTTGTAATGTGTCCTGAAATCCTCATATGAAAGGTGCTATGTAAGTGCAGAACAGTATCACTGTTGTATTACCTTCTTTTGGATGAGATGTAAAATTGACATCCTGATCACTTGTAGTCGCTGAAAATCCCCTTGAAATATTAGCTGTAGCCCCAAGGGCTTGGCTGAAGTATAACTGGAATAATTACATTTACCTAAATTTCAGTTATACTGAATATTCACTGTGTGTCCTATACCTGAGAAGCTAATGTCAATAACACTATTAGCAATAGCCCCTTAGGATTCCTACTCATTTTTGGTTATACCTGACTTGATGCTCTGGTGGTAGATGCAGAAGACTATCTGTGCAGACTGCAAGAGCTCCCCCAGACAACATGCTTCTCCGCTGCTTCTCTGGATGACGAGGTTACATGGGAACTCAGTGTGGTGATCAAACTCCGGGCAGAAAGTTCGAGCCACAGCTCGGGTGGTGCGCTTCTCCCCCTCAGGTAGGAAGGAGAGGTGCATAGACACATAGGCATTAACTCCCACTTCTGCACTGGATTGAAGTGAAGGGTTCTTTTCTGCCACAGCTCTTCATATAATAAGGAAAAAAAAGATAGGGAGACACACCAGGTGTGCTTACAAGTAATCTAGTTAGAAGTACATACATATGCCACCAAAATGAAGGGGTTTTTAACCCCTAGCTGCACAACGATGAGAACAAAACAGTGGATTCAAGCTGTGCTCTCAGGTCTTGTTTACACAGAGACTTTTTGGGAATCTCCCATCCTTGATTTAGCACTGCAGCAGCTCCATCAGGGCTAGTAAAGGCAGGAATTCTAGTGTAGACTGGCTGCTGACAATTTTCAGCTTTTTTATCTAGACCTACTATGATCAGTAATGAAATGGTGGCCAAAACTGCTGTGGCCTGTCTATACTAGTGCCCCTACCACTGCTCGCACCAGTGACTACAGCTGGAACGGCAGGTGCTCAACACCTCTGAAAATCAGGTCCACGAGGGCTACCAGAATATCTCCTTTTGTAAAGGAGGCAGCAGGAACACTCCTCAGAGCAGCTGCTACAGAAGGAAGCAAAGAGCAAGACCAAAACTCCTTGAAGACTTTGATTAGCTGATCCAAAGCTCACTGAAGTCAAAGGGAGTCTGTCCAATGGCTTTGAATCAGGGCCTGATTGAGGAGCCCATCAATGCTGCTCAGAGAATAGGCCAAAGGACATCGCTCAGGAGTGCTGGGAACCACTCCTGTCCTTAAAGAGCTGACTACTCTGTTTTAACCCTTCCTTCTATAATGCACTAAACTTGCCTGCTGAGACGAACCTTCAAGCCATTTAGCTCTCTTAAAGTAGCATTCCTTTAAAAAGGAGTGTGTAGTTCACTAATTCATTTTGTTTATGTGCGGTCATGCAAAATCCCAACCAATGAGAAGAGGGTCCAAAGCACAAAGGTTGGCATAATCTCTTTTCCCTTTAACACAAAGTCTTTTTTACTGTAAAAATTGTGGCTGAATTTAGCTCTGCTCAGTAAAGTGAGGGGCCGAAAGGAATGGCCAGAGCCACATCTGTTATAGGCAGGTATTGTACATGCTTCCTCCCTAGCCCAGTTTCGCACCACAGACTGGAACTACACCACTGCCTGTTATTTCAGTCCCAGGCCTCTCACGAGCAAACTGTACTAAACTCTCCAGTGGTTTGGTGGACAGAAATAGCCACTGATGTTCTTTTCATAGTTATCTTCACTTCTGAACTGAACATTTGAATCTAGATCTCCACAGATGAAAGATGAACGAGTGACAATTTGTTCCCCCACCATGGCACATTCTCTCCCTCCCCCAAGTTATGTTAAGAGAAAAATCTGGTCTTTGAATTCGATCTTACCTGGCTGCTGCTTGCAAACCAGCTGCTCTGTGTATTTGTACAGAAATAGAAATGGCTCGAGCAGCTATTACTCCCCCTGCTGTTTTTAGTGAATGTCTGTACCTCACACTCACATCAAGCAAGCCTGGATTTAAAAAAAAAACAAAACAAAACCTCCATCTGTTGTTGTTTTTTAAATTACAGCCAATGTTAACCAAGATTTATTCTATTAATGTAAGCAAATAATTTCATACCAAAAAAAAAAAAAATCTATGAAAAGGCAGCATTATTGTTGTATAGTTAAGAATTAAAATAAGTCAGGATTGAATGTCTAGATGCACTTTTGTTCAACCACCAGTTATTGCCCTGATACAGGAGTTACCGTGTGAAATTCTACAGCCTGTGTTATGCAGGAGGTCCATCTAGATAATTGTAATGGCTCCTTCTGACCTTCAAATGTCTGAATCTATGAAATGAAAGTTAAGGTTGCATCTGCACAACCTTAACTCTGCCCTTTTGTGTGAATTCATTATGATACCTCACTTATATGATACCAAGATGTTGTGATTATATCAGACAGTTGCTTAAAAACAGGGGGGTGGGAGTAAAATGAAATATAAAATCCTCTGAAGATTTTAACATCTACAATACTCTCAAAGTTATCAGATTCCCTTTTGCCAATGGAAGTATATGTTCTGCAAGCTCACTCCTCCATACCAGTAAGCCTCTGTGGTTTTTTCCTTGGTCACTCCCTCCAAGAATCCCCCTCCTTTATTCTTGCGGTTTACTCCTCTCAGACTCCATATCACAACTGTGACGTTGCACTCCATATTCTTTATGGAAATATGCTTATGATATGGATATGACATAACTGAGATGTACTTTATGCAAGATGGGTCTTGTAAGATATCATTGGAAAGGTTATAATTTACTGAATGTGATTATCCAATTTGTATGCCTGTATCATTTCTGTATCTAAAGTTAGGAATATGGACTGTGTAACAATCACAACTGAGTGTGTATTGGGAAAACACCCACCAGACGACAGGCCATCAAAGGTGATGAGCCATCAGGAAGGGACAACAAAACCATGAAGATACTGATCTCTCTCCCTCCTGGGAGGCATCCGGGGATGTAACTGACACTAGTAGGTCAGGTGGTCTTGTCACCCGATACTAAACATTATCTGGGACTTCTTGTAACTTTCCACTAAGAGGAGAGGGGGGCCAAATTTGGGAAACAAAGGATTCCCGCCTTATGGAAATCCTATTTAAGGGTGGGGAGGAAGGCAAATGGGACTCCTCCGCTCCATGGCCTGTTTGCCAAAGAAGAAAGACTGCTAAAGCCACCTGAAGGGAAGGCAGGGGAGGAGTCCAGACTGAGGCTACATCTACACTACAGGGGGGGGGTCGATTTAAGATACGCAAATTCAGCTACGCGAATAGCGTAGCTGAATTCGACGTATCGCAGCCGACTTACCCCGCTGTAAAATCGACCTCTGCGGTTTCCCGTCGACGGCGCTTACTCCCACCTCCGCTGGTGGAGTAAGAGCGTCGATTCGGGGATTGATTGTCGCGTCCCGATGGGACGCGATAAATCGATCCCCGAGAGGTCGATTTCTATCCGCCGATTCAGGCGGGTAGTGTAGACCCAGCCTGAGACAGGGGTCCAGTCTGAAAAGAAATATAACTGGAACTATGAACCACAGAAACTTTGCAACCTGCCTAAAATAACATTTAGGGTAAGAAATTACATTGTGTAACCTGTTTCTTAAGTAGATTGAGCTTAGCTTGCATACTTTGTTTTATTTGCTCAATAATCTGTTTTGTTCTATTATCTCTTATATTCACTTAAAATTCACCTTTTGTAGTTAATGAACTTATTTCTTGTTTATAATATAACTCAGTGTACAATTCATAATTGAAAGGCATGATAAGAGGCTGTGCATACCTTCCTCCACATTGAGGGAGGAGGTGGATTTCATAATATACCTTTGGATCTTAACCCCAAGGGAGGTGGACATCTGAGTGCTGGGGGCAAGTCCCTTAAGCTGAGCCTTCACAGAACTGATCTCAGTGTCTGTTTCATTCTGCAGTTTGGTGTGGCCCTATGTGTGTGTGTGTGCTGGAGGAAGCTTAATAGAATAGCTGGGCTCAGCAAGACAGGTAAAAAAGGCTGGCATAATAGACAGGCTCAGTGGTATCTCAGTACATTAGGTGGCATCCTAAGGGGGGCAACCTGTCACCCCCTTAGGATGACACCTGATGTACTGAGATACCACTGAGCCTGTCTATTATGCCAGCCTTTGTTCTGACTGAAGAGTCCTAAAAGGATTTCCCTAAAAGCCTCTTCAGTGCTACTTTTGCATCATCTGGAAGAACCTCTGCAGGGTGGAAAGGCTCCTTCCCACTCTGTAGGCTAAGCCTATTGCTTCAATTCCCTCCTCCCTTCTGGTCTGAGAAGTGGAGACCAAACTGGAGACTCTCATGTGGCAGTGAGACGTGGTAGGCCCAGGGCTGGCTCATTCAAACAATTTTCTAGTAAGTAAATACAATATATGCCCAACCCTACACCCACTGAAGTCAGTGGAAGTTTTGTCATTGATTTCCAACAGTGAGTTTTGACATTTTGGACTGGTAGGACCAACATGCTGGATTATTATTAGGCTTCAATCAAGGTGAGTTTCTCTTGTTCTCCTTGGTAGTGGATACACACACTTCACTTTTTAAAAGAAAAGAATGTCTTCACTTACCTGAGGATCGTGGACGAAGTTCTTCTGAGCATTCGGTTCTTGGGACTAAAGGAAGAGTAAATGTCTGTATCCCTACTTCTTCGCGGTGATGCATGGTTACCATGGCACACAGGCGTGACAACGGCAAGGTCCCTTTTGCAACCATCTGATCTCGGACATTAGGATAATAGTACCTGCGCAAGACACACACACGCATCAACCATGACATCTGGGTCAAGCTGTAGTGATTACTGGCTCTCCAGATTGAATACTGGTCAGCTTTAATTCACACATCTTCAGATACTTTCCTATATTAGAGAAACCCACACACGGGCAATTTCACAAAAAGGTGAATACTCCAAATACTCTAGAGATGAGAGTTCTACAGCTGTACTGATGTGACAGGCACAGAAGGTCACCTATCAATATTTCAACTAAAAACTGGAATCTAAAAGAAAAACGAGAATGGACTAGCACAAAATAGACCAAACAATAAAATGTATGTAAATTACTAAGAGAGCCTGATGCAAGACAATGAAAAAGGATTTAAAATCAGTAACAATACCATGAAGTTTGTTCTCGGAGCACCAGTTTACCAGCAATAAACAAGGTTTGAAAATAACGACTAGACAGTTTTAACTGTGCTCTATAGCTATGAACTACAATTTTAAAGCCAATGCATTCCATTTAGTGAATAATGATCAAGTCATTAGAAAGGTAACCACACAGGCACACACTTAACTGTGCTTTCAGTAGGAGTAGGGCCCTACCAATATCACGGTCCACTTTGGTCAATTTCACAGTCATAAGATTTTAAAAATCATAAATTTCATGATTTCCGCTATTTAAATCTGAAATTTTGTGGAGTCGTGTGTGTGTTTGTGGGCGCACAAGGTTATTTTAGCGGGGGTTGCAGTACTGCTACCCTTACTTCTGCGCTGCTGCTGGCAGTGGCACTGCCGTCAGAGCTGGGCGGCTGGAGAGCGGCAGCTGCTGGTCAGGAGCCCAGCTCTGAAGGCAGAGCCACCACCAGCAGCACCATAGAAGTAAGGGTGGCCTGGTATGGTATTGCCATCCTTACTTCTGCACTGCTGCTGGCTGGGCACCCAGGAAAGAGCCACCGCTCTCTGGTCGCCTAGCTCTGAAGGCAGCGCAGAAGTAAGATTGGCAATACTGTGACCCCCTTAAAATAACCTTGTGATCCCCCTGCAACTCCCTTTTGGGTCAGGACCCCCAATTTGAGAAATGCTGGTCTCCCCTGTGAAATCTGTATAGTATAGGGTAAAAGCACACAAAAGACCAGATTTCACAGTCCGTGATGCGTTTTTCATGGCCATGAATTTGGTAGGGCCCTAAGTATGAGTGTCTGAATGAAGCTGGATGAAGTGGTAATTATTATAAACTTGTGCCAGGTCCTGTCAACTGAAAATTCAGCTGATGGAGAAAGTAACAGTCTTTGCGTGGTTAGCAATCCACACTGTCACAGGGACATTTTATCTGTTCTTCTGTGCTGGCTTCCCATCTGCTTCTGGATATATTCTTGAGGTGCTGATTTTATTACAGAAAGACCTATTCTGTCTGGCACCTAGCAGTCTCTGCGCCTGAGCATCGCGCCAACAATGGGGATCTGCTGATAGGTTCTTCTTGACAGTTTCTAGATTTGAAACTTGGAGAAAGGCCACAGGACGCTTGCAGTGAAGGGTCCTTGGCTCTATTACACACTCAGTTGGCTCACAAAAGCCTGAGTTTGCTGCAGCAAAGCTCATGTATTAGCCAAGCATTTTCTTCAGACTGATGAGCAGTAGAGGGTCATACAGTGTGTGAGATGCACAGAAGACAAAACTCACCATATGCAAACATTCACACCAGAGTTTCCTAAAACTCATTGGCTCAGTGGAAAGAAACAATAAAACAGCAGCATAAAACAACACACATGGCACTTTATTAAGAAATGGAACCTAAGGACACCCGGATTATTTAAACCCAACGCACAGATGATTAAACTAGTTATAAAGTGAAAGTACAATTTCCCAGTGATGTCAGAGTCAGGTAATCGGTGTTTCTGGAAAAAAATCAGATAAAAAAAATCTCTCTCTAAACGCAATCTTTCAGAGGAATAAAATGCATACTCCATAGTGACATCACTAATTTATTCTTGGCAAGAGATTTTCACTGTTTGTCACTCCTCTAGTCTCACTGTTTTCTGAGTGGTGAGGAAATGGATCTTTATTCTGTACCTGCACCAGATTTCAAACTGGATTCCTCCTCCTCCTGCTAATCCTTGTGGAGAGAATGCACTGAGCAGGAGCCTCTGTACTGGGACATCAGCAGGTACCAACAGGGAATGATGATGTTCATCATTAAAAATGGGATCAGGGATGCACAAAGTAGTCGCTGAGCGGAAAGGCTTTAACCTAATGCCTACAAAGTCAAACAAAGCCAGTTAAATATTTGATCCCAACTTTATATATCCAAGGAACAAGATGGCAAGCACTCCGATTGTAATCTGAAACCAACCTACTGTGATATTGCTTAAAAGCTCATTGTCCAAACTCTCGCCCCATGGAACTCTCAAAGAAATACCTGGATGCTACAGAATGTAGTGCTGGTGATTCAAAAGTAGCACTGAACTAATTCCACAGCAGTGTGCTGTGGGAAGTGCTGTCTTTTGGATGAGATAGAAATCAGAGGTACAAAGCACTAACAACCCTAAACCTCTGACTGCCAGAAGCACTAGCCCATGGCTCTTTTAGCAAGAGAAGAGAGATTAACCCAGGTATCCTGTCCCAATTCCCCCTTCAGGAATTATATATACTTAAAATTCCCCCGCAGTTTCAACTGCATACATCATTCAGTCCTAAGACGTTGTATAATGTTTCAGTTAAAGCCAGTGCCATATTTCAGCTATCGCAGAAGTGAAATAAGCCCTATATAGTCTAAGTCAGTTTATGGACTTTTTCCTACAAAGTCTTATGCATGTGAAGCCTGCATTGAAATCAATGGATTACTCACAGTGTGTAAATTAAGCACATGCTGATATCTTTGCAGGATGTCAAAGTTTATAAAGCGCTTTCGGATCTTTAGGTGAAAGGTGCTAAAATCAATGGACATAGGAGCCGATACCTTTTATTGAAAATCAATGGGAGTCTTACCATCTACCTCAAAGGGTGCAGCTTTTAGTTTGTTGAGCTGACCCAAAGTTAGCTGTACATTGTCTTTCTGCTGCACTAGCCATATCAGAGAAGCACAGAGATACAGACACTGTACCCAGGGAGCTAGAACAGAAACAAACAACGCTTAGCTAAAGCAATGCTTTAAACAAAGTCCGATCACAAACCAAACTTACCGTTTTCATATAATTCAGTCCCTTGTAACACACTGGAGTCAGGCTCCTGAACTGGAAAATAGTACTGCACATAACAATCAGCCTCTCCCCAGACTGTGGACTGTAGGGGAGTGAGCCCTTTAACCTTCTCCACATGAATCTCAAATGCATGCTCCATCAGTCCTTCCCCTTCTCTCTCCAACTGCTAAATAAGATAAAGGGAATTCCTGTGAACAAAAGAAGCACCTTGGCGAGAGTGTACAAGAGCTACATTCCTAAAGGAATGAGAAGATGAGGTTCATCACCCTGACACTGAAATTGCATTGAGTCATTTCCTCTATAGTTTATATAAACATTTAAAACACGGTAGCAACTTTTGTTTAGAAAATGAGAAACACGCCTCCCCTCCACTCTAACTGTTCATACAAGTCTTTCCCAAACTCAGGGGTGAGTCCCCTGGGAGAATACCAGACTTGTGTTAGGTGCACATCGTGCAGAGGGTCAGGGCTTAGACATCATAATGATGGACTCTACAGACAATTCTAATTTAGATGGAAGCAGTGGGGATATAGGAGAGGGTCAGCACTGGTGTGGGGGGAAGCTATATGACCCTGGATCTGCTCTGATTTCCACTTCAAATATGCTGTTGTGGGCAGCTTCTTTACGTTCTCCTTCCCTCCCTGCTCCTGAGGCACATGGTCCATAATACAGCTGGACAAAGCATCAGATACATACAGGGCTACAAGCTCAAAAAAGCAGTTCACCAGCCCAAGTTACATGCGTCTCCTCTCACAATGCAGTGTAGCTGCAAGAGAACATGTCCAGGCCCAAGAGAATCACCAACGGACACAAAAATATGGTTTCCTGGTAGTGAGCGTGCAGGTGGGGGAAGCAACAATAAATTAAAACAAAGGAAAAAAAGAAAAAGAGGAAAAAAACAAGAGAATGGGATAAAAGGGAATGGAGACACAAAAAAGGGGAGGGGGGAAAGGACAGGAAAAAAAGTAAAGTATAGATACAGCAATTGTGCCATTGCTTGGAATGAGGGGTGACAACGTGACAATCTACTGTAAGATGGGCTCTGACAAAAAATAAAGATGAGGGACCCCTGGTTTATCAAAGATAAACTGAACAAGGTGAGATTGGCCACTGTTGGAAGACAGGATACTGGGCAAGATGGACCTTTGTTCTGACCCACTATGGCCATTCTTATGTAATGAGTCTCTAAAAGCCAAAACAGTAGTTATGGGAGCATACCATTGAGTGACTCGCAGGGGGAGGATCCAGAGAGTGGGGAGGCCGCTGCATGATGGGAGGTACAGTTCCTTCTTCATTTTTTAGTCTCTGCAGTGCCACTATTTGATCAGCTGAACCCATTGCCAGAATGACCCTTAGGCTCCCGTTTTTATTGCCTGTAAAAACATCTATCACTGACATATAGCTGTCCACTGCAACCACTGGATACTGAGCTTGAAGCAGCAGGCGAGAAATCTTGGGGTCTCTGGAGAGGAAAAAACAGGCATCAGAACAAGCCACTAGGGTATTATGTGTTTAGATGCAACTCATTTCACCTAAAGCCCTCAATGCAATGAGACAAGCCAATTACCTTTATTATTATTTTTTTTTAAACAAAAAGCTTTGATCTTACAATGACCCATCACAGATAAGGAGACCCTGCTTCCCCCCAACCCCAACCTTTGGACTTCATATTATACTGATTCCCCCTTCTGGTGGATAGGAGAAACAACCTTCACCAGCTAGTGAGCACTGATCTCTAGGAAATGAGGTAAAGTGCTCTCAGCTACTGCCAGCCCAGCAAATGAAGGATGAGAGTTAGGGACCTGTCCAAAGATCCTCATTTAGTAGCACAACGTACTGCCACTAGACTACAAAAACAGCCATCGAGTGTATGATTTTACTAGTTAAAAACCATTGAAAAAGAACAAAAAGATGGGTGACAGTGGAGTGTTCCACAGAAACATCAAGGCCTTTAGTGGTAGTAGTCGGAAGACATAGCAACATGTATTTACTTCTTGATAAATCCCAGTGTCTAATGTGCACTGAATTGAATAATAAAGCACCTTCCACCTAACTGAGGCACTAACTGATTTGCTCCTCTGTTTAATTTGACTGAAATGTCAGGAACCAGTAACTTGAAATAAAAATTATATAATTTGTGTCCTTATTTTGATCAATTTTAAATCACTTTAGGCAGGTATTGCTTGAAAAAAGCGGTCATTAAATTAAGGAAGGAAGGAGGGAACCAAAACCCTGAACAAAAAAGGAAAAAAGAAATGTTCAGGATAGACCACCTGATAATGAGGCAATTACAACTAAAAGTTGAGCTATTCGGACAATATTTTTATGTTAGAAGCACTAACCTGTGCTATGTAAACTGACATTTCCCTGATAGTCTTACAGATAAGATCACTTGCTTATTTCAGTCCCAGTTTGGGAAAGGACAGATTGAAACACATGGAAGGCACTGAATATTGTTTATAGCGCACATACCAATTTCTATTTGAATCCAACGTAACTAATGATAACTATGAACGCCACGGCTTGCTATTTGAGAATGGTCAGGTTAAACTGCTACAGACATATTTTCTTACAAACAGGATGAGTTAAGCTGGTTTAGTTGGACAGCACTGCAGCTGTCTTCATTTCTAGGGGCTGTTCACTGGTTAACCTCTTGTTTCTGCATCACAACAGTGCTGTGCAAATGGTGGATTTAAAGCAGCGAAAGTCATACATTTCACATTAGTGAACATCAGTGGGACCACTGTTGCTTGTCTTGTAGATTTTCTTGATACAAATCTAGGGCCTGACCTTGCAGTCATCAGCTATGGCAGACTCCTGCACCCATGTAGGGCCCCTTTGAAGTGGGCTTTGCACAGACTTCTGAATCCACCTCCAAGGATCTGATTGCAGGATGGGGGACTTAATGCCAATGCTACTTTAGCAAAGTTCCAATGGAGAATATAGTTTAACAATAATATGGATCAGACATTTTGCACTGTTGACAAAGCCTTTCCAGTCTGACCAAGGACACATGTTTTAGAGTCTGGCCCTCAATTCTTGAATCCCACAATGCAGAGCAGACTCTTGCTGCAAGCTGCTGTAAGGACATACGTTCCCTTTCTTTCCCCTGCCACTGGTCAGCACATAGCCCACACTCTGGTCAGAAACAGAACAAAAAGTTCAAGAGCCTGTTTACTTGAATGACATGTAAAACTGATGCAGAGGAAGCTTCACCAATCCTAGTAGTCTGTCGCATCCGGGGGTTCGCATCTTGTTCCAGGCTTCAATAACCATTACATTGTTCTTGAGTCTCTCCAGATGTTTGGGAGTTAATGAAATAGGCATCACCTAATATGGGAGAGAGTTTACTGCACAACTCGCAAATGAAGCAAACTGCATTAAAACAGAAGGGGAAGCTGTTTGTCAAACACAAAGTATTCTGTTTTAACAGAGGACGATTTCCCTATTGGTCTGAATGCTGTTAGTTGGAGTTCAGGCTTGTCTACCCAGTTTTGTTAGAATTAGAAAACGTACCATGCAAAAAAAGGTGTGATTGAGATGGCAAGTGATTTTTATTCAGATTGTTTTAAACTATTTGGCGGGGGGGGGTGTGTGTGAAGGGGAGCGTAACACCTATTTATCATAAATTACCAGTGTAGTGACTTGGGATAAAAATAGGTCTTTGATATGTCTTTCAATGAAAGCACATCTTCAATTAAGGCCTGAGGACTCCCACAATTCACATCTCTAAGACTCCCAATGAATCCTGCAATAAAACTGGGGAAAACGGATTTGACATTCCTGATATTTTTAAAGAAAAAAAACCCAAGGGGGAAAAAAAATGGATTTTTGCTATAACAATTTGGTCAAAATGATGTAAATACAACAGTATGTGAAACATGGCTGAGTTTGTGTAACAACAGAAGTCTAAAATTTTGGAATTTCCTGGCTGAGGCTTCTATCCCTTAACATTGCATTAACTCTAGCTTTTGTGCTGACTAACGCATATAGTATATGAAGATAAAAAAAATACAGGATTATAAAGAAATGAAGTCATCCCTCCAACCATACAGCATTGGACACAACATTCTAAGCATCTCTTTCCCTTCCCACAGAGTAGTTGTCTTCTTTTCCTTGCTTTATTATATATGGACTTCCTTGCCTACTTTCCTCTGGTATTTTAAAGGTCTTGTTTACTGTTTGGGCAATTCCTGGCCACACTCACTGTATTTCATGGTTTGTGGTATGACCAAAGTAGTAATAAGAGCACTTTAATACATCAGAGAGAGAGAGTCAGAGAAGTCCCTATGGCTTGTATTAAGATAAAAACTTGGGCTTGGGAAAAAGTTTGCCCCTCACAGGAATATGCAATTTAGACAGCATAACAGGAGAGGTGTGTGACTTGCCTGAGAAAAGCTAAAGGCAGGTTGTGTTGTACCCCACATGACAGCAGATCTTGTTGCCTCCTCTGTGCTGAATAGCTTGCAGTTTAAATACACATTACAGGAACCATGGATTCCAGAGTCTCCAGCAATAAAATCCTTTCCATCAGGCACCATTAACAATACATGCAATAATAATCCATCCTCTTCCGATGCATTGATTTGTGTCATCAGGTTACGGGACGCAGACAATGGCATGGATGGTGGTGACTGCAGCGCCCCTGTTCTGGGTACTTCTGTTCTCTTTGAGGATTCCTGGTTGCTTTCTTTCAAAAGTCGAGGGCTTTTTGCATGTACAACATTTCTGTCAGCTTCTTGTAACTTAATCCCTGGACTTCTGATGGCATAAACTGGGGCTTGCTGGACAGTACTAGCTGACCTGGCATTGGCACTGGTAAAGTCTTTGTTGTCAGCTGCAAGCTCCAATGATACCTGCATTATATAAGGAGAAAATATTTAATCAGAAAATCTGCCCGCTATGAAGGACAGGCCCAGCAATAGCAAGTCAGAAATATATAGCATACTTGGTTCAACAGCTGCATTAATTCTCCTTCCCGAACCCTAAAAGCTCATTTATGGATGTATGTTGATCATGAATCTCAACCCTTACTCTAAGAAATCCTACAGAAAGATTTGCTAAATAAAGCTTCACCCTAAATGAAGAAAACCTCTACAATTTCAAACGTATACAATAATACAGCTTGAAAATTTACTTGACACCAACTGGCCAAGGTAAAAAAAAATACTACCTCCCATTGGGCACTTTATCTGGACGTGTCTATACATGATTTTTGTCCACATTATATAGCATTATTTGATCACAATACTTTGGCATTGAATTCCTCCCTTTCATTTGTACTTCCTTCTCTCTTCCTATCTCTTCCATTCATTTTTCTCCTCTCCTGCTACGGTATCTTTGTCTTTGCCTTCATCTTTCAATGACTATTCCAGTTTAATTTTTCTGTTCTGTAGTATTTCCTTCCCTTTATTTCTTCCCCCCCTTCATTTAAGGCACCTCTTTCTACACTCCTTCCTTTCCTCCTGTTCTCTGTCTCTTCCTCCTTCACCACTGATTTCCCCATTCATTTTACTTGTCTCCAAATCTCTCCCTCCTTGGGCTGCATTCCCTCTCTTTCCTGTCATTTGCACAATCCACTGCATGCCCCCCCTCTCCATTCTATTCCTCCTTTCTCATCCATTCCTCCATCCATCCCTTCTTCTCCTTTCTCACACTATCCCATTCCATTCTCCCTTGTAACCAGCACAGTCATGCTTATCCTTCCATTCACTAACTCAGCCCATACACAACAGCCTCAATTTAAGTGGCAAGTAGATCAGTTCCCTGGCCACTCTGCTCCATAGCTTCCCATGCTCTTTGGAGAAGGGGATCTGCCCACTCACCCTGGTCAGTGGGTTTTTCAAGCCTTATAATAGAAAACACTTGCCATTCTCGTGGACTACAAAAGTAACCGAACCAACCTTTGCTTAGATTCCCCAGCTCTATAGGGCTGAAATTCCCAGGTAGACGCCTCCTCCTTCCCTTCCCTTGAACTGGATGGTTCTACACTGTACTCAGGGGAACTACAATTACAACTCCTGATTTTAAGAAGGTTACAGGTGTCTCCCTAAAGCCTTTGTAAAATATATATCGGGGTTCTACTCTATTGTACCCTCAAACCTCCAGCTTTAAGATGTGGCGTCAAAGTTAAGACAAAAAAAGAGAAAAGATATTCAGCCACCAAAATATAACCATAAAAGATGATTTAACTCAAACACTGTATGGGAATTTATTTACTTTTATAGGTCCAAGCTGTGTCTGACCTCCCTCTTCCTCCACAGGTAGCTCACAGCTGATAGTGAGCAGTTCAGACTGGATAACCTTCCGCAGTGTAAGAGTTGCTGAGCCAATCAGCACTGGCTGAGGACAGGGGAAAAAAAGAAATTAATTCTAAGATTTCTGAAAGATTTGCTGATCAGGAAGAAACCCAGGAGTTATTGTGCAGTGACAACTTCTGAAGAAGCCTGTACACTACTGTTCTCCTTTTCAGCACACAGTCTCAATGTTATATTAATACAAACTCATCTTGTATAGAACTAAGGTTTCCATTGGTTCCTGATCCAGGCATCACCACGGGATGATGGCAACAGGGAGATCTCAATTTCTGTGAGAATTTTGGATCAATGCAAGAGAAGTGTTCCAGATTCCAGGGATGGAATATGATTTTACACTTACCAAGGAGACAAATTATTCATAGTTTTCCATTAGAAAATGATAATTAGGGCAGATGGAGAATGATATGTTTAATGTTATTTCAGATTATAAAAAAATCTGAACTGAGTTAACCCCACTCCCTGACTTTCTGTAGGCAGCAGATTACGTGACTGTGATTACTTACATGTACCCATTTATCCAAAAGAAATGCACATTTTATTTTTGTCAAATGCAGAGGTTACTCTAGTGTTTCCCAAGCTTTTGAAAGCTGAGTCCCTCCTTCAAGAAAATAAAACCAACCATGCCCCCTTTCAACCTTGCTGTGTGTTCTCAAAAGCCTACTCAATTTAATGTATACATCTTCCATGCAGCAGCACTGGGGTATGTGCCACACTGAGAAATGCTGGATTACTCAAGTCCGTTTGATGGTTAATGCTTAAATTCACCCCCTACTCCTTAAATGGCAATACCATGATTTTAGAGAAGGGTGATGGAGAAACATATTTGGGCTTTTCAGTCTTGAACTGAGATAGCAAGATGAACACCATATTATTCCCATAAAAGCAACTGCACATACCTCAAACCCTTTTAAAATATCTCAGTAGTTATTACTTATTAAAGCAGAAGCCCATTTGGATGCCATCAATTTGTCAGTCTCTCTCTTGTGATTGAGATTAGAGCAATTCTAATACAGCACTGTAGATAATGTACAAAGGACATCAGATTGTACAAAAGTATTTGAGTGCCCAAAACGCATACATTTTTGCTTACACTGATTAACTTGTGGCAAGTACCTTTTTCTGTGTGCTTTTTCTCATGTAGATTTTGAAAGCAAGATCAGAGTTCCACCAGTGCTCTATCATCATTCCACCAAAGTGAATAGGGAACACAAACCGCTGTTGAAATTTCACCACTGTAAGGAAGATTGACAGCTATGAGTGTTTGTCTGGACTTCCATTAAATTGAAAAGGAGCAGAGAAATCTTCAGTCTGTATGTGGAGGTTGGGCAGGATTAGTGTGCATGTATGAAGTCTCCAGAGGAGGAAGTTCCAGCCCACATCAGGATAGCAAGCAAGTACTCTGTGCATCTCTCGGGCCATATAAAGAAAGCGGATGGAGTACGAGGATCAGAATCAAGCGTTCTTGCTGGAACCTTAAAATAGAATATCTTGAGTTTTCAGCGATTCAATTCTCTTATAACGGAAACTAACTTACCTTTTTGCAGGAGTAACAAATGCTCAGCCATACCTGTGCGTTAAGAAAGTTTTCCATTGGGGGCAACAGTCTGTTATTGCCATCTAATTTATTCATTCACATTTAAAATTAAATTCAATTATGTTTAGATCCCTTCTCCCTGCAGGAGAGCATTCCATCACCAAAGTCCCTGTGCACTGACCAACTATCCTGGGTCAGATGCAACTTATGCAGGTTCACAAGTGGATGTTTTGGGTCTCCCTTCCACAAAGCATAATAAAATTTCAGAAAGAGCTAATAAATTTCTAACAGGTGTAGAATTCAACAGAATTGAGATTAAGAAAAAATAAAACTCTTACCTTCGCCTGTGATTTTACTTGAAGCTATGCGAATCACTTCTGTTGTCAGGGAAATCTGTCCTGTTTCATTTTTGGAGACTCCCACTGGAAAGTGGTACTCAACGAAGAAAGTGCTACAAATGAAAAAGTTAATTAAAGATCCCAGGCTAACAGTGGTGTAGTGCCCCTAATAAGGCCATACGCAACAGGAGTAAACTTTGTAGCCACAGTGTCCACAAGCCCAGTTATTGGGCCCACGGGTCCTTCAATATTAGTGGACTACAGTTTTTTTTATTGCACGTTTTATCTGAGTACTGTTGCTACTGAGACTCGGTTAAAGAACTACAGAGATGAAAAAGAATTTATTCTCCAATGTAATGCAATATTGTTACTTACACAATATCCAAGAACAACATTTGTTAAATTAGAGTTAAGATTGCTTAAGTGCATTTTCTATCAAGGAAATAACCAGTTAAGACTTTATTATCCAGACTAATCTCAATTCGTATGCTTTATCCTGCAAATATCAGATTATCCAATGCCCTCACAGGTTCTTCTTCTGCACAAACTCGCTTTCGTTTCCAGGATGCAAACACCCACAATACACACATGCAGTTCCTCAAAACCACAGAGGAATACACAACCTGACCTTAAAATATCTTCATGTTGTTGAAGTCTAATCAATGAGACAAGGAGGGTGAGGTAATTGTGACGTTCTGTACCTTGGGGGAGTACCTGTAACCCCCCATATTCCTCATCTGTACATAACTGTGATATTACCTTACAAGGCATGCTTTATATAGATCAGGGGAAAGGTTACAATCTGCTGAAAGTGTTGCTGTGTGTTGCAAACAATACTGCTTCTGTAAAATGTTGCATTTTGGCTTCACATATATGACCTTGGGAGCCCAGCCTCCCTCTTTATCATCGCCGGCTCAACGGCTGCGCAGAATTAGAAAGCAGCCACGAAGAACTAAAGAGGACTTTCTGCGTGATGTCATAATGCACTCTGCGGCCAAAAAACAAGAATTGAAAGAGTGGTGGGTCAGCAAGAGGAAGGACCGAAAGGAGAACGGCTCTTAAACCTTATGGAGCGCCAAGCGGATACGCTCCAGGTGCTACTAGCACTGCAAACAAAGCAGCTCTGCACCTGCCCTCCCCTGCAGCCTCTGTCACAAAACTCTTTCCCATGCGCCCCCCCAGACACCGCCAACACACTCTTATCAACCTCCTGGCTCCAGTCTGTACCCGCTGCATTCCACTCCTGCACGTCACAGTCCAGCCGTGTGGACTCCCAGTACCCACTGCACTCAACACCCGTCCCTCCGCAGTTTAGCCCTGCTGAAGTACAGTACCCGCTGCACCGTACTCCAAAGGACAAGGTTGCATATGATACCTGGACATACACAAATCTTTAACCACCCTGGGATCCCACCTCCCTCTTGGACTCTCCCTTCCCCTATCCCCCTCAGGGCTGATGTGTTTTTTTGTTTCTCTCCCCACTCCGGTTGTTGTTTTTTAATAAAAGAATTATTTTGGTTTGAAAGCAATCTTTATTCCAATCATTGAAAGCAAACAGAGCCCTGCAAAGCAACAGGCAATTTTCTTACACCTTCATAGTGCATCGTCTGCACCAATCACAATCACCTCCTAGCATTACAAGCACTGCACTCCTGAGCATAGCAACAAATATTACTGGCTTTCAGCTTCAAATTGCCTCAAGGCATCCCTGATCCTTATGGCCTGCGCTGCGCCCCTCTAATATCCCTGGTCTCTGGCTGTTCAAATTCAGTTTCCAGGTGCTGAGCCTCAGCGGTCCAGCCCTGAGTGAAGCTTTCACCCTTCCCTTCACAAATATTATGGAGCGTTCAGCACGCAGCTATAAGCACAGGAATATTGTCATCGGCCAGGTCTAGCCTCCCATAAAGGCAGCGCCAGTGGGCCTTTAAATGTCCAAAAGCACACTCAACAGTCATTCTGCACTTGCTCAGCCTGTTGTTGAACCGCTCCTTGTTGTCAAGATGCCCCATGTATGGCTTCATAAGCCACGGCATTAAGAGGTAGGCAGGGTCTCCCAGGATCACAATGGACATTTTGACTTCCCTTACAGTGACCTTCTGGTCTGGGAAGAAAGTCCCTGCTTGCAACTTCCTGAACAGGCCAGGGTTCCGAAAGATGCATGTGTCATGCACCTTTCCAGACCAGCCTGCGTTAATGTCCGTGAAATGCCCACAGTGATCCACAAGCACCTGGAGAACCATTGAGAAATACCCCTTCCAATTAATGTACTCGGTGGCTAGGTTGTTTGGTGCCAGAACTGGAATGTACGTGCCATCTATTGCCCCTCCACAGTTAGGGAAGACCATTTGTGCAAAGCCATCTACAATGTCACGAACGTTGCTCAGTCACGGTCTTTTGGAGCAGGATGTGATTAATGGCCCTGCTCACTTCTGTCAACACAAGTCCAACAGTCGACTTTCCCACGCCGAACTGGTTAGCGACCGATAGGTAGCAGTCTGGAGTAGCCAGCTTCCACAGTGCAATCACCACGCACTTCTCCAACGACAGGGCAGCTCTCATTCTCTTGTCCTTGCACCGCAGGACTGGAACAAGCTCATCACACAGTCCCATGAATATGGCTTTCCTCATGTGAAAGTTCTGCAGCCACTGCTTGTCATCCCAGACGTGTATGACAATGTGATCCCACCACTCGGTGCTTGTTTCTCGAGCCCAAAAGTGGCGTTCCACCGTGGTCAGCACGTCCATGAATGTCACAAGCAATCTTGTGTCGTAGCTAGTATGTGTGGCGAGATCCATGTCGCACTCCTCTGGCCTTTGTAGTTTAAGGAATAACACCACTGCCACTCGTGACGTGTTAACGAGAGCGAGCAGTATATTGGTCAACAGTGCGGGATCCATTCCTGCAGGTGGAGGAGGCAGAGCACGCAGTACACAAACCGTTGAAAGATGGCGCCAAATGCGGACGGAAGCACAGGGATTGCTGGGATGCAAAGCAATGCATCATGGGGCATCGGGACAGGACCCAGGATACCCCACGACCCCATCCGCCTTCTGATGCTAAGAGTTGTGGGAAGAGGAAGAAATGCTCTGTGGGATAGCTGCGCAGAGTGCACTGCTCCGAATACCACTGCAAGTGTGAACACGCTATTGCACAGGCAGCTGACAATGTGAACACACACCAGCGGTTTCCCTTCAGCGCTCTCTCAGCAGCGCTGTAACTGCCAGCGTAGACATTCCCCAACTTACAGCATGTTTTTGGGTATCAGCCAGATATTAGCTCCCCAGAGGCAACAGCAAGGAGAGTAACCCACGCCCGTGAGGGATGTGAAACAACCCGTCAACAGTGTATTGTCCAGCAAGGGAGCTACAATGCAGTGACTCCCCTGAATGAGGCCACACCAGGGGAATGGCTCAACCTTGCTTGAAGTGGCTCAGCAATGCCCCCAGACATGCCTGGACTTGTGTTTTCCAAGCACGTGGACTGAGGGTATAAAACAGACAGAGTGGCCACATACTGGGCCTTTCTCCTTCACCCACCCACACTGCAAGCAACGACGACACTGAAGACTTGAGACTCCAACTGAGAGGGCTGGCCCAGATTTCAAAGGTGAAATCTGTATCCTGTAGACTGCAATATCCAGTGGGATGAGAAAAACTGCTTCTAGTTGCTGCCCAGTTTAATAGGGTTGAGAGTTTAGACTGCGTGCTTAGATTTGATTTCTTTTGGGAACTAGCTGACTTTTTGCCTATCTTTTATAGTCGCTAAATTTGTTGAACTGTTTATCTTTACCAGTGAGTTGGCCTGAAGTTTGGGGGCAAATCTGCTCAGGGTGTGGGGCTCCACATGCGGTTGTGCTGGGTGATCACAGTGCCTGGCGGGGCTTGCTGCTGGTCACTAGCAAGGCATTGTGAGAGACAGCCCAGGCTGGAGAAAGTTAAGGGGGCACAGTGGTCCCACAGTCCCAGTCTGCACCCTTGGGGGATCCCGTCACAGTAATATCTTTTATTTGACCAACTTCTGTTGGTTAGAGAGAGACACTTTTGATCTTACACAGCACTCCTCAACCACCTTGTCTCTCTATTATCCTGGGACCAACACAGTTACAACGCTGCATATTTTATCGTGTGTTACTTTTTAAGACAAGGAGAGGACGAAAGAACCTCAGGACCCTGTTGAAATAAGGGCCATTGAATAAAACACCAGCATTGAGAACTCTGGTTCCAAAATCCAACAAAGGTACATGTACACAAAAAAAAAAAAAATTCTTACCGCTTTTTAGCTAATGCTGGTCTTGGTGGTTTCCCTGTGAAGCTTTTCTTGCCTGGTGTAGTCTGGGTGCTTTCAGGAGGAATTCTCAAGCTTTCAATTATGACTCTGGCTAAGTGTATTCGACCCAGCAATGCCAGCCTATCCACATTTAGGGTTATGGCTTGCCCTTCCTCTGTGCATTCTGTGGGAGCTTCAGAAAGTGGTAGTGGTCTAGCAGGAGAACAGCTGAAAAGGGTTAAAGCAGAGAATCCGGCTTAGACAAACATTCATTGCAGCAAAACCCTAAGGGAAAACTGTAGGCTGGCAGGGTGGTTTTTTTTTTTAAATGGTTCACAATACATGAACATGCACATTTGTTTTTTCACTGTACTACACTTTTCATCACAAGTTTCCTACTCACCCTTTACAGTCACAGTACGTAAACTGCAGATAATGAAGGTGGCTTCTATATTAAAATGTGTTATATACTTGAAATACACCTATATAAAGAAGGAAAAGTGCAGACGTTTTCTTTCCATGCAATTCTAACTGCATAAGACAGGATACCCTCCCAACTCAGCTCTGCAACAAGAAAAGTTTCAGGAAGCCTGTGACAGTGGTCAGAGGATGCAGATGCTGCAACAGACATAGGGTAAGTTCACTTATGTGCAGGGGATCAGCAACAGGCCTATGGACCACTTACATACCATGTAAACTGTATCTTGAGGACTTTAGTGGTACATAGGCTTTTTGTGCTGTATCTCCACAGAAATGAATTTCACCTGCAGACAGTAGAATGCAATGATAGCAGCAGGTGTGGAATTTGGGAACAGCAACACAGCCATTTAGAAAGTCAAGGAAGTATACTGATTTAGGTTTAAAGAAAAGTTTAGTGTATCATTAAATTGGTTAACTGGATTACTGAGAGGCACCACTGTAAACAGTGTATGAGACTAACAGTGAAGCTACTCTCAATGTGAATACAATATTGCTTGGTGTAACTTTCTCTCTGACTGTTTGACAATCTTTTATGCTAAGAGTTTTATTTATTCTCTATTTGTTTCTTATTTGTTTCATGTTTAGCCATAGATTTTATTGTAAGTCAGGCAAGATACCTTGAGCTTTGTTTATTTTTTTTATGAAGCCTGTGGTAACATTCTTTCTGTAGAGGCTTTGTAAATAATGCATACATTCGGTTAAAAGAACATTGTCATTTCAAATGCAGTTAAGAACTAGCTTTTGTAAAAACAAGCTAATAAAAAGTTTACATGCTCTTATTTGTTTTGTTTACTTGTTTTTAAATTCCAAGGGAGTCAGATTTTCACTCCTCTGCAATGCAGGCTGCCCAAATATTGCATGAAGAACTTTAAAGTGAAACTGGCTATTAACAAAAATGCAAGCTAAAGGAAATACAAAAAGTAAACAAACTACAGAAAATGAATAGCAACTTTGGTTTAGAATATTTTTATTTTTTATTCATTCAAAGCGTTATTTATTATTAGAAAGGTAGATACTTTTTTTGTTTTGCAAACATGATTTTTAACTTGACTATCTCTTTAAGCACCTGGTCACATTTTCTTAAATGATGTATGGTAACTGTCTGGATTCCATCATACAAAAGGACATCAAATTCTTAATCAAATTGGTTATTCAAAGCACTGTTACACTATATGCAAGTGAAAGTGTGGGGGAGTGTAGTGGTTCTCAATCTATTTACCATTGTGGGCCGAATCCAATATTACCTGTATGGCCCTGAGGAGGTCACATGGGCCAAGTCTGTGTGCTGATTGGGCAGCAAGCAGCCCACAAGACGCAGGTTGAGAACCACTGCATGACTATAGCTAATGGCAACTTATGATTTGAGGCTACTGCACAAAGGAGTCTGTAACTGAACTGTTCACCTGGGTTTCATTTCTGTTGCCTTTTCTTTCTGATCACAGAGGCTAGAATCCAAAGTTTTCTGTGACCTCTGATGGTTTCCGTGGTCACCTTTCACAAGCTTTTTTGTCCTGATTAGTTTTTTAGATGATATAATATCCTCATCATCACTGAGGAAGTCACTTAAACTGGTATCAGACTTCTAAAAAGAGATATTGGAAAAAATAAAAGTTTAATATTATTAACACCAACAAAAGGTACACAACAGCCACAATAAATGAGGGTAGGAAAAATAGCATGTGATCATGTAATCAGAGAATCAAAAAGCATACTCAGAGGGGACAGAATTAACGCTGCATGGGCAACCTTTATTCTGGCATTTCCCAACGAGAGTGCTTGACTGTCATCTTAATAAATTTATTTGATCAGTTTTTAATGTAATTTTTAATATATTGACAAACTTCTATAGGCTACATCACAAAAACGCCTTATAGATACTAAGACGTCTCTCTTCCTTCTGATCTGTCGTCTTGATTTTCTTTTACTATAGTACTGTGGCCTAAGCATCTTCCCCTCATCCCCCACTTACATGAGCTGTGTAAAACAAATTCTCCAGCAGACTCTGGTCATAGTGAGGATCATTCAGCTCGCTGTCATACACCTCACTTCCTGCAGAAAGAGATTCTGGAGGAGAACCTGTCCCATCCCAGAAATGCACAGGGGATAAATCAGCACTGTGGACACAAGAGGAGGAAAAAATATCCCTCTTAATATAGCAGTTTCTTATTAATTCTAATTGCATTGTTTATAGAATAGTCACCTTATATCCAGATTTGAACTTAGTTGTGATGTTCAAACTAGCAACAGTGAAGATCGTGCTTGACGGTAATGAAGAGTCCAGTTAAGAGATATGGCACAGGCAGAAACAAAACAAGCTTCCCTCAAAATGTGTCTCAGACCTGATCTGGATAGAAATCCTAAAGCAGTGATACTCAGACTGAGGCTTGGGAGCCGCAAGTGTCTCTGTAATGCGTCTCCTGCAGCCTTTCGCAGCACATGATATTAAAACACTGTGATTTAATTATTGACCAATTAACCAGTCAGGATGCATTTGCTATGTTATTAACCAATTGTAGAATAGTTGGTCAGTAATTCT
Source organism: Chrysemys picta bellii (assembly GCF_011386835.1). Taxonomy (NCBI): domain Eukaryota; kingdom Metazoa; phylum Chordata; order Testudines; family Emydidae; genus Chrysemys; species Chrysemys picta. The sequence goes on from NC_088791.1 coordinate 343,604,591, forward strand.
GCTGTGAAATATAACAACTCATTAAAAGCATCCCTTCTTCCCAATTAAAAAGCATCCCTTCTTCCCAAACAACATTATTAATTATTATTGGGGGGAGGGATAGCTCAGTGGTTTGAGCACTGGCCTGCTAAACCCAGGGTTGTGAGTTCAATCCTTGAGGGGGCCACTCAGGGATCTAGGGCAAAATCTGTACTTGGTCCTGCTAGTGAAGGCAGGGGGCTGGACTCGATGACCTTTCAAGGTCCCTTCCAGTTCTAGGAGATAGGATATCTCCATTAATTTATTTTTTTTTATTTATTAATAACCTACTTTTTTAAAAGTTTTCACAAGATGGTATTTTAAACCTGCCACTTTTGTGAGATGAGCTAGTGAATGTCAGTCCACTTCCCATTATAAAGGTCTCAGTTTCACCACACAAATTCACCACCACATCTGAACGTCAGGAGAGCACTCAGACACCCAAATTTGGATGGCCATGGACAGCCAACTCTCACATTGTTCATTGGGAACAGGGTAAAGGTACATTAGTGGAACACTTCTTGAGGTTAGGCAACAACTGCATTTTCCAAGGCTGTCAATATGGTACCATTCACAAGCGTCAAGCTAAAACCTGGATATTCCTCCAATACTTCAGGCCAGAAGCGGTGTGCCAAGTCTTCATTTATTCACTCTGATTTAAGGTTTCGCGTGCCAGTAATACATTTTAACGTTTTTAGAAGGTCTCTTTCTATAAGTCTATAATATATAACTAAACTAATGTTGTATGTAAAGTAAATAAGGTTTTTAAAATGCTTAAGAAGCTTCATTTAAAATTAAATTAAAATGCAGAGCCCCGCAGCCAGAGTGAGTGCCACTGAAAATCAGCTCGCATGCCGCCTTTGGCATGCGTGCCATAGGTTGCCTACCCCTGCTTTAGACTATTAAATAAAAAGAAGGGGAGTTTACAAAAAAGTGAAAAGAAAGATTTTCACTTATTTTGCTGGCCAAAAAAATTTTTTTTTTAAACTTTCCCCCAAAGGGGGAAAATACAAGAACACAATGGCAAGAAAACCAGAAAGGGAAACTGATTAGAATTCTGAATCTGCAAAGATTTAAGCACATTCTTAACTTTACGTGTGCAAATAGCTCCAGTGAAGTCCATGGTACTACTCATGTCTATTAGAAGTTAAATTAAGTAAAAAGTTAAGTTATTACATGTACTAAAATATATAAATCTTTGCAGGATGAGGGACCTGACTTGGCTTCACTATTAAACTGAGTGAAATGCAAAAAGGAAGCAATTATAAATGGGGGAAAGTAATTTAAAAAAAAAAAGTTAATTTAGATATCAATAACAGTTAAGGATGGTGTTTTAAAAATATATATATTGTCTACATGTGTATATACTATCTTGAAAAGCCACTTAAAAGCCACATAAAAATGTAAGCAACTCTTTGGATTAAGAGTGGAGAAGAGGCAATTTAATAATTGGGCAAAGAGTAAATATAAATAGTGCCCACTCTCTATTTTGCTTAAAGTCTAGATTGTATATTTTTTTTGCCTAATATTTGCCTAGTATATCTGCCGGCAAAACATAAGTAATAACTAACTACAATCAATTTGCACTAGAAACAGTGCTTAGTCTTCCAACAACATCAGCAATATTGCTTGAACAAAAGACCCTCACAACTAAGAGGGGCACAAACTCAAAGTGTAAAATACTTTCTCTTACCACCACCTGATAACCCAGTACTCCAAAATATTTCCGAGGATGCGCTGACTCAACAAGTATCCCATATAAATACAAGAAATAGATATCTGGGTCATTTTGGGAATGTTTACGATAACATCTCAGTACATGCCATGGCACTCACCTGCCCAGTAGTAGGTGTATTGCTCTTTTTTCAGCATGCAAATCAAATTCTTGAACTGTGTATTCAGATGCTAGGAGAAGTGGATCTTCAGTAGTGGATATGACATCAGGGTCCAAGGTTTTAAGGCTCCTGGATGACAGTTATTCCAGTGAAGAGGGACCAGGAGGAGGAGGAGTAAGGATAATAAGTGTTTCTGGTTTGTTCTAGTTTTTATTCATTTCAATTATCAAACAAACAGATTTTCTCTTATTTAGCACAAATAAAAACCTATATACAGTGTGTTTCTATTTGCATTTTAACTCCCTAAGTACAAAAAGGACAAATTCTATTATACAACACTAGGTAGATTTTGCTTCAAGTTTTGATCCAAACTTGTACGTATAGTTTATAATGTGCCAAAAGTGCTACCCAATCCTGCAATTTAAACATAGCAGCTGCAGGCTCTCTATGCTTTTTCTCATTCTTTCTCTTTTTATTTTTTTAAAGTGCTCATGAAAGGTGCCTGATCAACATTCCTGGGGAGACTGAAATCCTCTTCTTATTTACAAATCAAATATAGCGTAGGCAGCAGCGCTGGAACTGTCTCCCTACCAACATGCCTCAAATTGTGGGATCTCTTTTAGGCCTGACTGGGTATCTCAGACTCTAACTTCATGTAACCTTTTGACTCTGCTTAAACTACCAGCAAGGGTGCCAACTGTGGATACCTGTGCATCACGGACAGAACTACTCACTCATATCAAACAGATCACTGAATGACCTTCAGATGGCACTGACGTTAAGTCATTACCAACATGGACTGGAACTGGTGAGGTGAAATGTAGGTGCTTATTTACAACGGGGCTTTAATTTCCCTTGTTTGAATAAGAATACTGACAGATGTGACACAAATCACAGCATTATAGGAAAATATGATAATGCCTTGAAATTTATGGCTTGGAAGTAAAAAACACTCCCTCCTTCAAGCTCACTTTGCTGTTGCTTTGAAAGTGTCTCTCTTTACAGAAGGATGCACTTCATTCAACTCAACATCAGTATCTGGGCTGAATTTCATTGCAGAAACAGCCATGGCATTGCGGAGTTTATTGCCTTGATCCAGAAGAGCTGGAAAATAAAGAATAAAAACTCAAAATTAAAAATTAATTTAAAATATAAAAAAGCCATGTGCACACAAAGTAAATATGCCAGATGTAAATTTTATGTCTCTATCTGTCATTATAAAGAGCCCTTGACATATTGGAGATTAAGTTTGCTATATACCATAAAGCATATAACACAATGGAGAGTAAGAGGGAGCAGTCCTACTTGAGCCTTGAGCACAGGGTAGTATGAAGCACAACTCACTTGTGCTAGATAGACTGAACCTGATGGTGGGGAGAGGGTATGGTAGGTACGGTAGTCAGATTAACCCATGGAAAGTTGGCTTGACTCCAAAGGTTCCTCACTAGCAGTCCAATTTCAAGATTTCTCAGTAAATACAATGGATGGCTCAGAAGATTGGTAACAGGATATATGGAAGCTCCACTGTTGGTTTACTCATCTAAATCCAGCTCAGGATGACGGTGAGCTAATAATACTATAGCCTGACAGCTGACTTGGTGGCCCATGGCAACTGAGTTAGTGATCTAAGTCCAATTCTTATCAAACAAGTGCTGATAACAAAGAAAAAACAAAATCCCACTACACAGTTTGCACTCTTGAGAGCCATCTCAGCAGATAAATCAAGGATTAAATAGGCTAGGAGACTGATACTCCTTTCTTGTGCCTCCAGGTCAGAGATGAGGCAGGATGAGGTAGTTTGTACAGCAGCTGCCCATGCTGTACCTGTTCTATGGATAATCAGACCACCTGCCACCAGCACTAAATTAAATCTTTTTTATGTATTAAATACAAAAGTGTTTTGACTGCCAGTTTAAGTTCCAAATACCGTCTCTAGAACATTACATGCAACACTTATCCTGAAGCCTTTAGTCCTACAAGAGCACCAGCTTGTATCACATGCCAGCTAGCTGAAATATTAGTGAGCTTGTACAGTTTCAAATGAAACCTAAACCCTGATGGCAAATATTTACAAACCTGAAAGGAGGTCTTTTGTAGTTGGGTTGTGCAAAGACAGTACATGTGCGTTACTGTGGCTCCCCACAGGTGTTCCTGCTTGCAATTCAAGATCAGAACTGTTGGGAAATGATGCCTGTTTCTTTGGAGGATTCACTTTTAAATTTTCATCTGGTAAAATCAGACGATGCTGAGACCCAGAGAAACTGTTCTTTATGTTCTCAGAATTCTCTTGAAAGAGCAAGTGGTCTATTCCTCTATTTAAAAAGATAAAGTTTAGTAAAACCCAAAGTTGATTTGTAAATATAGTGCTCCTCAAACTCTTGTACACATTCCTTAATCAGAGTACTGCATCCCCCACCTCAAAGAAAAACGTGACATATTTGTATTTGGGTGCACAGAGGAAACCCTGACTTCTATTCTTACGCTCGCACCATGAAATACACGGACTCAAACAGTTGGGCCACATCTTCAGCTTATGTAAACCACGTAGGTCCAGTGAAGTCAATGGAGCTCTGCAGATTTATACCAGCTGAGAATCTGTCCCCTTATTCTTTTCCTAGCTAGATGCCGAATTACAACATGATTTAGACTACACATGGAAGTACTTCTTAATCCATAAGTCATACATAAGGCTGTAAGAAAGTTGCGATTGTTTGGTTCAAAAACAGCAGCCAGTTTATTAGAGTTGTGATTGTGGTGTGGTCAGCACAAAAGACACACCATGTGTTCCTGCTTGGCTCTTGAAGGTAAGCATGATGGAGGGGCAGTTGGTCCAAACCTGAGTGAGTGGTGTTGTGACCTGGAGCATAGGATCACAACACCACTCGAATTTGTAGAAGCTATATAAAGTTGTAGAAGCCACAACAAAATTGCGGCCCATGATTTTCTTACAGCCTTAGTCATAAACCCATTGCTGCTGCTTAATAAAACATCTGAAATTAAAAGAAATTCCTTTATTTTATCTGGAAAAAAGTTACCTTGGAGTAGCGGCCCTGCTACTGTTAACAGACTCTCTTCCAGCCATACCAGGCGGTCCATGTAGTTGGGCTGGAGCAAGAAACAGAGTCTTGCTGGATTCAGTCATTCCTCTGGTTCCCTGAGCAGAAGCAGCAATGTCTAAACTCACATCTGTGGTTGGGATGGAGCTGCTACTGTCATAGGTTTCAGACAAGGGCTCTAAGACTAGAGATACCTGAAAAGACACAATGTGAGAAGAACGTTTTTAATTAAATGCGCGAAACATTCTATGGTTGTTTTACTTTCCGTATTATGTGGCATGTTGCATTTTCCATACTAGAGGCTATGTATTTGATACAGTTATGTCAGATACTAGCTTAATCTCTGGAATATTTACAAGCAGTTAGTTCACATTACACATTTTCAATCAAAGGAATCAGTTTCTTCAAGGGAATATAGCCCAGGGGCAGGACTTTCAAAAACGAATACTTAAGGTTAAATATAGGTTTAGAAGCCTAATTCTAGGCACCAATTTTTTTAAAATCTTGGCTGGCTCAGGTGAGCTGTGGAGAAAGATTTCAGTACTACCTGTAGTTCTCCTAGTTTCTCAGATGTTGGTGAAATAATGGTGAAAAATCCACTGATTGGGTGGCTTGGAGATAGTTGTGATAGTCCATTGATTTGCGCTCGACCAATTGGAAGATGGTCAGGTTTGGTCATTACCTCCAGTACAAGAACACCCATATCTACAGGAGACAGGAACAGCTAACTTACATCTAGTATAAGACAACATATTAAAAAACAATTGGGGAACAATAATATTGCAGTTAAAATTAGGGCGGTCAATTAATCGCATTTACCTCATGAGATTAACTAAAAAAAAATTAATCGCAGTTTCAATTGCACTGGTAAACAACAGAATACCAATTGAAATTTATTAAATGTTTTTGGCTGTTTTTCTACATTTTCAAATATATTGATTTAAATTACAACACAGAATACAACGTGTACAGTGCTCACTTTATATTATTAATTTGATAACAAATATTTCCACTGTAAAAATGATAAACAAAAATAGTATTTTACAAGTAGTGTAGTACTGCAATCTCTTTACTGTGAAAGTGCAACTTACAAATGTAGATTTTTTGTTACATAACTGCTCTCAAAAACAAAACAATATTAAACTTTAGAGCCTACAAGTTCACTCAGTCCTACTTCTTGTTCAGACAATCGCTCAGACAAACAAGTTTGTTTACATTTACGGGAGATAATGCTGCTTGATTCTTATTTACAATGTCACCTGAAAGTGAGAACAGGCATTCCCATGGCACTTTTGTACCTGGCATTGCAAGGTATTTATGTACCAGATATGCTAAACATTCGTATGCCCCTTCATGCTTGGCCACCATTCCAGAGGACATGCTTCCATGCTGATGACACTTGTTAAAAAATAATGCATAATTAAATTTGTGACTGAATTCCCTGGGGGAAAATTGTACGTCTCCTGCTCTGTTTTACCCACATTCTGCCATATGTCATGTCGTAGCAGCACACGTTGTTCGTTTTAAGAACACTTTCACTGCAGATTTGACAAAACGCAAAGAAGGTACCAATGTGAGATTTCTAAACATAGCTACAGCACTCGACCCAAGCTTTAAGAATCTGAAGTGCCTTCCAAAATCAGAGAGGACAAGAGGTGGAGCATGCTTTCAGAAGTCTGAAAAGAGCAACACTCTGATGCAGAAACTATAGAAGCTGAACCACCAAAAAAGAAAATCAACCTTCTGCTGGTGGCATTTGTCTCAGATGATGAAAATGAACATGCATCGGTTCGCACTGCTTTGGATCATTATCAAGCAGAACTGTCATCAGCATGCATGCACGTCCTGTGGAATCACGAAAGGACATATGAATCGTTAGTGCATCTAGCACGTAAATATCTTGCAACGCCAGCTACAACAGTGTCACGTGAATGCCTGCTCTCACTTTCCGCTGACGTAAACAAAAAGCGGGCAGCGTTATCTCCTGCAAATGTAAACAAACTTGTTTGTCTGAGTGATTGGCTGAACAAGTAGGACTGAGTGGACTTGTAGGCTCTAAAGTTTTACATGGTTTTACTTTTGAATGCAGGGTTTTTTTTATACATAATTCTACATTTTAAGTTCGACTTTCATGATAAAGAGATTGCACTACAGTACTTAAATTTTAAATTAAATTAAATTAAATTAATGGAGATATCCCATCTCCTAGAACTGGAAGGGACCTTGAAAGGTCATCGAGTCCAGCCCCCTGCCTTCACTAGCAGGACGAAGTACTGATTTTGCCCCAGATCCCTAAGTGGCCCCCTCAAGGAATGAACTAACAACCCTGGGTTTAGCAGGCCAATGCTCAAACCACTGGTGAATTGAAAAATACTATTTCTTTTGTTTTTTTACAGTGAAAATATTTGTAATAAAAATAAATATAAAGTGAGTACTGTACACACTGTATTCTGTGTTGTCATTGAAATATATGTGAAAATACAGAAATGTAGAAAACATCCAAATATATTTAAATAAATGGTATTCTATTATTGTTTAACTGCACGATTAATCACATAATTAATTGCAATTAATTTATTTAATCGCACAATTAATTGCGATTGTTCTAATTGCTTGAAAGCCCTAGTTAAAATATAATTAAAACTGCAAAATTAAAAACCAGGACAAATGAAATGCGAAAAACAAAAAACAAAAAGCATAATTAAAATAGGGAAAGGGGGCTATATGCGAGGCAATGGGGTCTAGTGGCTGGAGCACTTAAATAAATAAACAAACACATGGAGATTTACCTATCTCATAGAACTGGAAAGGACCTTAAAAGGTCATTGAGTCCAGTCCCCTGCCATCACTAGGAGGGAGGGATAGCATTGGCCTGCTAAACCCAGGGTTGTGAGTTCAGTCTTTGAAGGGGCCATTTAGGGATCTGGGGAAAAAATCTGTCTGGGGATTGGTCCTGCTGTGAGAAGGGGGTTGGACTAGATGACCTCCTGAGGTCCCTTCCAACCCTGATATTCTATCTAGGACCAAGTACTGTCCCTGACAGGTTTTTTTTTCCCCCCCAGATCCCTAAATGGCCCCTTTAAGGATTGAACTCACAACCCTGGGTTTAGCAGGCCAATCCCCAGGGATTCAAGGGACATGGGTTCAATCCTTGGCTCTGGTTTGATGCGTGACGACAGGCAAGTCACTTTCCCCGGTATGCCTCAGTTTCCCCATCTGTAAAACAGAGAGGATACTTGGCCTCCTTTGTAAAGCACTGAGCTCTAGGGATGAAAAGCACTAGATAAGAGTATTATTACTAGGACTTGTAACAAGCAGAGAAATGTTATACTGTTAAGAAATTACTATAAATACGGTCTACACACTTACAAGTAATATCACACATAAGCACTTAAACTACTTAAGACCTCAATCCGGCAGTAAGGTTCATACAAGTGTAAGGTGATACAGAGCTTGCTGGAGGATTGGGGCCTTAAGTTTTTGTTTTTTTCAAAAGGCACTTGACAGGATCGTTTTGTCTTCATGACATTTCAGCTGCAGAAACACAGGATGCTTATTGTGACAATTCTTTGGCTAGAAGACACAGAGCTCTCACTCTGTTTCTTGAATACTTTTGCCATGATCAATCTACAAGGATATTTAAGAACATCTAGTAGTATGGGATAGTTTTTTATTTTGATGATTCTTCTGAGGGTTATAAACATGCAATACCCTTTGAAATATCAAACATGAGACACTACATAAAACCATCTTTTAGATTCAGTAAAAATAAAATTAAGTTATGTTTTATTACTTATTGATGCACTTCCCAATTCCTGCTAAAGTCTACTGAATTGATGCCATAATACAAACAATTTCAACTGCAAAATTAATACAGAGGCTACAGCTATTGTACCTGTCAGGTAGGAGGCAAACTGTTTTGGCCCACAGCGAATTGCATAGCGGGTGGTGGTTTTCACTGCTTTTTGCTCAGTCTGTGAAGTATTCCTGGGATTAAACAGCGTACCATCTGTCGTCTCCCCCCACCACCTCACCCGGATGAGAACAGAAGTAGGCGGTTTAGACACCATCCATAAGATTTTACTGACTGTTAACTTGAGAAAACAGCGCAACTGGCCTTCAACAAGAGGTGGTAAACTTGTAGAAGGGGAGATATCACTGATACCTGTGGAGATATAGCACAGTATTATTTCCCAGAAATATAAATTCAAGTAGTATATTTGAGATGCAGATCACTTTACAAAGTTAAAAAAAATACTTGGAGTTTACCCTGCAGATATGTCTAACATTCTATGCTATACTTAGGGTTACCCTATAGATATTTAGAACATTATAGCCTAAAACATTTGTGCATTGCAGATTCTTGGCATGACTGTAACACACCTGGTGCTCACATACAAAATTTGTTGCAACAATTAACATTCACACCACCATTGAGACTATGATTGCTCTGCGCAAAGCCATGTATTAGTGTCAATGAAGCTAGAAAGTGCTGTGGTTGCAACTGGACTGTTCAGTACTGCCCTGCAATGCCCCCCCACCATCCTTCAGTGAATGACCTCCCTGGATGATGGAATGACATCTTCCACATCCCTTCTGCATCTCCAGGATGCCCACCGTACCATGGAGTCTGTCTTGACCCAAGTGTGCCCTTAGGGTACCTGTTGCTCCAACAAAGGTACTCCGTATTACCTAAGTGGCTTTAAGTAATCACCAAGACCCATATGGGGCTCCCAGCTCTCTGTTGTACCTCAAGGGCATGACACACCACATTATAATCCCCAAAGGCCACTATGCACCTACCGCACCAGTACAGGTAACTACCACCTCCGCACAGGGTGCCCAAGGTACTGCCACCCCATTATCCAATCATACTATGGAGGGTGCTACCACCCCGCCCCTTCAGATGCCCATCACAGGATCTGCTACCTCTTATGAGCCCCACAGCACCCACCACAGCACCCCCTACTGCCACCAACCGCTCAGGGTATCTACCGGGTCCCCTCCCCAGCCAGGGTATCTACCGTGTTCCCCCGGGTACCCCCCCCACCAGCCAGGGTATCTACCGTGTTCCCCCGGGTACCCCCCCCGCCAGCCAGGGTATCTACCGTGTTCCCCCGGGTACCCCCCCCCCCCAGCCAGGGTATCTACCGTGTTCCCCCGGGTACCCCCCCCCCCAGCCAGGGTATCTACCGTGTTCCCCCGGGTACCCCCCCCCCCCCCAGCCAGGGTATCTACCGTGTTCCCCCGGGTACCCCCCCCCCCCCCAGCCAGGGTATCTACCGTGTTCCCCCGGGTACCCCCCCCCCAGCCAGGGTATCTACCGTGTTCCCCCGGGTACCGCCCCCACTCCCCCCCAGCCAGGGTATCTACCGTGTTCCCCCGGGTACCGCCCCCACTCCCCCCCAGCCAGGGTATCTACCGTGTCCCCCGGGTACCGCCCCCCCTCCCCCCCAGCCAGGGTATCTACCGTGTTCCCCCGCGTACCGCCCCCCCTCCCCCCCAGCCAGGGTATCTACCGTGTTCCCCCGCGTACCGCCCCCCCCTCCCCCCCAGCCAGGGTATCTACCGTGTCCCCCGGGTACCGCCCAGCCAGGGTATCTACCGTGTTCCCCCGGGTACCCCCCCCGCCAGCCAGGGTATCTACCGTGTTCCCCCGGGTACCCCCCCCCCCCAGCCAGGGTATCTACCGTGTTCCCCCGGGTACCCCCCCCCCCCCAGCCAGGGTATCTACCGTGTTCCCCCGGGTACCGCCCCCCCTCCCCCCCAGCCAGGGTATCTACCGTGTTCCCCCGGGTACCGCCCCCACTCCCCCCCAGCCAGGGTATCTACCGTGTCCCCCGGGTACCGCCCCCCCTCCCCCCCAGCCAGGGTATCTACCGTGTTCCCCCGGGTACCGCCCCCCCCAGCCAGGGTATCTACCGTGTTCCCCCGGGTACCGCCCCCCCCCCCCAGCCAGGGTATCTACCGTGTTCCCCCGGGTACCCCCCCCCCCAGCCAGGGTATCTACCGTGTTCCCCCGGGTACCGCCCCCCCTCCCCCCCAGCCAGGGTATCTACCGTGTCCCCCGGGTACCGCTCCCCCTCCCCCCCAGCCAGGGTATCTACCGTGTTCCCCCGCGTACCGCCCCCCCTCCCCCCCAGCCAGGGTATCTACCGTGTCCCCCGGGTACCGCCCAGCCAGGGTATCTACCGTGTTCCCCCGGGTACCCCCCCGCCAGCCAGGGTATCTACCGTGTTCCCCCGGGTACCCCCCCCCCCCAGCCAGGGTATCTACCGTGTTCCCCCGGGTACCCCCCCCCCCCAGCCAGGGTATCTACCGTGTTCCCCCGGGTACCGCCCCCCCTCCCCCCCAGCCAGGGTATCTACCGTGTCCCCCGGGTACCGCCCCCCCTCCCCCCCAGCCAGGGTATCTACCGTGTTCCCCCGGGTACCGCCCCCCCCAGCCAGGGTATCTACCGTGTTCCCCCGGGTACCGCCCCCCCCCCCCAGCCAGGGTATCTACCGTGTTCCCCCGGGTACCGCCCCCCCTCCCCCCCAGCCAGGGTATCTACCGTGTCCCCCGGGTACCGCTCCCCCTCCCCCCCAGCCAGGGTATCTACCGTGTCCCCCGGGTACCGCCCCCCCTCCCCCCCAGCCAGGGTATCTACCGTGTTCCCCCGGGTACCGCCCCCCCCCGGGTATCTACCGTGTTCCCCCGCGTACCGCCCCCCCCAGCCAGGGTATCTACCGTGTCCCCCGGGTACCGCCCCCCCTCCCCCCCAGCCAGGGTATCTACCGTGTTCCCCCGGGTACCGCCCCCCCCCGGGTATCTACCTTGTCCCCCGCGCCCGCCCCGCGCCGGGCGCTCCCCGGGACTCCCACCTCTCCTCTTGCGGGCGCCGCCGCCTCCCACCCTGGGAGCGGGGCCCTTCAGCCTCTTCTGCTTCATCCCCCAGCCACTCCCCCGCGCCAGGCCCGGCTCCCAGCCACCGCCGCTGCCCGGCAACCGCCACCGCCGCCGCCTCAGCCCGCCGCGGGGCGCCCTGGGACACGGCGGGAGAGTCACCCAGCCCCAGGAGAGCCGCGCACAGCCCGGCGAGATGAACTACAATTCCCAGGAGGCGCTGCGGCCCCGCTTCCGGCGCGGGCCGATTGCGCGAGGGCAGGCACTTCCGGCAGGGGAGGCGCTCCCCGCCAGTGAGTCGTAGTGGGGGCGGACTCTATTTCCCGTGGTGCAGCGCGGCGCGGCAGGGGTACTTCCGGCGGGGGTGGGTGCAGTTGCTGCTGGCGCGGTTGGGGCGAGACCTGTCCTTGTGTGTCGGCCTCTCCCCGTCATGTCGACCCTGGAGAAGCACCTGCACCTGGGCCGCCTGCCCCCCAGGCCTGCCGTGCCCGGCGGGGGCGGCCAGTCCGGCTCCAAGATGCGCATGGGGTAGGTGGGGGAGGGGCTGGGTGTGGAGGGGAGCCGGGGATTTTACCATGGGGATGTTGGGGATCGGCAGAGGAGGCCCGTTGCCGCGTGGGGGGTGGATGGATGGAGGGGGGTCGGCAGAGGAGGCGAGGGCGCCCGTGGGTGGGTGCGGGGGGAGGGGGGGTCGGCAGAGGAGGCGAGGGCGCCCGTGGGTGGGTGCGGGGGGAGGGGGGGTCGGCAGAGGAGGCGAGGGCGCCCGTGGGTGGGTGCGGGGGGAGGGGGGGGTCGGCAGAGGAGGCGAGGGCGCCCGTGGGTGGGTGCGGGGGGAGGGGGGGTCGGCAGAGGAGGCGAGGGCGCCCGTGGGTGGGTGCGGGGGGAGGGGGGGTCGGCAGAGGAGGCGAGGGCGCCCGTGGGTGGGTGCGGGGGGAGGGGGGGTCGGCAGAGGAGGCGAGGGCGCCCGTGGGTGGGTGCGGGGGGAGGGGGGGTCGGCAGAGGAGGCGAGGGCGCCCGTGGGTGGGTGCGGGGGAAGGGGGGGTCGGCAGAGGAGGCGAGGGCGCCCGTGGGTGGGTGCGGGGGGAGGGGGGGTCGGCAGAGGAGGCGAGGGCGCCCGTGGGTGGGTGCGGGGGGAGGGGGGGTCGGCAGAGGAGGCGAGGGCGCCCGTGGGTGGGTGCGGGGGGAGGGGAGGTCGGCAGAGGAGGCGAGGGCGCCCGTGGGTGGGTGCGGGGGGAGGGGGGGGTCGGCAGAGGAGGCGAGGGCGCCCGTGGGTGGGTGCGGGGGGAGGGGGGGGGTCGGCAGAGGAGGCGAGGGCGCCCGTGGGTGGGTGCGGGGGGAAGGGGGGTCGGCAGAGGAGGCCCGTGGGTGGGTGCGGGGGGAGGGGGGGTCGGCAGAGGAGGCCCGTGGGTGGGTGCGGGGGGAGGGGGGGTCGGCAGAGGAGGCGAGGGCGCCCGTGGGTGGGTGCGGGGGGAGGGGGGGGTCGGCAGAGGAGGCGAGGGCGCCCGTGGGTGGGTGCGGGGGGAGGGGGGGGTCGGCAGAGGAGGCGAGGGCGCCCGTGGGTGGGTGCGGGGGGAGGGGGGGTCGGCAGAGGAGGCGAGGGCGCCCATGGGTGGGTGCGGGGGGGGGGTCGGCAGAGGAGGCGAGGGTGCCCGTGGGGGTGTGCGGGAGGATCGGCAGAGGAGGCGAGGGGGGCTGTGGCAGGGTGGGGTGGGTGCGTAAGGATCGGTAGAGGGGGCTCGGCAGAGGAGGTGAGGGGGCCCGTGTGTGGGTGCGTGGGGATTGGTAGAGGAGATGGTGGTGGTGGTAATAATATTTGAAATTATTAATACTGATATAGGAAACCACCAAACACTAATTTAACCATCAATTCCTTTATTAAATCCAAAGCAAGTTACTACATCCAAACAGTAACAAAACATTTATAAGCATTTGATCAAGATATTTACAAATGGGCTAAACCTAGGGGTATTTAGACACATATTGGTCGGCTCCAAAGTGGTCAGGCAGGTCTTAGCAATGAACCCCTTTTAGAGTTTACTTTTTATACTCTTTAACAAACAAGTGATGTCATCACCAATTACTGACTTCAATTAAAAACCAATTTGAGACAGTTCACCCTTATTTCTAGTCTTAATCCAGATAATTTTTATAGTCTCCTTTGTTCACAAGGCCTTTCCTTTCTTATCTTCACCACCACCAACCCCAGCACCCCCCCTCCCCTCCCTCCCCCACAGCAGAACAGAGGGAAGGTTTGGGCTTGTTTCTTTTAAGACACTTTTTGTTTTGTTACTGTAGCTCTTTATTTTATTACTTTTGAAACCATACAACCTTCCCACACTACAAGCAATACTACTTATTGTTTTTACAGCCTTCTTTCCCTTGCTGGTTGGGGCCTTCTTTACCACACACACACGTTTAACCAAACTTAAGCTAACTTTAATTTTTTAATTTTATACTTATTCTGTGGGGGGATTGGCAGAGGAGGCGTGGGTGCTGGTTGTGTGGTGGTGGTGATAAGGATTGGCAGAGGAGGTGAAGGTGCCCATTGCGGGGTGGGTGGGGATTGGCAGGAGAGGCAAGGGTGCCGGTTGTGGGCGAGGGAACATTTGGGACATTGGCCTCAGGCATGGGATGGGATTTCTAACATGTTAATTTGAGATGTATTTCAGCAGATTGAATAGTTTCCATGGAGGGTTACTTTATGCTAATAATTTTGGTGTTTCTTGTGTGTGTGTGCTGGAAATTCTGTTTCGAACCCGGATGTTCATTAATGCTTATGAGATGTGTCTGGACCTAACTTGTCAGACCATCTGTCTATCTATATGAAGAGAATTCGACGGCTGAATGCCTATTTACGGTAAAGAGCATCTCCTTAGCTTGGCATAGGCAGCTGATTTGACTCCTACTCAGAGAGATTCTATTAACTAATGCACATTGTCTAAGTGGGAGCTAGTGTTCCTTCTATCCAACTGTCAACGATGACTTGAAATAGTCATAGTTTGAAACTGGGGCTTACTTGCTGCCTTTTCCTTTAACTCACTTGTCTAATTGAATACTCTCTCTTATTAAGATCCCTCAACATCCTTCTCTCATGAACAGAGCCTGGTGAAGATAAATATTTCAGGATATCTCTTCATTTTCAACTATGAGTCTTCTCTGAAGCTGTGTTTATTTGTGAATGAAGAAATGCTCTTTTAACTGGGGCTAACTGTGTGCAAGTTTAGCTTAAATAGTATTACCCAGCAGGAGTCTACATGAAGCTGGGCAGTAGATGAACTCTGCCAGGGGGGTAAGTCCTTGCTCCTGGGAAGTGACAATCTGCCATCTGGGATGGCACAACACAGCGCAAACAGGTAGTGAGTTTTATAAACAAGTCTAAGTGTATAATTTGAGAGCAAAGGCCTGGTCAACACTTAACATTTAGAGCAACCTGGCTAGGTCACTCCTGGTGTGAAAAATTCACCCTCTGAGCACTATGGCTAAGCTGACCTAATTCCTTGGGTAGATGCAGTTAGGTCGACAAAATAATTCTTCTGTCAACCTAGCTTCTGCTCCTTAAGGAGGTGGATTACCTACGTCAATGGAAAAACCTTCCATCGACACAGGAAGTGTCTACACTATGGAGATGCAGCTGTATTGCTGTAGTGTAGACGTGCCCTGAGAGAGACATTGGCCAGTGTTAATTATGAGCCTGTTCTGGGTGTAGCGGGAGGGATGAAAGAGAGGAAATGGCCAGGAAAGCAGCTTTGCAGGAGCATAGTCACGGGGGGTGATGATGGGCTGGAGTTAAGGACAGTTTTGAAGGTGAGGAGAAGAAGCTTGGACTTTTATATGGTAGAAAAGGAGGCGTCCAAGGTAAGGAGATGATTATAGCGGTCACAGAGGAATGTGGTCTTGGCAGCGGCGTTCTGGATGACCTGGAGGGGGAGAGATTATAGCTGTGCAGATTTGGAGAAGGAGAGGTTAACAGTAATCACACCAGTGCGCAGGCTGTATGTGGAGATGTTGTAAAGTAAAGCCGCAGAAGTTGGTCAGGACCCAGATATGAAGGGCCAGAGACAGGGTTTGGGCACTGGGGAGGATGGTGTTGGTAACAGTGACCGAGACTAATGGAAAAGTGGAGGGCTTATGGAAAGGTAATATGTTTGGGTGCGCACGTTACTGGCTCAGGTTCACTTCCAAACCAAAGAGGGTGCATGTTGCTGCCATTTAGGCCAAGGATGAATTTAGTTGGCATTTGAAATGATGGCACAAAATCCAGGTAGAAAATGATGGTACAGAATGAAACAGAGTATGTGAAGTAGTGTTTTGTACTTCTCTACCATCTTTTCTCTAAAAAACTGGCAAAGCTTTATGCAGGTGGAAAGTACCATTATCCCAGTTTTGCATATGGGGAAACCATAGCAGAGAGGAGTTACATGATTGGCCTGTAGTCTTACAGTGAATTAGTGAGTGTCATAAATATAACACAGAAGTCCTGACAACCTTGGATCTAACCATTTCTTAGTGATCACTCACAATAACTTCAGCTTCTGCACCCATATTTTTGAATGTAGTCCCATGTTTAAGGTAACATTACATTCTTTAAAAGCAGAAAGGTTAAAAGGATATTAAATAGTGGTTAACAAGGGGAGTGCAAAGGATTTAATCCTACTTTGGATGTAACTTGCAGCGATTCTGAATCTTGCAGCTTAGGTATTGTGGTGATGGGCTGTTCAGAAGTACAGGTAGTTAGACTCTCTGCCCTTTTCATACACTAGTCAGGTGAACAGAAAGATCCTTCACCCTGATGTGCACTAGCTGTTTCTATTGAAACAACTTTTACTAGTCTCAAATAGTTTAACAGCATAACTGTTGAATGAAACTTGTTAGAAGGAGGTCTACTGCCACTCCTATCAAGTGCTGCCAAAGTCTGGTATATTTTTAGAAGCTTAAACTATGCTATAAAAATGTCCTCTCTGCTGGAGCTGGCATGTATCATTTTGGAGGGGGAGGGGGGAAATGTTGCTAACTCAAGATTGTTAAATTTGGAGAAAAAACAAACCATTGGTTTTTAGGAATGGACTTGCCACACTGAAAGAGATCAGTAGATCATCAAGAATGGCATCTAAATTGGGGCGGTGACTAATAACTGATCCTTCAGAAGAAGGTAAAGCCTACTCCTGTAATACATTTGGGGCTGAATCCAGTGTGAGTTGAGGGCATAGGCACAATGTCCAAGGTGTAAGGTGCAATGCCATTTATTGGGTGAAATATCCTATCAGATGAGTACAGGAAATCCGCTTTACCCTGAAGCAGGAGATTAGATAATTTACAACATTTAATTTTGTAAGCTGCTCCTCTGTGATATTAACCAAATTCTTTTGGCCTCTGCAGGTGGAGGGAATGTTTAAGTGGATAGGTTGTTACTTCTTGAAAATTAGACGTGTGACACTTAATATTTAAGTAAAATATTTATACACTAATACTTTTCTGGAGTTAAGTCTGTGTTAAAAGCAGGATGGAAATCAGTTTGCAATCCTATGTTGGTCTCTTGTGCTGCCACTTCTGTCATGTGGTTCCTCAAGGCAGATGGCTCCAAAATGTTTCTTTTTAATGAACATAATATTCAGAAACATTTTCCTCCATACATGGGGTGATATATGCTTGATGTCCTGGGACCTTTCAGCCTACAGACCAAAGTGGCTACAATTTCTTTTGATAACAATTTTCTTGAGTTCTTTTGCAAAATGCTGGTACATTGTCTGATGTATCCTTTGCATCAGTGCAACAGATTCCTAAATACTCAGCTTATTGACCCTTGTTTTAATTTTTGACTTGGAACAATACACAAAAGGAAAGCCTAGTAAGTTCTGGTTGCTTCTTATGCTCTAGTTGATGTCATGTTGGCTTTGTTAGTGTTTCTTGCTTCGCTTCATTGCAATTTTGATCTCTGTTAACCTGTGATGAATGAATATATCTAATAATTTCAGATGGATTGAAAAGACTTGCTGTTTGTTCCTGGTAAAGTTTTGCAGTTAGATAATATAGATGGAGTGCTTCTTAGTAATAATACTGCTTAGCACTTATATAGCACTTTCCATCTTCAAAGAGCTTTCAAATCTCCTCTGTATATGCTCTGCCAATTTTTAAGGTTTCACAGTCACAATTTGCTATTAAGTGTTTTTCTGTCTCCTGTTGCTGTGTGAAAGGCTCACACAAACAAGGGGGGAAGGATAGCTCAGTGGTTTGAGCATTGGCCTAATAAACCTAGGATTGTGAGTTCAATCCTTGAGGGGGCCACTTAGGCATCTGGGGCAAAATCAGTACTTAGTCCTGCTAGTGAAGGCAGGGGGCTGGACTTGATGACCTTTCAAGGTCCCTTCCAGTTCTAGGAGATAGGTATATCTCCATTAATTTATTTATTTTATTTAAAATGACTGACCATACAGGGAAATAGTAAAACTGACTGTAAATAAAAATATGTCTCAGGGCAGGGGCTGGATTTGATGATCTCTCGAGGTCCCTTCCAGCCCTATATTTCTATGATTCTATTGTATCACCTCATCCACCTCGTCTCTCTAATATCCTCGGACTGACATGGCAACAACTAAACTGCATAAAGAAAGTGCTGTCAGATGTGCAAAGTAAAACTAAAGAAACTTTTTTTTCCTGATCTTTTGTTTATAATCATCTTAGATATTACTTGGAACAAAAAATTGACAGGCATGTGAATTTTTTTTTAAAGATGATTTGATACCTTCTCCCATCATGTTCATACATCTGTTCACTTGGACAAGAGTTGGGTTTAATTTTTTCAGACTTGGGAATAGGCCCAATGGAATCTAGTTAGACTTAGTATCTTAAAATGTTAGCAGACCGATTTCCTCCCAGTAACCCCTCTGCATTGCTCCCACTAGACCTGACGAGGGAGTGCCAGCCGCACTTTAAATATTGGTTGGATGCTTTCTTCATAACCTCTTCCTCTGACTCTGATGTTATCCATCTTGGGAAGGAGTTGTTGCTGCCATTTGTACTGATGATTTCTCAGGCAACGAGGAACTGTTACAACTTTATCTAGGACAGTAAAGCCTTTTTATGAGGCGTCTCAGTGGGCTGTGTGTAATGTGATGTTAGTGTATCTGAATTCAGGGAGACTAAGAGAACAGACAGGAAATAGGTTTGCTTGTATTACTATGCTGTGTTCCAACATGATGGCTCCCTCATGTTGCATAGCACATGATATTCTCTGTGTTAAAGCAAAATCTGAGTGGTAGGGAAAGGAAAACCATGGTGCTGTATCCATGTGTGATGCCACATGAGGCTGAATTCAGCTGTGCCACGGAAGTGTAAATCTTAACAACTCAGCAGGTGTCAGTGGAGTGACTCCAAATTTACAGCAGTGTAATGAGAACAGTATTTGGCCCTGTGAGATTACAAATGAGCACAGCCATGTAGCAGGAATGTAATGAATCTTTGATCTGTACTTTAATTTATGAATAATGCTAGTATTAGTATTTAAATAATAACCTGAGTTTTGAAAGGTTAAAATGGCTGCTGCAACATAGTGCTGGCTGGTTTTAACAGAGCTACAAGGTGTACATTTGATTTCTCTCACATCTTAGAGTGCACTGCATCTTTCTGCTAACTAGCTCCTTCCAGAGACAGACCCCTCGTGCTAGTTAACACCCCCCACACACACACACTATTGGTATTTTAAGTATTCACCGAATACTCAGATCAGTTATTTGATAGCAAGTTTAATACTGAAAACATGGATTTGTCACATCCTTTTTATTAACTGAATCAAACTATTCCCAGGGCCATTTATCATCTTTTGTTACAACAGGATTTGACTGTAGGTGGTGCTTATTTGACTAGCACACTATGTTCCTTTTACCATGTATCCCAGGATTGGTCAAAAAGGAGGTGGATGCTTCTTGCTGGGGAATGGAGTATTGCATTCTTGGAGTACTACATAGGAATAAAAGTAACTCCTGTCATGTCTGCTGCTTCACTCGTGGTTCGTGCACATGTTCATTATACAATGGTGAGGACAAGCCACACAATAGGTTAAAATTAGCTGTTGAAAGTGCCTGGAACTAGTTCTTTGATTCTGATTTAATTCATAGTGTGTGTTAGTTGGCTTGGTTTATAGTTCTCAGATCAGCCTACAAATGTTATTACATTGGATCAATTTTTATTTACTATTTTAGTTTGTTGGACATGTTAAAAAGCAGTAATTAGTTAATCTCCATCACAGTTTAACTATTTGGCCAGAAAAATGCTGTTTCAACATGAAAAGGTGCAAAATCACAGCTGTTGTTGGGCTTGCGTCTGATTTTTTTGGATGCCTGCTTGATATGTCACTAAGGAAAATAGACTAGAGAAAGAAAAGACATATTGGATTCTATCTAGTATATTCCTTCAGAGACCAGTGGAGATTAATTCTCTACTGCATGTTCTCCATTGCTTTTGTGCAGTCCATTTTGTAAAATTTGCGTGTTTGCTCCATCTCACCGATACATCTTCATCCTGTGTAATACACAAGTGTTTGCTTGAAATAAGATATTTCTCAGCCTTCTGCAGGCACCAGCCATCTTGTGAAAAATTTCATACTTATTCTCACTCATAGTAAGAGCCCAGTGTCAGATCTTAATCCTGTTATAATATTGTTTAACAAATCTTTTGTTTTAAATAAAAGTAATTAATCTGCAGATACTTATCTTTGTTAGAGCTGGAAGGACCTATTAACTCCTAGGACATCTACTTTTTTTCTGTCCCATTCCCCCTGCTAATAGAGGATTGCTAGAATATGTTGTCCCATCACATTTTAAATGTCTCAAATGTTGGGGTTTCTGCTACTTCCCTTGGAAAATATCTCTATCCAAACGTTAAACTTTTAAAATCTGGGCTTGAAATATTTACCAAAGCTCACCTAGTCAGAGGCTGTTGCAAAAGATGAGGTAACTTCCTGGCGAAGAGCCCAGTCCTAAACTCAAGGTAATAGGTTTCCTATCATATTGTTCTCCCTGGGTCCTGCTTAGATGTTCAGTCTTTCGTATTAGCCTCTGGTTAATAGGCATCTGGAAAAATCTGAAAGCCACCTCCCTTGATTGTTGGAAGGTAGAAAGAACTTTCTCTTTTGCTAGCTTAAATTGCACTGTCTTCTGATTGCTGCCTGCAGCAGATTTGGGGTTGGGAAGGAAGTATCACTATCCCTTCCTCCTGACCTTGGTTTCTTTGATCCTCTTTTCTCCGTGAAAAGCTTCAGTTCTCCCTGCTCATAGTTAAGATCATAAGAGCGGCCATATTGGGTCAGACCAAAGGT
This sequence comes from Chrysemys picta bellii, assembly GCF_011386835.1. NCBI lineage: Eukaryota > Metazoa > Chordata > Testudines > Emydidae > Chrysemys > Chrysemys picta. The sequence continues at coordinate 343,625,695 of NC_088791.1, forward strand.
CCATCTAGCCCAGTATCCTGTCTTCCAACAGTGGCCAGTGCCAGGTGCCCTGGAGGGAATGAACAGATAATCAAGTGATCCATCCCTTGTCGCCCATTCCCAGCTTCTGGTGAAGAGGCTAGGGACACCACCACCAGTTTTCCCAAGCAGACACTGAAAATTGGGCTGTTTAGTTTCAATCTTTATAGGTTGTAAATAGCAGGCATGAAACTGACTAGAGTTGTGTAAATTTCAACCTGGCCCTGCTTGAGAAAGCTCATAGTAGCTGGACAGAGATTGGTGCTTTTTGTTTGCAGACTCCAGGAGATGGGACTGCATCAGGTCACTCCAGAAGGGTTTTCTTTGCAACCATAATTGTTAGAGATATCTCTTTTAAATTTTATTAAATCCTACAGTTATAAATATTATTTAAAAGGACTGATAGCAGCAGTCACACACAAGATTCTCTATTGACCAAAAATATCCAATCCAGGCTAAGAGAGTGCACAGCAGAAAATGCAGTAGAGACAGGGCAAAAAAACAACCCTTTTTTTTTTTTTTTTTTTTTTTTAAGCTAACATTTATCAAAAACCATTTAGGAGTTCTTGGCATATTAAAAAAACCCACAAATATAAAGTCAACTTCATAAAATCATCTTATTAGTCAATCAATCAATAAATCAATGATTTATCTGGAATATATATTTGTAGAGATAAGGCCAAAAGGGACTGTTCTGATCTTCTAGTCTGATCTGCAGTATAACGCACGCCAGAGGACTTCTCTGAATTAATTCCTGTTTGAATGAGAGCAGACCTTTTAGCAAAAACATTCAGTCTTGATGTTAAAAATTCCCAGTCATGGAGAATCCACCACAACCATTGGTAAATTATTCCAGTGGTTAACTACCTGAACTGTTAAACATTTGTGTCCGAATTCTAGACTGAATTCGTCTAGCTTCCACTTCCAGTCGTTGAATCTTCTTATGCCATTGTCTGCTAGATTGATTAGCCGAGCCCTCTATTATCAAATTGATATTCCTTGTGTAGATACTTATAGACTGTCACCCCTTAACCTTCTCTTTGATATCGGATCTTGTCAAGCTAACTTATTTTCCATAAACCCATGTTGATTGACGTTAATTATACTATCCTCCTGTAATTCTTTATTAAGAGTTCCATAACAGCTGTTCCATTATTTTGCCCTGGATTGATGGCTGGCTGACAGACTTATAATTACCCAACTTGCCTTGTTTATCCTTTTGATATAATAGCATAACATTACCTTTCTTCCAGTCTTCTGGAACTTCCCCAGTGTTCCAAGTCTTATAGAAAATCAACATTAATTGTCTGGAGAGCTCCTTGGCCATTTCTTTTAAAACTCTTGAATGCAAGTTATCCAGACTTCCTGGTTTTAAAATGTCTAGCTTTAGTAGCTGCTGTTTGACATCTTTCTTAGTTACTGTTGAAATTGAATGTTTTTCCATCCTCCTAATCATATGATATGAATACATCATTGCACTTTTTTCCAAATATAGAACAGACACTTTTATTGAACACTTCTCTTTTTGTGTTGTTGACAACTGTGTAATTTCCATCTAGTAGCAGACCAACACCATTGTTAGGATTCCTTTTGTTCCTAATATACTTTAATAAAAAATTATTCTCCTTAATTCTGCTAACCATAGATTTTTTTTCCTTGTATCCTTTTGCTTTCCTTATCAGTTTTCTACAGTTCCTAGCTTCTGATTTATACTCATTACTATGAACTTCCAATTCTTTCTGTTTATTAGCCAGACTCCTCCTATTGGTGTATAAGCAAGTAAATAATTTATTTTCTTCACATCCTTTTGTAACTTGATTGTTTTTGTTCAACATAATAATTTTGTGCTAAATAAATCCTCATTTGTCCCCTCTTTTTGTTATTGGTTTAAAGCTCTGACTGGTCTAGCCCTCTATAAGATTGGTTCCCCTTCCACTGAGATGGAGGCCAGCCAAACTGTACAGAAAGTAGACCAATGTTCCACAAAATCCAAACCACCTTGTGCCACTTACCTAGACAGCAATTCACTTCCAAAATCTTCTGCTTTCTGTTTTCCTTTACCTGTGGGACAAGAAGGATTTCCGGGATGATCACTTAGCCATTCTTCTCCTTCAGAGTTCCCTGAAGTCATCTATAATCTGTCAAGTATCCCGTAAAGCAGTGTCATTAGTGCTGATATGCACTAAGACCAGTAGGTCCTTGTCTGCTTATTGCTTTTGCAGAATTTTCTTTCAAAGCACCAGGGAACTTTTGGCACACAGCAGCAGGGTACGCACGGACTGAGTTAGTGCATAGCATGTAGGAGTGTTGTAGATTTGCACCCTACCTTGCCATGCACTAACTCATTGTTTAGACGTGCCCTTAGTATAGAGTCCCCAAAAAGAATAGTCTTTCTTCCTTGGATGAATGGAGATTTTATGGGCTCCCCTGATATTTGTACAGGTTGGGCTGAGCAGTCATCCACAGATCTGTGGTGTACGCCTCTCTGCTTCAGTCAGCCAGCTGAATCCTCAACATCTGCATTCAAATCTAGTTTTTCACATTCAGAAAATGAGAGGAAGCTGAGATAACGGGACTTATCATTATCTTAAAATAGGTGTGTGGATGTGTCATCTTCTCATTGAAGCTTGACAACGAATAATACTGAAGTCTGGAAACCCAGAGAAGTAAATCTAGCAATATAATGGAAAATAGATTGTATTTTTACAAAACCTCAAGTTGCCTTTCCATTTCTTTTTTTTTTTTTTTAATTGAAAAAGAAGAAAGTTAAAATTCTGCAGAAATGTCCCACGTTCACCAGGGAAGATTTCCTTCTAACTGTGGGAAGTGGATGTTTCAATCCCTGATGTTAATATTCTCAGCTGATTACCCTCCCCAGAATAGAAGCAGAAAAAAGACAGTTAAAAATGGTCCTCTGGTACTCATCCTTTCTGCTGCTTTTGTCTTGCTTGGTTAGGTCATTGCCAAAACAAAGCCTTGTTAGTCCTGTTGAATGAGTTTAATGCTGAGAGAGAGATTTTTGTCCTATGCATCGTCAACAGAATTGTCAGCAAAGTTTCCTTTGTAGACTTTTATTTGTAGTGGTGATGTAAGGATGCGATAGACTGAGAAAGGCCTTGAGCTCAGCTGGGTTTCTAGTTTCCTGGTTTTGTGCTATGGCAGTTGGGGGAGGGGGGGGAGAATCATCTTCAAATTTGTTAACTGGGCATTTCTGTTCTGGGTACTATGCTGTGTAATGTTCCCACGGTGTCTCTTATAGCTTCCTACTCAGAACAAGCTGCATTTTGTGTGGCAGCTCGGCACCTCAGAGTGTATTGTTACCAATTTCAGGTCACAAGAGTGTAGTTCTCACTCGATGCAATTGCTAGTTCATGCTGCTTGCAATTCCTGGTGATATACCTGTCAATGAGCAGGGCTGGAGGCTAGATCCTTGTTATAAGTGGGGAAGTAAGTCAGCTTGCTCTAATAGTGTGTTCTCCCCTCTAGGGAATAAAGGATGATATTCACATTTTGAAAAAGAGCAAGCCTTGCTTTATTGCCTGTGTTCAGGCTCCAGTCTCTGGGGCTGTTCAGTTCTGGGTAGGAAGTCACCAGCTGGCCACATAAAGTTGCACCAACTGAGAGCCGTGATTGAGTGGGACCAAAGGGACTGCGTGGTGGACAGGAAAGAAAATGCATACGTTAGAAGGGAGCTGTAGTGCCTCCCAACACCTTTGCCTCTTGAGTGCTATGTGCTGAATGAGCCATGGCAGTATTTCATATTTAGTGTTTTGGTGTGAGGATAGTGCTGAATAGCCCAGGAGATCAAGTCTTTTCTAGCGACCGAGACAATTCCACAGAGGCATCAGCAGTGCACACTGCCTTACTGACATGCCTTATCTCCCTCACCATAGAGAAAACCACCATAGGAGTCAGTTACTTACATACGAAGTTGATTGGCACTTTAATAATACGTAAGGTCTCTATGGACTTGAGGTGTGCAGGAAGTCGTCTGTTTCATCAGCTGAATCTGTTCAATCCAGCCATTGATGTCTGGACTTTTGTTCTTAGTCCACTGTTTGAGAATGGCTTTCTAAGCCAATAATGTTAGCATGAAAAGAGACCCTTCCTCATTCCCTCCACTGATGACAGCTCCCTTATGAGTGTCTCAGATATACGTAGTGCCGGTTACACAGTACAATGCTCTTTCATGGAGTACTTTGACAATGATTTGGCAGATATCTAGTTGTGAAACCATCTGATTTCTGGGCTGTATTTCTCCCATGTGTGCTATTAAATACCTAGGAATATTCAGCCAACTGGATCACTCAATTGGCCATTCAATTTTTGGTGAAGCTAGAACTGTTTCTCAAGCAGTGGGTCTTGACATCCAGGGGATTCATAAAAGGTAATCCAGGGGCTTGCAAGGCATTTAAAACCCTATTAAAATCTAAAACAAAACCTTGCTCCCACATTCCCTTGCCCTTCAATGTCAAGTATTCTGTCAACCTCTTGAAACACACACTAATTATATCCGCTTAGCATTGGTACTCTTACAATAAAAATAAAAAATATATGGGAGCCGTGAAGATTTTTTTACTTCGAATAAGGTATCACCAATCTGAAAAGGTTGAGGAACACTTTATTAGAATAATATCCTTCCTAATGGCATGTTATATTATGGAATGTTCTATTTGTCAACCGGGGGAAACATTTTATTTGAAAAATAAAGTTTTGGTATTTTCCATTCGTACAGAGTGCCCCTGTAATGTCTTTGCCTAAACAATCTAGGCAAGATGTTGACCGCTTGATTTTTATCTCACTATTCTTAGTTTCATCCATGCTGCTCCTGTGATAACACTCCAATAACAGGCAAAGAAGCAGTTTGGAGAGTAGTTCTTACACACTGATCAAATTCTCAGTCCAAAGGCTCAGTGGGGACAATATAGAAGTGGAAACTCTGAATTTGCTGGCTCTTGTGAAGTTAATCATATTCGACTTCAGTATAACTTTAGTAATGCTGCAGTACATACAGCATTTAGGTATTAGACCTGTGTACATACATGTGTTTTATTTAATATAATAGATTCCAGGGAACTGTTTTAATAAAACTCTCTTGTGTAAACTTCCAGCCTGGGATTTAGCTGTTCTATTCCCATTAATGTTAATAGGCATTATATAGATAAATCCCCATATGCCTCACTATATTTAACTTTTCTTTCCATAGTTTCTGCACTGTCTTGTCAGCCGCAGTGAAATTTACATTCTCTTTCTAGATGATCTTCATTGGTACTAACTATACTGTATAACAAGAGGAGACTTGTTGGCACAGTTCTGATCTCATCACAATCGCTGATTTATCAGATGCAGAATATCTTTATTTAGATGCCATGCTAGATTAAAAACCACCCTTGTTAAGTAGCTGACTCTTTATTGTTCAAGCCAAAACCATCAAGATGGTTTTTGTAGATGGACTAATTCCATTTTTAATTATGGTCCTTGGGCTGAAGCATAAAATTAGGACTGTATACTACTCTTGAGCAACAATGGAATTCCTGATGTTAGTGGAACTTTGCACAAAGATCAAGGATAGAATATGACCTGTCTGTAGTAACCTTTTCATTATCATAATTCTTGTTCAGTATCACTTAGCGGAAAAACATTCTTACCTTCACAGCTTCCCCTACTTCTGTTCGTTGTGGCAAATCAGAGAGAAACCAAAAAACCTAATGGCAGGTAAATGGGATTGGCTAATGACTATAAAACTGTTAATACTATATGAGGGAACTACAGGCAAAGTATCCGTCACTTTCTATCCTAACCCTCTGTCGAGTGTTGCTATGACATGTCCATTGTTAAAACATGCTGTTTCATCAGCTTATGGCAATTTCTGAGTGAAGCATTATAAAATACTTGTGCAAAAATTTTGTTTTGCAGTCCTGGAAGGAAACGAGACTTTTCCCCAGTCCCTTGGAGCCAGTACTTTGAGTCTATGGAAGATGTTGTGGTTGAAAACGAAAACGGCAAGGATATATCCTTTTATTTTATTCCCAGACTGAATTCTTCCTGATCTCAAGTGACCGGTGGGATTGTATGTCTTGGCGTTTATCAGGGATTCTGTTACATTTTTTAATTGTTCCCTCTATTACCCATCTTTTCCTTTGTGCTAATCAGTGCTACTGCCCCAGGCCACACCTATGTGCCAACGATTAGGTTGCAGTGGGAAAATATCTAGAAAAGTTGGCTTCTTGGTGTTGCTTTCTCATCTCCGTTAATGTTGGGTCACTCAAAACTGTGTCCATGGGACCTAGGTAATAGTGTGTTAATGCTCTAGCCTTTCTCCTCTGAAGATGTGAGATCAAATTCACACACAGACACAGAGACACAGACACACACACACCCTCTGTCCGGTTAAAGTTCATGTTCCTGGGATGGCCACTCTTCTAGTGCAGGTTTGTCAACGTTGCACAAGAACCTCGCAGTTTTTAATACAATCATCATTCTGGTCAGTCCAGGCCATGACAAGGATAACACAATGAGTTGCAGGTCAGGATTGAGGTGCACCTCCCCTTAGGGGGAGGGATAGCTTAGTGGTTTGAGCATTGGCCTGCTAAACCCAGGGTTGTGAGTTCTATCCTTGAGGGGGCCACTTGGGGATCTGGAGCAAAATCAGTACTTGGTCCTGCTAGTGAAGGCAGGGGGCTGGACTCGATGACCTTTCAGGGTCCCTTCCAGTGCTATGAGATAGGTATATCTCCAGCTATTAGCTGTGTGGGAGACGTTTACGCTGTGTACCTGTACTGGGATGAGAGAGAGCCAGGCATCTGGAGACCCTGTTTCACTAGCACCAAATTCACCAGGGGAAAACATCTCTCTTCTGTAAAAGAAGCTGAACTTTTCTTACGCTTCACCATGTTCATTCAGCCTGTGGATGAGTGATGCCCTTTAGCAATGTACCACTGGCTGCCTGCTAATTGGGAATGGCGGAGGAACTCCCTTTCCAGAGAGAGGAGAGCCATAGCTAGGTTGAGAGCTTCTGTGGTGCTACCTCAGCCTTCTCCTGGAATGAGGACAGCTTTAAATTCTGCCCAGGATTCAGAAAAATCTTGCCAGCAGAGACTGCCTGAGAGAAGAACAGGAGTACTTGTGGCACTCTTACTCCTGTTCTTCTTTTTGCGGATACAGACTAACACGGCTGCTACTCTGAAACCTGCCTGAGAGAGGCTCTGAAACAATAAATTTCCTGCATGCCTTCCCTTACTCTGCCCACTCTGTGCACTGCACTGGTTGACTCTGGATTCTCCATTGGGAGCCAAGTGATGAATCTGTCCAACTTCCAAGGAAATCCCTTGAACCATTCAGTTTTGGGAGAAAGGGGAGCAAAAAGAAGGCTAACGCACAGCACCGGGAATGAGGAGTTCTTTACCTGGGTCTGCTATAGATGCTCTGAATGACCTTAGCCAAGCTATTGCTCTCTGTATTTCAGGTTCCTCATTTATAAAATGGGGACAAAACCTACCTGTCAGGGCTGTTGTGAACCTTACTTATTGTTCATAAAGTGCTTTGGGATCCTTGAATAAGATGCGCTGGAGACATACAAAGTAGCCTTTCTATAGATTGTACTTTGTACACATTAGTATAACTTAAACGGGTCTCAACTGCGAAGTGAGAAAGGAAAAGTAAACCCTTTCCAGGCTGATAGGAAGCCAAATTTCAATTCAGAGCCAAGAGCCATTGTTGTTTCTGTAGGTCCAGAAGTGTGTGTGGTGCATTAGACGATTAAAATCACCATGGAAGCAACCTGAGTAACATTCTTCACTTAGCTTGTCACTACTGTCGACTCTGTTTTCTCTTGAATCGTGTTCTGCATAGATTAGGCAGCTCTCCCAGGTTTCAGAGTTCCTAGGACAGTAGCACCTACAGGCCCTAACCAAAATTGGAGCCCTGTTACGCTAGGCATGGTACACAAACATAGTGTAAACGGTCCCTGTCCTGCAGGAGTTGGTCTAAATAGGTGAGACCTTCAAAGGGTGGAAGGGAAAAGCACAGAGGTGAAATGTAGAGCTGGCTGGAAATTTTCTGACAAAATATGCCAATTTGTTGAAACTGAAACATTCCAATGGTAACCTGCCCAGCTCCTCGGCAGCAGGGAGTCTGGGAGCCCCCCTCCAACTGGAGCTCTCACTTTGACAGGCTCTCTGCCGTGCAGCCAGGAGCCTGGCTGGAGCCAGGGCTGTCGGGTTCTAGCTCCCTGCTCTCTGGCAGGTCCCTGGGAGTCAGGTGCTGCTGGCTGCTCCATTTCATTTCTTAGTTCTACTTTTTGTTCCAATCAAAAGAGAAACTTTTTTTCAAAATGTCGGGATTCCCCTTGGAACAGACATTTTCTATTTTAACCAGCTCTAGTCAAGTGACTTTTTCAATCAATCTGTGTATTAGAGCCCAGATCTCCTGACTCCCAGTCCAGTGTCCTATCCCTGGCGCACACTACCTTGAGATCAGTGGGTTTTAACCTTTTTTCCATTTGCGGACCCCTACACAATTTCTAATGGAGGTGTGGACCCCTTTGGAAATCTTAGACCGGGGTCCACGGACCACAGGTTGAAAACCATTATTCTACCGATTTGCTACTTTTTTAGCTGGCTTTCCAGGATATGCAGATAGCTGATGTCTCCCTACAGCTTACCTTAACAAAGGCACCATACTACCTCATGGATTCCCAAGGGTAATTTTATTGCCCAGAGGGATACGTATAGGTTTGTCTGTTTCCTCAGTCAAGTAATGGGAGAGCGTGTTAGACAAAACACCAGTTTGTGGTCCCCAATGGTGTCCTGAGCATTCCAAGCTTTTAACTTAATTTTTTCCTGTTGATTGGCTTTCTTTGATGTACATTACGTACAGATACTATTTTCATGGCGAAGAGGGTGTGTGAGGAGGAGGTAAGGAACATAATAGAGTATGGGATGATGGGGAGGTAGGCAGTATAGCTAGGTGGATAGTATGGGCTAAACTTTTCCCTTGGTTGTAGTTTGATCTGTAGATTATGTATTCATTTGATTACTTAAGAATTCGCAGTTATCAGTCTGAGATGCAACAAATTCTTGTCCCAAGTTCAGGCCCAGTATTAAAATTACTGTTCAGTTGCGAACCCTGATGTACACAGTTGCAACACGCCCCCTGTAGGAACCCTTCTGTATTTACAATAGTTTAATACATTTAGCAAACATTCTAACCCAGCAAGGTAGATGGCGATAATACAGAGTGTACATCTGAATATCCATATACTCACCCTGTCCCTTGTCGACCAACCTGAAATATTAGCCATTATCTTCCTCATCACCATCACCTTCCTCCTCCTCATCAGAGGCCATCATTCTGTACAAACCTATTGAAGCTGAACAGAGGGCAGAATTGGGGCTTTCTTGTGTACAGAGTAAATAATAAAGTGCTGGTGACCTTGTATGTGCTGTGAAGGGTCGAACTCAGTAGCTTGTTTCAGATAATTTTATTAAGAAACATTGTCCTTAACTGTTCATACACTTTTCGAATTTATAAAAGTGGATCGGAGGGCCCTGTCTTACTTTTGTTGCATGGCGGAGGCCATTCTGCTCTTTCCTGGGCTGTGTTCAATGTAAGTAAGTTGATTGGATGTAGAAGTACAGGTATACGAGTGTTGCGTCTTCCATCCATGGATGACATGAAAATATGAAGCCCTGCTAAGCATGGGAAAGATAATTCAGAAAGGTCCTTGTAATCTGCCTGTCTGAACTCCTGTATTCAGACTCTTTATCGCAAGCAGTAAATATATTTTATGAACAAAACGCATCAAAGGCAGAGCGTCTGCCAACAGTTAGGATGCGGAGCGTCATCGAAGCAACAGCCATCTCCGTTCCTCTGACCTGTTTTAATCTGAGAGGCCAAGATGTTGCTCGTCACAGTTAAACCAACTTTTCCCCCCAGATTGATTTTCCACAAATAATAGGAAGATGTTATTGACCATCTTTAATGGAGAGGAATAAGTTTGAAGCTATCTTATTTTCACCTTGACGATACTGGTGTTGCATTGATGACACCACATTATGACCAAGTTTGAATGTTAATTCAGAAAGCCTCCAATGCTTGAGAAACACTGAAACCCAACCTGGTGTTGCGTCAATGGGAGCAAGTTTCATGGCTTAACTTTTTCCACTCCAACAAACTTTTATTTATATATTTATATTTATATATTTATATGAATAAATAAATAAAAGCCTACAGGTTCTAAACCCAGCTAATAGCAGGATGTATAGCTGTACTTGGGACCCTGACCTTTAACCCAGCAACTCTAATTGTGGATCTTGTGCCCGGACGGTGGGTGTGTCTCCATCTCTTGTTCTAGTCCAGGGATCGACAACCTCTGTCATGCTGCTCACCAGGGTAAGCACCCTGGCGAGCCGGGGCAGTTTGTTTACCTGCTGATGCGGCAGGTTCGGCCGACTGCGGCTCCCACTGGCCGCGGTTCGCCACTCCAGGCCAATGGGGGCGGCAGGAAGCCGCTGCCAGCACATCCCGCGCCGCTTCCCGCAGCCCCCATTGGCCTGGGACGGCGAACTGCAGCCAGTGGGAGCAGTGATAAGCCAAACCTGCCGACACGTCAGGTAAACAAACTGGCCCGGCCCGCCAGGGTGCTTACCCTGGCGAGCCGCGTACCAGAGGTTGCTGACCCCTGATCCAGTCTGTCTAAGGTTTTTATAGGGCAACTTTTAGTGAAGTATCCGTGAACTTTATAAAAACCTTAAACAGATTAGATACACAACAGTCACATGCAGTTTTCACCATGCTATTAGTCCTTGTGCAGTTAGGCCAGTACAAAGTGACACGCTAGACACTATGAATAAAGGCCCACACAATGAATGGGAATGAACAAATGAACAGTTTGCAACCATTACAGTTTGCAAGCATTTCAGAGTCCCAAGCTGATCGCCACTGAATAAATTGGAGGTCGTACACCTAGCCATGAATCATGTTATAGTCCTCAGTTAAGAGGTGGGGTGCTGTAAAAATTCCAAAATATGTGGGGGATTAGGTCAGGTACCTCACAAGGATTTGACAGGCTAGGTTAGTTCTTTTGCATGTATAGCCTGAGTTGACCCACATCTTGCCATACATTGGAGGTTAAACTTTAGTTGACAAGTGTTTTTCAAATCAGCACTTCCTCATTGAATTCTATAAAAACAACAAGGAGTCTGGTGGCACCTTAAAGACCAACAGATTTATTTGTGCATAAGCTTTCATGGGTAAAAAAAAACCCACTTCTTCAGATGCATGGATTTTCACGCCATGCATCTGAAGAAGTGGGGTTTTTTAATCGGTGAAAGTTTATGCCCAGATAAATCTGTAGTCTTTAAGGTGCCACCAGACTCCTCGCTGTTTTTGTGGATACAGACTAACCCGGCTACCCCTCTGATAATTGAATTCAGTGTTATCACTTGCTTATAGAGCACTAGTCACTGGGATGTGTGACTCACTCACTCTCTGCTAATTTAATACTTTATCGACATATGTGAGCTGCTTACAAATTCTAAAGTTAATCACTGGTTTTTAGACTGGATGAGGTAGGGTTTTGACGAAACCCAAATTCACATTTTTCTCAAGTTTTGAGCAAGAGAGCCATCTTTATTTGCAAGCAACTTCCATCCTTTCTAAAATTCTACTTCTGATAGCAGGTTTAAATACTGCTATCTGTTACGCCATAATGCACAGCAAATCGGAGTTACTCCACTAAATTCAGTAGAAGAAACTCCAGAGTTACACCATTGTAACTTCTAGTATGTCAATTATCTATGCAGTTACTGGACTTGGCAGTTACATTGTATAGGATGCATGTCATTTGTCTTTGCCCTAGACCCACAAAAACTATGTAGCTGGAGAAAGAACTCCGAAGACAATTAGTCCATTCCATTCTGCTGTCAGTATCAGTTTGTTCCCTGTGTATTTTTTTTAATGAAAGTTTACTCTAGTCATTCATATGTTAAATGTTTAGGATGAAAAAAATATATATATATTTTTAAATAATTGTGTGGGTAAAGACTCTAAATAAAATTACTACAAGCAGAATCTACCTATCTCTCTCTCTCTATCTCTCTTCTCATTGGTCTAACAACTTATTGGTAAATGTAATGGTCATGGATGTATTTGTTCTTGTCTCACCAAAGCAGTTCTGTTCTGGTAAGTCAAGGTCACGAGAGAACTTCCCTTACTATCACATCATTCAGATTACTATTTTACATTGTGATTTTTAGCAGATGACCTCACAAACTGCTGGTTAAATTAACGCTTAGTTTTTTACCATTGGCAAACTGGGGTTCCAAGTTGATTCTAAATGGTCTAAAGTCTGTTTCTGGCTGTAGTCGTTCTCTAGATTGTGGCTGCCACAACTATTTTAGAATTGGGAAAAGGAAACAAAATGTAGTAATCAGAAGGATGTAGTTTTCATGGCCAATATCTCATGACATGCTGGGCCAGAAATGAATGATCTACATCAATGACAGAAAGGGATTCTCATATCTGAATGGTCTAAAGCATCCATTTCTAGCCCTAGCAGGTATGAGATACAATGCTGGACCAAGGGACTAAAGACAGTATTTTCCCTGGGCTTGAATTAGTAAGTTCTGAAACATCAGGTCAGCGTAACTGTCAGTCTGCACCTATCAAGTAGATGGTGCTCTCTTGCTCTTCCTTCTGTTAAGAGCCTTTCAACAGATTTCACCACTACCACTGAGACATGATTTCAGCGATTGAGTTCCCAACACACAATCCTATTTTTGAAGCCTTTTATTCAGCACAGAATGCTACTTAATCACCATGGTTCGTGAAATAACTTATGTAAATTTAGATGGCAGGAACAAATAATGAGGCGTGATCTTATTGCAGCCTGGTGTTACTTTAAAAAGCCTCCTCGTTTGCTAGTAACCCAGAGGACAAGAACACTGAATTTGGGATAGTTCAGTGTTACTGTAAAATTCCATTCTTTGAGAGCGAATTGAGTCTGTGCTGAAAAGCAGCTGCCGTATCTTCTTGCCTACTGTGGAGGCAGTGCTAATTTTGGAACATGTGAGGGCTTGGAAGGGGAAGTATCACTTCAATGTATTGCTGCACTTCAGTTTTTAGAGGTGTTGTAGAGACTGAAACTTTTCTCCTAAGAAATTTGATTTCTCATTTGAGATACGGAATGGGGGGGGGGGGGAGGGGGATATCCTGTAATCAATTGACTGATGGTGAAAGGGATGGTGCTTTTTTATTTACTAATTAAAGATCACTTATACTAAATATTCTTGCTTCAACTTTGACTTCCTGGCTACTCTATGCCCCATGTCCACTCTTGCCTCGGCACTGTCACTGACGTTTCTTTTTGACACACTACCTTGGCTTTTGCTTCTGTTGCAATGATTCATTTAATATTGTGAGCCCCTTTCTTAAATGAGGTGTGGCAGTTTTCATACTATACATCTTTGTCCCCTCTTGCAGTCTGCGATCATTAACAGGATTCAGTGTAGGATTGTGGCTTTAGATCTCAGAAGTCATGGTGAGTAATTAGACTTAAAATCGAATTCATGTTCCAGTATATTTCTAGTTACTATTGTTTACATTTGCACTTAGATTTTAACTGAATTACCCCATCAAAAAACTGAGGGTTTTTAGACTACCTATGAAATAATCAAAGCATTGCTACTTGATAGCCAAGGTGGGGATGAAAAGAATGTGGCCCATGTAATTGCACAGTTAAGCTAGTGTGGCTGCTGTTATATAGAAGTGAAGATTCCACATGCCTGAATATTCTGCTCCAACTTGATTCCCCATACAGACTGGCATCAGTAGTCTTGGTGAGGCCAACTACCATGTAAAAGATGACTGTGTAGGAAGCCCACTTTGTAGGAACCTAGGGATGATCCTCAGTCTTAAATTGCCAATATATGACCTTTACTTGGACATAGTTCCCACCTCTGAACTACAATGCAATAAAGTACTAAGCATTTTTATTAATCTTTGTTTTAATTATCCAAGATGACTATGAAGAGATGATGCAAACACAGTTATGATTACCGAGTAAATATATACAGAAAAACTATTATATCTGGGCTCATAGTTGCTCTTATTTAACTCCTGAGGATTCTGAAGAGTTTTAATCTGCTTTAATAATGTCTTTTTAATTAAATTTGATTTGATTTGATTTTTTTTTTGCTTCACAGGTGAAACAAAAGTTAGGAATCCTGAAGATCTGTCTGCAGAAACTATGTCAAAGTATGGAGGTTTACATTCTCTTTAGCCATTTCAGATTTTCCCAAATCCTTATCTTCTCAATTCTTTGTTCTTTCATTCTTAACAACTTTTTACCCATCTTCAGTTTTCCTTCTGTGAAGACCTCATACATGCCAGTCATGTAAGGGGGCACTAGAACTTAAGCTGAGTTCCACTTTTCATTCTAATTCATCCTTCTCTTAGTTGCTCATAACTTTCCTTGCTTTTTGGAAAGTTTGAGCAACATCAGGTTAGCTGCAAGTTGAAATCATAACTCCAACAGTTGATGCTAGATATTTCAGACCTGACTTGTTCTGTAGATCTCCCTGAAAGGTAAAGCTGGTGAGGAAATTTCCTTTGATTTAAAAGTTAAAAAATTAAAAAATCCCCACTTCTTCAGATGCATGGAGGAGAACTTATTATTAGTTATTTATAGTCTCCTTTGTTCCTGGAAGAGGTCACAATACACACATTGGTGCATCTCCACTGAAGCCACACCAGCTCAGGGTCTGGTTCTCGTATTGCACTACAGTGAGTAGAGTATCTGGGTGCACTGTGCCTGGCTTAAATGCAGGGAAAATCCCTTTCCATTATTATTTCAGCCTGTATTTCAAACAACGCTTCTTATCCATCCTGATGTGGGTCAGTTTTCTTTCCCTTGAAAGATTCCTTTTCCATACCTGTCCTTCACCCTTGGGTGAAGGTTGAATGTGATTCCTGCCCGGTTTGGAACCACTATGTTGAGAAAACGTGTCCTGCACAGAATGAGACTTTCAGGCATGGTGAGAGCTGCTTAATCAAATTGCAGTGACCTGCTTCTGAGCGCAAACCCTTCTTTTGTGACAAGCTGTGAGAGAAGCAATTACCATCCACTAAAAATACTATATAATGCCCACATTTAGTGCAGAGAGATTCTCCTGAAGGTTACAAAGTCCTTCATACTAACAGACCCGCTTGGTTTGTTCCAGGGAGGCCATCTGTGAAATAGATTTTGACTTATTGTGCACCTTCTTGCTGCTCTCACAACCCGTCAGCTTCTGATGTGCGTGTGGGTGTCCTGAGGAGCTGCCATATGCAATGATCGTTTTTCAGATCTGGAGCAGCGCTAATATGGGACCACACAAATAGGCAGCCTTTCATTTTAAACCTTCCTGCCCTCCTAATGATAGATTCGAAAGCTATTTCCAATTTGTCTTTAAACTGGAGCATTAAACTGTCACTAACTTGTCAGATTCATAAATCCTCCTGCATTTTCAAAGGAAACGGTTTAAAAAAAAATCAGATATTTAAGTAATTTTTTTTACCCGTTAATACCTTAAATTATTCTTCACCACCGATGCTATATGTGCCTGTTTTTCTAGTCTCTTGGCTTGGATAGAGAAAACAAGCTAGTCAGACTTGCTGTGTGACTTCATGCACTAGGAATAATGCTCTCTGATTCCAACACGTAAGAATGGCCATACCAGGTCAGACCAAAGGTCTTTCTAGCCCAGTATCCTGTCTTCCCCCAGGTGCCCCAAAGAGAATGAACAGAACAGGTAATCATCATCCCCTGTCACCCATTTCCAACACGTATGGTGAATTGTTACAGCCAAGAAAGCCTGTATGCCTATTTTTTTTTTTTTTTAGTTGTGTCTCTTAAACTACTTGCTATCCTCTTTCCAAAAGGTACTCAGGTACTGCAGTGCCAAGTGTGTTCTAAGAATCTGAATATAACAGTATGCTTGGTGCTTTGTCTTCATACCAGTCCATAATGTCCCTGCCCCAAAGAGCTTCTCTTCCAGAGAGAGAGAGAGAATGTTTTGCTTCTGTTCTACATGCCCAGCCTCTTGCAATCTTGGTGGCTGGGGTTGGTTTAGGTTCTCGTTGATTAGGGTTGAGAACGCAGTACACTTCTCCTGACCCCAGTTTATTCTCTCCTGCAGGAGAATTGATTAGTTCTCTCACCCCATCTGTAGTTCCTTCTGTGCTCCACAAGACCTGGGGCAGGGTGGTCTAGTCTCCCACGTTAGACGGCATCTCCTGTTAACAGAAATGGGAATGACATTCTTATATCCCTGATTCAGGAAAGCACTTGTTTAATGTTAAGCATCTGCTTTGAGGGCTTTCCTGAATCCCTGGCCACTGATAAGAGAATGGACTTCCATATCTATTACCATTGGGGTAGATGGTTTCACTTAAAAGGCAAGTGTGCAAAGAAACTCAGTATTAGGGAAGAGTAGGAAATAAAAGCAGAGGGTTCAGAGTAAGTTTGTCATATTGAATTTTTCCATTCCCCTGCCGATGCGTTTTTACAAATCTGCCTCAGAAACACGTTGGGGAAGAATGCCAACCTTCTGTCTCTCTTCATTTGCCAGAGATGTTGGAAACGTGGTTGAAGCTATGTACGGGGACCTCCCACCTCCAATCATGCTGATTGGGCACAGTATGGGTGGGGCCATTGCAGTGCACACAGCAGCATCCAATTTGGTACCCAGTTTATTGGGTCTTTGCATGATTGATGTCGTGGAAGGTAAGTTTTTTTTATGTCCTTGGACAGTATCATTTTATGTTCTGTCTTCCTCTCTCCTCCCCTATTAACTTTGTTGGGCCTGGGAGGTCTTTCTCAATTGTGTTAACCGTATGAAGGTTTCTCTTCTCTCTAATGGATATGCCAGCTATTGTATAGTATAGTTAGCATCACATTGGGCTTTTCTTTTGGTTTTCCAAGCTGGACTTTTCCATTTGATTTTGTTTATCATGCTTGCAGTGCGACACCCATTCTTATAACCAGGACCACGATCGGTGGGGGGTGTCTTACTGAACCGTATGATATCACCGCTGCTCTCTACTGCCTAAAATATCAGACCTGTTCAAATATGACATGTTAACCCTCTAATGGCAGCAGCGTACAAAACTATACAAGCCCTGATACCATTGCAGCTAATGGAGGTTTTGCGGATAGATTTATTGAAATGATAGAAAACCTGTAAGAGCTGTTAAAAATGTGGATGAGGGAAGCAAAGAACTTACAAATTTGCTGACCTGGAAACCAGTTTTTGGAAAAACTGTGTGAAAGCTGGTTTGGAGCAGCAGTATAGTTCACGACTATAACTCTGTTAATCAACTTATCTTAAATCCTGAAATTTGTCTCGGTTCTCTCCCTCACACAGTTCACACTGTCATAGATCAAGACCTTTGAGAACCGTTGGGAAGGATGTTGTCAGATGGTGGGTTCATTTAAGTCAAAACATTTGTTTTTAGGCACAGCCATGGACGCACTGAACAGCATGCAGAATTTCTTACGGAGTCGTCCCAAAACATTCAAGTCAATTGAGAATGCAATTGAGTGGAGGTAATGGGCAAGTTTGTGTACTCTTCAAAACTCTTCATTGTATTGTTAATTCTGCAATTGATCTTGGAGGAAGGGTGGTCTTGCGGTTAAGACATTAGATTGGAGCGCCAGAGACCCGAGTTCTATTCCTGACTACGAACGCAATTCCCCCATCTGCAGAGTGGGCATTAGACTTCACTGCCCTGCAAGGGCATTGTGAAGATAGTCATTAAGGTTTATGAGATGCTCCTATCACAGTGATGTGAGAGCCATATAAACATCTGGATAATCCTAGCATGCTGGGAACTCTAGTGTTTGTAGGCCACATCTCTGTATTCAACATGAGTGCTTGAAGGGTGATCTTGGGAGTGCTCCTATTATTACTTGACCTGTTAAATATTGAATGATACTAGATTAATGTACCCAATTGACCCTTGATGTTTGACCATTTTGATTCCCCCTTTTCCCTTTTTTTTCCTAGTGTAAAAAGTGGACAGATAAGAAATCTCGAATCTGCCAGAGTTTCTATGGTTGGCCAAGTCAAACAGTAGGTTTTGTTTTCTAAAATCTTCTTAAATGTTTTAAGATCCCAAATTGGTAACAGAGCATAAGTGTACTTTAAAAAAAATCAAATCAATCTTCTAGCAGCTATCCACTCCTCCTTTTACTTCCCTGCCAAGGCTGAACACAGTGGGTGAGGAATGTAGTACTAAACCATTTACAACCATCCACGGTCCTATGGTTAGCAATGTCACAGTCAAAATTTCACTGGGGTGGAATGTAATTACCCATCAAGGATTAAAAAAAAATTTCCTGTGCAAAAGCCATTTGCACATGCAAGTGGTGGAGCACAAAACAATGGATGTGCAATGGCCCATGCGAAGATGTGCTCATACCAATAGACTAGCTGGATGCCCCTTCAGAAATGTGGCCCCTAAATTCCTCCTGCCAATTCAACTGAATATAGTATTTTTCACTTGCTGTCCTCCTGCTGCTGTTCCTTGTTAAATAGCTCTCCGTTGCACTCCAAAGGTGGTGGAGTTGAGTGATGATGAAAGTAATCTGTCTATTGCATTATAATCCTATACAACACCATGATGCTTGCCAGCAGCATCACATATTTCTATTGTTTATATTCCAGTATTGTCATAAAAAACTAATTTTGCTTGTTTGACCTGGACTCTTTTCTTTTCTTTCTCCTTGATGTGGTAGAGCCTCAGATCAGCCAGTCTCTCTGAGAGAGTCAGTTCTATCCTTTAGGTGCAGGCAGTCTCTCCTAGAATCGTTAAGATGTTGCTTTTCACAATGGAAAAGGAATCAATTTCCAGTCCTCTTTTACCAGGTGTGAAGATGCTGCTAGTCCTGAGGTCCCTAAAGCTATAGTGGAAGGGATTATTGAGGAGGAGGAAGAAGAGGAAGAGGAGGAAGACTATGAAGGAAGAGGATCTGTTAACAAAAGGAAGAAGGAAGATGATACAGAGGTGGGGAGTTTCACTCTCTTCTGCTAGAACTAATGTCTTCTAGTCTCTCCATCTCTAGGGTATTTGGAGATCTACAGGGAGCAAGAAGGCGGCAACCATGCAGCCAGCAAAGGAGATGCTTCCATGGAGCTAGGTGCCTAGGGGACAGCATGTAAAAGTTCTCCAAAGAAGGAGTAGTGAGCAATTGTGCAACTCTCATTCAGGGCCTTAGTGTAAACAGGAGTAACTCCTGTGACTTCATTGCTTACTCCAGGTCTGAGTTTAGGCCTTGGTCTCAGACTGCTGGCTACATCGTGAGTTACCACTTGAAAGTGTTTCTAGATGTCCATGAACTTGGCCATTGTACATGGTCTAGAAGAGAACTACTGTCCTGTCCAGTAAGTCACTGTGTGCAGGGTCCTGACTCTATTTCATAATATTATAAAGGCTCATCAGTTTCTGCTGGGTGGTATAGATCATGTGACCTGACAGACTAAGTCCCACAGGTAAAGCTATTGGTGCATGGTGCTGCAAAATTATCTTGCCCAGGCTTCGCTGAAGGACAGGTCCAGGTGTTTTTGTGTGTGAATTTTTAGTTCCAGTGAAAGATGGCAGATTGACAGTCCTGGAAATTGAAGGGGTCTCTTGCTCACCACATCAGGTACAGCATGTGCAGACCCATTAATTTACTGTGACATGGAGCGAGCACGTTTAGGATTAAGAGGATAATCCAGTCTTTGCGAGCAAGGTTGCCTAGTTAGGGCCACATGTGGGGGACAAATTGACATTAGAGCCACGTCAGCATTTGACTTGGTGCTTTTGCTTTGTCTTCCAAGTCACGCTTTGCTGAGTTTATTCCACGCTCATTTCAGTTGAATACTAACGCTGAGCTCTTTGTCCCATTGTAGACAAAAAAAGAACATCTGTATACATGGCGAATTGAACTGTCGAAAACAGAAAAGTACTGGGATGGGTGGTTCAGAGGCTTATCTAACCTCTTCCTCAGTTGTTCTACTCCGAAGCTGCTGCTTTTAGCGGGTAGGTGTTTCCTTTTTCTTCCTAGTTAGAACTGTCATTCACTTTGATTACATTCAGCCTGTATTTTAGAGGAGAGAAGGGCAAACCTGTGGCTAAGATACTGGTCTGGGTAGGGTTACCATACATCCGGATTTTCCCGGACATGTCCGGCTTTTTGGGCCTCAAATCCCCGTCCGGGGGGAAATCCCAAAAAGCCGAACATGTCTGGGAAAATAGGGACATGTGGGGCTGGGGGAGATGGGGCTGGCGGTGCTGGGCTGGGGGCCGACACTCCAGGGTCCGAGCCGAGCCACGCCGGAGGGGGGGGGGGTAGACTGGGCCGCGCCTCTTCCCCCCACCCCTCCAGCTTACCTGCTGCCTGCTTCAGGCTTCCCGCGAATCAAATGTTCGCGGGAAGCAGGGGAGGGGGCAGAGTTGGGGTGGGGGCATGGGCGGGACTGGGGGCGGGGCCGGGGCCCCGTGGAGTGTCCTCTTTTTGGACACTCAAAATATGGTAACCCTAGGTCTGGGCATAATAGGTCTGGCTTCTATCCTGGCCCTTCTATGTACTTTGAGAGACTGGGCAAGTCATTTAGTCTCTCTGCTTCCATTTCCTCCTCTGCAACATGCACACGGGAATTGTGGGATTAGATATGTGTATTGTGATACTATGTCTCGGCTGTCTGACAAGGTGTTGCAATTGTAGGATTGAGCTAATGTTCTGCTAGGAACTGGATTGAGACCCACGCCAACCCACAGGAGTAATCACTTAGTTACTGCAGACCTGGGCTGGATTTGAACTCATGACCTGAAGGTGAAAGGATCAGTATTCCAAGACCAATTCCTATCACCCGTCAGTCCCCTGTGATAGGGAACACTGAGTCTCCCATGGCTGAGTGCCATTTAAAGATTTCTGGGAGGATGGATAAATGTTCCTTCAAGTTTTTGGCGGTGATCCTCTCCTGTCACTGTGTGCTCCTGATTTGCAGCAGGGAAACCGCCTAGTAGGTGCTGAGATGCTGTTTCTATTCCATTTTTCGCATCAAACATCTTTTGCAAAGTCTTGGCAGGACCTGACTAGACACTCTCTCTCCCTGGCTTCTCCCCAACACATCTATTTGCTTTATTCCAGGTGTTGACAGGCTGGATAAAGATCTAACAATTGGACAGATGCAAGGTAAATATTTAATACTGCTAGCTATAATGCTCTTTCAGGAGACAGTTTATGTTGCAGAGAGTGAAAGAGAGCTGGAGAAGCAGGCTGAAATGGTCCTGGCTGGGGCAATCTATATTGAGACAAACAAGTATTAAAGAATGTAGTTTAATCCCCAGAGTAACGGTGTGATCCCTTGTCTATGATTCTCTCTAATGGAAGCTAGAGGAGTTATTAGATCTTGCCAATCACCCTGTTGCTAATGCAGGGCTTTGGTAGTGCTTTTGTTCAGTCTGGTATTAAATATTCAAGTGACAGGGCTTTGTCATGTCTCACGGGATTCATTCAGTGATCTTCAGTCTTGCCATTAGAAAGCTTTTCCTGATTTTTTTCAGTCTGTTTTCTTTTAATTCCATCCCATTGTGCCTAGTTGCACCACCTGGTGCCACCTGAAACACACACTCCTCTCTCTCTCTCTCTCTCTCTCTCTCTCTCTCTCTCTCTCTTTTGACCTGGCAGACTTCTAATAATGCTTGAGAGACGTGGCAGGGGAGGTAATAACTTGTACTGGACCAGCTTGTGTTTGTGAGAGAGACAAACTTTTGAGCTTATGACCTGAAGAAGAGTTCTGTGTAAGCACAAAAGCTTGTGTCTTTCCAACAGAAGTTGGTCCAATAAAAGATATTCCCTCATCCTTTGTATAACGTCCTGGGACTGACATGGCTACAACAACCTCTAATAATGCTTAACAGTTACATTAGCA
The DNA here is from genome assembly GCF_011386835.1 of Chrysemys picta bellii. Taxonomy (NCBI): domain Eukaryota; kingdom Metazoa; phylum Chordata; order Testudines; family Emydidae; genus Chrysemys; species Chrysemys picta. The sequence goes on from NC_088791.1 coordinate 343,647,672, forward strand.
CCTTTCTCCGCCCAGTCCCCATCACTGATTTCTTTGGAAATTGGCTATTGGAAGGGAAAATGGATGATTGGATAAAGGTCCTGGTGTGGTAGGTCTGACAGTTACATTCATGTCAGGAAGATGGGATGGCATTTAATACGAAGCTCTCGGGAATCAAGGATTAGGAAGATAGTGAATGAGCATGGTTTTAGTTAATTCAGAGCTCCTGCACAAGTAAGAAGGAAAGTTCTTGCCTCCTGCAGAAGTTTTGTGCTCTACATATGCTGCTGTTTGACATCTGGTGTCCAACAGCTTCCTGAGTCCTCATCAGCTAGATATGACATTGGGGGTAACTTATAAAGAGGTTGAGATCTGGAGTAGAAATGTCCATAAAAGTGCAGAATATTTTTGCACCTTAACACGTTCAGTCCCTGCCTTTAGTCTTTATAGTGAGTTGGCTTCTGCGGTTGCATGTAACGCATGCCTGAGTCATTGCCAGGGAGGGATACGTTCATTCTAAAAGCAGTTGCATTGACTGTTTGGTCTGCAGGAAAGTTCCAGATGCAAGTCCTCCCTCAGTGTGGCCATGCAGTCCACGAAGATGCTCCAGACAAGGTGAGCCGCAAAGCGGGGCGAGCTTTGGTAGCAGCCCTTTTATGAGTTAGATGCAAAACTGGTCATCACCAATACGAAACTGAGGGCAAACCTCATGGGCCTTATGTGCACCACACCTATAAGGGGACCTGGTTACTGTTAGAGCAGATGGGACTAAGTCATATCCCTGAAGTTGGCTTGAGAGCCTGGACTGGCCAAGACTTCAGCCTTCTTGTGAGGAGACAGGTCCCACCTACGTTACCGCGTTAACTGTGTCGGGGGCCAGTTGTGGTGTATAACTGACTCAGTGATAACAGTAGTTATGATGTGGCATGGGATTTTCCATCCTTAACTTCTCTTAGGTTACCTCAGCTTTTCCCTTCCCCCCTCCAGCCTTTAGTGCAGGTGGCTGCTTTCCTGGAGGGATAATGTCATATTAAAACTGAGTAGTTAAAATTTAGAAAACTTCATATAAACATTATTTGTAGCAGTTTATGTACTGACAAACAGTGACTCACTTATGCTAGTGTGCAAGGAAATAAAATGGTAGTGTGGACTGAGCACGTCTGGAAATGAGCTTCGGAGTTTTTCTCAGCTCTACTATTGACTGTGTGGCTTTGAGTCACTTAACTGCTCAGTGCCTCCGTTTACCCCCTTGTAAAATGGGGATATTTTTACCTATCACAATGAGTTGTTTGGAAGAAAAGTTATTTGTAAAGCGTGATGTAAGTAATTTGTTGCTCTGAGTTAATCCTTAAAGGGACACCAGCTTAAATCACAATTCTTTTTTTTTTTTTTTAAACTACTATAATACATGCCTAAGAATTACTGTAACTGAAGAAGATGGGGGAGGGAAACTTTTTTTTTCCGCCAAGTGCGCACTTGATGTATGGTCGGTTTATTGTGTCCTTGGTATTTATATAGACATTTATCCCTTTTGTGAGAAGTTTCACACACAGGCAGGGGGGAACTGTTTAAAATAATGGGAGGAAGGTGTAGTATTTTAACTATTTTAAATTTTGAAGCTGACCAGACTTCAAGTTGACTATGTCCCTTTAAACTCTGATTTCCCCCCCCCCCCCCACCCACCTCCCTCCAGGTTGCTGAAGCTGTTGCAACTTTCTTGATCCGTCACCGGTTTACAGAACCAATTGGTGGATTTCAGTGGTAAGGATTTCTGGGTGCTAGGGCTGCATGAATCTCTTCCTGATCCCCACGGAAGTCTTGCGTTCCTTGTGTGTATCCAGGGTGGGGAGAGAGGAGTATAACAAGTGGTTGGGTGGGAAAGGAAGTAAGGATCAGCTTGGAGCTTTAATGTACCGTTAAAAGCAGCATGGAAGTATGCAGCCTAGATCATACGCAGTATTGTATTTCATGTTCAGTGTGTGAAGATTTCACTGTCTCTAAACTTCTCATATTCCAACTTCCTAATTGTAATAATAAAACACTCAGACTTTGAGGGAGAAGACGACATGGGCCTGACCTAACTGATTTCTTCCTTTGTGAGGGAAATCCTTATCTCTGCTGGGGCAAAACTAGCAATTGCATTGAATTTTGTTAAACGGACCCAGTCACTGTAAACACTTTAGGATCCAAGAATGACCTATGTAATGTGGTGGAGACTGTCTTCCAATTTCTAAACGTCGCTATGGCTGTGCTTGTAATCTGGATCTCCATCGTGGAAATACACAATTTCCAGCATGTTTCTTCTGCCAAGAAACATTAGCAAGAACATACATTTAAAGCTTAAAGCTGCATACTTTGCTTCTCAGATCTCACGGCTGTGTCACCCACAACAGTCTAATGTAGTCTCCCATCATAATGAATTTCAGCAGCCAAAGCTCCTCTCTTGGCAGTGTGGTTGAGCCTAGATAATGTAGAAGAAACACCAAAGGTAAATGGAATGAACTCTGCAGGCTGCTGCATGTTGACTCCCAGGGTCTCCTAATCATATTGACAACAGGCGATGTTGACCTGTTGGTAGGGGGCATTGAGCTGCTGGAGGGACATCTATCAGATGAGGTGTGAAATAGTGTTGTCCTGACCGCTTGTCATTACAGGTCTGTAAGAAAAGTCGGATTAACCCACGTGTCGTGGGCAATAATTCCGCTGTCCCAAAATTCCTCCTGAAGATTTAATTGAAGAAAAACTTTGGTTTAGAGTTACTAGGCAAAAACAGTTATCGTGTTTCACCCCTGAAGTGACCGTATTTTTAGGGGAAGTGGTATCAGTGCGTGAGTGAACCCATCCCGCGCTCTTCAGGGTGAAAGGCGGGAGGAATGTAGAACCGTTAACAATATGCATTGGAAACTGAGGACAGGGTACAGGGTGTGGGTGTGCTTTAAAGCAACGGAAGCAGGAGAAGTCACCAGGGCAACATTATGCTGCGTCTGAGTCTGTAGCAGGCTTTGGCAAGCTATTGCTGTGAGGATTATAAGGCATTAGTTTGCTGCTGCTGCTATCATGGTTGTACTTGTCAGGAGTTTCGAAAGAGGTGTATCTGAGGGATGGGCAGTTTGTTATACCTACTGTGGTCTGCTGCTTTAAGCCATAGAGAGCAGGATAAAACACTAGTAATAGTGAGAGCTGTGTATCTCTATTGCTGTTCTACCTGCATGCACCTAACCGGGACATTGCCCATGAAGACTTAGCCTACATTACAGATCCTTTGAGTTTCAGCTTTATTAGCATTAGTGAGTTATCTTGGGTGGTGTGGATTTGAATTCTACGGAGGATCATTGAGATTTAATGTACAATTCTTCTTCTCTCCCCGTCAGTGTGTTTCCTGGCTGTTAATATCCTGATGCTCTCCAGCACTGAGTTCCATTGTAAATAAACTGCACCAGAGGCCACTGTGATGTATCCATATCCTTCTCATCTATCCAGTTCAGCAATGACAAGAAATTGGCCTGAGATCAGTCCCATAGAGCTGGTTTCTAAGAATTTCCTTGCCGGAAGGCAGCTCGTATCTGAGTCCTTGCGAAGCTCGTCGGCCTCTTGGACACAGGCTCCTCTCCACTGCTGCAAGGAAAGACCACCTGAAACCCCGAGTAGTAGAACATCTCTCTTATCTCCATGAATCCTCAGGCTTTGTTGAACACAACCACTAAGGGGCTTTGGGCAGATATGATTCCCCAAAGGGCATTGCAGCTAATCTGAAGGCATCAGGATTTCTTCGTGGAACTATATGGGAAATGCCCAACACTGCTTTTTTTTTTTTTTTTTTTTTTTTAATATGCATGTGAGGAACCGGCTTCTTTGAGAGTTTTTCATCTCACCAGGGCCGGCCATATAATTTTAGGGCCTGTAAATTGTGGGGGAGAGAACCGACTGCGCTATGAACTACCTTCCCTTCTAGTTCCACTAAGGGCGGGACTGGGAAAATGGGACCATGAGCTCCTTTGAGGGGTCCTGCTGCTTCCTCCACAGGTTCACTCCCGGGCTCTCTCTGGAGAATAGCCTCAGCTGGGGCTCTGCGTTTAAAGGGGAAGCCACAATATCAGCAGTAACCTCATGATCTGTCACAAACAGGCCAGTGGCCATTCTCTGCTTGTGGAGTTTCTGCCTACCTGGTTCTGCACCTCTTGTCACCACACACAAGAGAGTGGAGATTGGCACCTCGGGCAGCTGTTTTTCGGAGGAGACTAGACAGACCAGGCAGTGGCTGGAATGCTGAGCTAGCTAGCGGTAGGGAGAGAGAGGGACTTGGAGGAAAATCCCACCAACAGTCTGACCCTGGCCCAAGCAGTTGCTTGCCATGCATGTGTGAGGCCCTGCTCAGTGTATTGTGGGAAAGTCCCTGTTCTGTATTTGATGTTTAGCACTGATCAGCTACAAGCCTTTATTCACGCAGTAGCTCTGAGAGAGTTTCTTCAGGGTACAGGCCAGCCCTGGATAATTTGTTAGATCCTTTTCACCTCCTATGAAATCCCCCACGAGAGCAATAGAGCACGTGGAGCTATTTGCAACAATATCTTGATGTTCTTGAACTAATAAAATTGCGGCTTTATTCCTTAACCCTTTCATGCTGAGTGCTGAAGTGACTCTGCTAGTTGAAGCATAGCGCTGTTACTCGCCTGGTCTGGGAGCTGTAATGGCTGTGGGCGTATCCTACGACAGGCCTAGTAAATCCTTGACGTTTGTGCTGTGCTGGTAGGGGGGAAATGGCACAAAAAGCAGGTAAAGCCCAGTCATGCATAATGTTTACCCTGAGGGAGAACTACTGTTCTCTTCTTCTGTCTCATTCTCACACTCACTCACTAAGGGCTTGTCTACACTACCTGCCGGATTGGCGGGCAGTGATCGATCCAGCAGGGGTCAATTTATCGCGTCTAGTCTAGATGTGATAAATCGACCGTCGACTTGGTACTGCTCCAGAACGAGACGTGCAAGCGGAGTTGACAGGAGAGCGTCAACTGTCGACTTACCACAGTGAAGACACCGCGGTAAGTAGATCGAAGTACATCGACTTCAGCTATGCTATTAACATACCTGAAGTTGCGAATCTTAGATCGACCCCACGCAGTAGTGTAGACAAGCCCTCAGTGCTGGACTCTTCAACTGTGGCCTGGCTGCGTATTCCCCCCCGGCCACCAGAGTCTGAAACCGCTAGATTAGAAACGAGAATTTGCAATTCCAGGTGAGTTCTGTGTCCATGCGACACTTTGGCGACTGATGCTGAGGTACTAAACAAGCAATTTTTGGCTCCTTGTATAGCCCTCCCTATCAGTCACAACTTGGCATTGCTTCACAGTGTGATTCAGCTCACTGACCAATAAGGACCCAGGACTAAGTCTATTCCAGTTTGTCTGCTGATTAGTTTCATGGTTTCCAATAATGGAGAAGTCAGTTTATAATTGGAAAACACAACAAAAAATCTCCCTTTCCCCCACTGCACATCTTGCAGTCTTGCAAGGTTCTCGACCCTTTTCAGATTACTTGGGTTGTCAAACTGTTTGTAGGGGCGGGAACCAAAGCAGTGGTATGCAGCGTTAACCAAGGCCCTCATTCAGCAAGCTACTTAACCATGTGTTTAATTTCAAGCATGTGAATAGTCTCCTTGGAGTCAAATTCTGTCATGTGCTTAAATCTCTTGTGGGTTACTACATTAGATAACTCCCCATGTTCACCTCTTGTGCTGTCCTCTCCCTTTCTAGAGAAGGGAACTGGTTTATCAGATAGCCCCACAAAGAGTAAAATACCTTCTATTTCAGCCTTTGCTATCACACTACAAGGGTGGTGAGGGGCTACATTTCCATGCACTGTGCCTTTGGCTCCCTGGAAATGTGTTTTGGTTGTTACACCTTGGCAATTATGACCTTGTTTTATGAAAAATAAATATTTCACAACCTCTTCTGGTGTGGCTGTTTTATGCCAAGCTCCCCAAGTCCTGACTTGTAGCAGAGAATGGATGTTCTTTGCGGGGATCCAACTAGCTTTAGGCTTGCGGAAAGCAGATTCAAAGGGCAGGGGGGGTAATTGTGTATGTGAAGGGGTGTTACACTGACTACTTTGGTTGAACTACATCAACCTTTGAGTCTCATGCCGGCTGCATTTTCTTAGTGACATTTTTAATGACATGTGTAAACGGCAAACATATGGGGGAGGAAGGGGACACGAATGAAAAGGGTACCATTTCTGCATTGCATCCTTAACTACTTAGAGATCTCTCTTGCCTCTGTTCAGGTTGCATTAGATTAAGGAGCAATGGAGCCTTTAACCCTAGAAAATCTTGTGTCTTAGCTAACACAAGATACAATTTGTTTATTTGGGAGTCTGGTTTATTTAAGTTTGGGGTTTTTAAAATCAGACTTAATGCAGGAGCAGTCTTGCTAAATGCCCAGGGTTATCTGAACCAAATATAGGAGACTAAGTGACTTGAGGATCACAGAAACGACTGATCTGGTTTGTTTTGTTTTTTAAAAACCCAAACCTCTCTGGTATTACAAGAATGTGCAGCCCTGCTTTGTTCCTGAGAACAGAGCTGCATGCTGCTCATTTACACGGGCTTATATCTTAATGGCAGTTACACTAGTCCAGTGTTTGGAACCACTGTCGTCTAGAGGAGTGTGCGCAGCTGAAAATCAAAGGGCTGTCTCTTTACATTAACACGCCTGCCGACTTGGGCTGCTGTCTGGAGCTGGCTTTTCTTTCAAGGCTTCTCTCTTTGCCTTTTCCTCTCAACCTGGCCTCGTCAAACACTTTCCAAACGGCAGTGGGCTGGAGATTAGACCAAAGCCAACTCAATATTTTGTCCGGCCATTGTAAATGGAAGCACTATTCTGAATAATAAAACACCACCAGTAAAAATCCCAACCCTACAGCGTTGCATTAAGGATGCGGCAGTGTTGTGAGCGGTCATTAGAATTGAGGCGTAGAATCCCTGAAGCTAGTGGTGTTGATCAGAATACCCCAGCTGGGTAAAAAGCAGGGGAATAAGGATAACTCAGTGGTGGGAGCACAAATCCTAGGCGATTGCCCAGTGGAGCCAATGTTAGTAACTTTGTCGCCACTATCTGCTGACTGAAACGTTTGTGGGCTTGCACCGGTTCTTAGAAAATTTCTCTGTATCATGCATCAAGTTAGCCCAGTACTGAGGCATTACCAACAAGGGAGCCAAGACTTGAACTGGGGCATTACAGAATGACCTACCCTATCGCCTCCTAAAGATTGCTCCAGGGCAGCGTGGAGAGACACTAGTGGGGTAGCGTGAGGCAAGCTTGCACTTGCATCACTCCATATGCCAGATCCATTCGGGGACTA